>NC_133837.1:6834166-7160000 GCF_047830755.1 Zonotrichia albicollis | reverse complement strand
GAAAAGATGATGCCCCGGGTTGACTCTTGTGTCACTGTAAATGATGCTCTTCAGAGACATCATCTCTATGTGTGAAGCTGTGAAAACTTCATCAGTGCCAGTGATATATGGGCAACAAGAAAAAGAAACCCTGGGTACCTTTATAGACCTGCTGACAGAGTAGTAAATATCACAACAACTTTGGGGACCAGGTTTCAATGCCAAAACTCCCTGTTCCCTTTGGACAATATCATAATCACTCTCCAAAATGTACAAGCTGCTCTGACTGTGGAAGAGTCAGGATGCATTTGAAGCACTGTTGGGGCTCCTCTCTCTCCTATATTTGTTACTATTTTGGCCTGAGGATTTGTTACTAATGCTCAGCTGATGAAAGGTAACATTGCAGGTTCCTTAAGAGACAGCACCTGGGGCCAGAATTCCAACTGCAGAGGTGGGAGAGGGAGAGAAATCACACACATTGCCCTGTGCTGAGCTGGCCTTGCCACCAGCCAGCCTGGAAAGCAGGGCTGGAGTCTTGTTAGAATCAGACTGGAATATTAAAGGGATGAGTAAGGAAAACCAATTTCACCTCACTTTTGATTTGCTGCCTTGGCTGGGGGACAAGGAGTCATTTTGCATCAACACACTATTTCTGGAGTCAGGCTGCGTGTGATAGAAAATGTGCTGATGCACAGGTAACTGATCTAGGAAGAAACATGGGCCCATAAGTGGCCTGAAGGAACAAGTCTCAGAGGAGTTTTAAAATAGATGCAACTGATGAGCTCCACCAGAGCTGCTGCCCCATGTGGACTATGGAGTTCTCTGACCTTCAACAGCTTGGGCATGGACAACTGTGTCTCCTGTGCACCAAAGCATCAGCACTTTAGGAGGCACTAAGACATTGAGAAAGTATTTCTGACCTGAAGACACAGGTTCCTCACAGAGGTTTCTTGCCATCAATTCAGCTTTCCAGTTCTCCAAGTACTCAATTTTTATGCCCTCTGCCCACAGCAACATTGCCTTGACCAGAAAGTGTTTTCTTCCTCAACAGCAGAAAATAAAGGGACCAGCGAGCGAATGACGGAAAGGAAGAGAGAAGCAAAAGAGGGAGAATCAGGTTGAGCAGGAGAGGGAGAGTAGAGGAGAAGTGGGTTGGGGAGATACTGTGAGAAAGAAATGGAGAAAGAGTGAAGCACAGAAAATGTCAGAGAAAGAAGAGGAAGGGAGGAACATACTGAGAAAGGTGAGAAAGAAAGCACGATTGAGAAAATAATATTGAGATGGGGAGCAAGAAAATTCATGAAGATCAGGGGAGAAAGAGACAGAAAGTAGAGGTGGAAGGAAGAAAAAGAGAAAGGAAGAGAGGAAACAATTTAGCATTGTTTGTGTTTTGGTACCTGACAAACTGACACTGGACTTAACTCTGCTGTTTTTGATCAGTGCTCTTGGGAACCTCCTGTTCACTGACCCCTATCACACACAACACCCTACAATGGGTGCCTTGCTAAGAAGAGTAAGAGTGTGCCTTAATAAACAAATCTATTCTATGAATCTCTGCTCTGTCCTGGCACTGCAGGAGGGGCAGGCAGGTTGTGTCTGGTGCCTCCTCACTTCCCAAGGCCTTGTGAGCAGTGATGCCAAAAGAAAAGGCTGAAAACACTGAAGTGGGGCAGCTTGAGAAAGCAGAAGTGCTCATAGGGACTGGGAAGGATGAGGAGAATGTGGGACACTCATTGGAGAGAGGAGAGAATGGTTCACACTGCAGGCTTTGCATGACATCCAACTACTTTGCAAGCTGGTAATACTTCTAGACACAGAGATTAAATGTGATGGTGTTCATGGCAGACACACGAGCCAGGTCACAGAGTATTAGAATTTAAGCTAGGCAGAAAGTTTTCCCAGCCTTAGATGCTCTTGGAAATGTTCATAATTTCCTCCTCTTTTGGTATTCTGAAACACTTTTTAATGTTTGTGACATCCTGAAAAATACCTGCCTCAGTTAGCCAAAAATCTGGCCTTAATGAAGAATGGACTATGTCCACATTGCAATAAAGAACTTCTGAAATCAAACCAGGAGATGCTTAGGACTAACAGAGAGAAAAATCTGGTTTTTCTAGGAGTGATTTGAGATTGTGAATGAGCCCTTGTGGAAGTGGGAGGAAAACTGTCATGAAAACCACAATACAACATAACTCACAATAGTTCTGTGTGTAACTGCCTGAACTTTGTTGCAGGAGGTATTATGGGTGTTAAAACTGTTTTTTATGTCATAAGTAGCATGTGACAATTCTTAAGAAAAGTATAGCTACATCTCAGATAAGGATAGTATGTCTGCTTCTTCAAATAATGGCATTTAAAGGAAGGTTATCAAAAACAGATGCCTTTATGGCATCTGTTATCTCTCAGTGATTTCAACTGCTCAACATGTTCTCCGATGTTTTCTGGGAGGAGCAGTCACCTTTCCAAAATTGCACAATTTCAGTAACCCTGATTCCCTTCTGATCCAGATCCTTCTCCACCTTCAACCCCTTCTACCACCTGTTGCCTTTCTTCTTGACTGTTCCACCCAGCACCACCCAGGCTGCTCACCCCACACACCTGTTCTGTAACAGGAGCTCCTCAGCTGCTTTGCTGAGAGATGGAAAGGCCATCCTGAAGGTCGTGTCCTCATCCAGGACCCACTCTCCTGCTCTCTTCCATGGATGCTTCCTGGAAAGACAGGAGGAGCCTAAGTAACTGTGCAGCTTTGATACTCACTCAGCACCTGCCCAGGTGTTCTGTTTTTACCTTCTGATGCACTTCACAGTCATGTGATGCTGAGATATCTTTGGAGTTTCTCTCTTCCTTCTCTCTTTTCTGAAATACGCAAGTGTGAAATATCGTACAGGTTTATGTGGCATATTATGGTATACCATTAAGCTTTACCATAAATAAATTGAAAAATTAACCTTGAAGCAGTCTCAAGAGAGTAGAATAAGGAGACAGATGGATCTTCAAAGTCCCTCCATGTTTTGGTGCATGGGACAGAGCAATCTTCACAAGTAAGTTCTACCCCAGAAATACTAACTTACCTTTGCCATGGCCAAAATTTGCCTGTACCTATTCTGTATCTCTCCCCCTGAATATTTTTAAGATTCTGGGGGTTCTGTTCATCAACCTGTTTTACTCAAAAATCAATTAACCCTTCCAGTCTTACCTGATATGGAATCTCTGAACCACACAGCACTACAGCACCCCTTTGGACTGGACACTTCCTGCAGGGAAGCATGCATTTCACCAAACCCATGCACTTCATTTTCCTACAGGAGAAAGGGATGTTAGATTAAGGAAAGTGTGTCCTACCATCTCCAGAGTCCAGTGCCCAGCTGCATCTTAAAACTGGGAAGTGTTGGGATGAGAAGCCTTGCTCTGAATGATCAGTGTTTCAGCAATTCTGTTTCTTTGGTGCTAACATTCCTGGCAGCTCTCATTTTACACAGAGGGCAGCAGAAGTGCTGCTGCAGCAGGAGCTGAGCATTCCCTGTCAGAGGGCTCACAGAGCACATTGATGCCTCCTGCAAGCCCTGTCATACTGACAGCATGGCTGACAACAGCACAGGCAAGCTGAAAATCCCATGGGGAATGCTTTTCAAATAGTGTTGCACTGAATAATCCACAGATTTATAAAATCTGACCACCTTTTTTCCTGTCTTTTTTTTCTTTTTTTTTTTCTTTTTTTTTTTCTTTTTTTTTTTCTTTTTCTGGATATCGCCATAGTTTTCAGCACGTGTGAATCATAGTTTAGTTTTTTGTTTGACAAGATTTGCATCTGGCACAGCTGAGTGTAAAGAAGAAAGAATACTGTTCATAGCAGGAGAATAAAATTGCTCCCATGATAACATTAGCAATGGCAGTCTGAGGACATAATTGTCCTATTGTTGACCACTCAAAGATGAGCTGTAATAGCAACAGGGCTACACCAAGAATAATTTTTATCAATGTGATTAAGAGAAAAATGTTCTTTAACTGAAAGCTGTCTGTGGAGCTAACTCTAGATTACAAAAAAAAGTCCCATGGGAGTTGCTTGTGAGTTTTTTGGTGGCAATGAACATTTCAAGAGAATCTAAAAAGCCAACAGATGATCCGGGTATAAAAAGAGCACAGAAAAGCTAATTTTTCACTAGAGAGTAATTAAGAATGTTCCTGCTTTTTTTTTTTTTTTTTTTTTTTTTTAATTCAATAGTTTTTGGAATAAATAGAGGAGTAGCAATGCACCAAGAATAGAGGGTACTCACTCAATATTGCTAAACGAATTAAAATCTGAAGAAATTGAATTACTTTCTCGTGAGTATGAACAGTGCTCAAATCAATGCCAGTGAAATGGAAATTGCAAACAAAATATCAGGCTTTAAGAGGGACTCAGGAGTGAACATTAGAATATATCCCAGCATTTGTAATTTATGTATCAATAAACACTAGGGAGGAAAACATGCTGAAAGTACCAATACAGCTTTTGTAGAGTAAAACCAAAGTGTGTTCAAAAGGGTGTTGTGATCAGTGCTGTGCACTCCAGTGCTCAGGCTGGAGCAGAGAAATTCAGTGGCAGCAGCAGAAGTTTCCTGCCAGCCCCCCTGGCTGAGGCCAGAACCACCCCAGCGCAGAGCTGTGCTCAATTACAGCTAAAAAGATACTTAAAATGTTATCAAGGAAAACAGAATTTTCCATTGATGGTAGCTCATTTCTCTATTTTGATGACAAATATTTGTCCACAACACTGTTAGTTTTATCCAAGGCCTAAGATCTTTCCTAGGACAATAGGATTCAATGTAGGCAGTTCATTTGTGAAAAAAGGTTGAAGTGGAAGAGACATGAGAGACTCTGAGATGCCCTCTTTTTGACATAATTACTTCTAACTTTGTTTCTTTATTCTGTTCAGGTACAGTTTCAGAAATATTTGTCTTTCTCTACACAGGAGGGAAGAAGTTTGAGATAATAATTTGCTTGACCAAAATTGTTACCAAACACTCTCGCAGACATTATCAGAAATATGAAATGTTCAGTGTGGACCAGCTTCAAATATCTTCAAATTAATGTTACTAACATTATCAGGTATTCTATCCTGATTAACCCATGGGAATGATTGGTAGGAATGTGTTCCCAGCAGAACAACCTCAGAAAGGATGGCCAGAGAGTAAGAAATTGAAAAACATAAAGAAGGCAGAGTTCCAAACTGTGGATTAGAGTAAGAAAATTAATTTCGCATTAAGAAAGAATTTAAAAAAGAAAACATAAAAATAAAGCAAGAATAGTGAATAACACTCTCTATGAAATTCAATGTAACAGAAATCAGTGGTTGTAGTACAGTCTCTGAGCTGAATAGCAGCATAGGCATGCAGGGCTTTTCTGACTTTCTGACACCAAGACTGGGCACAGTGCAGCCACAGCATGAATTTGCTATGAAATTTCTGCAAGCAGACAACATTATCTCAAAAGCTTTGGGGAAGAAAATTCATCAAGATATCCATATAGGCATGGCTCTGGTTTGTGACTCACAGATGTGGGAATGGAGCAGGGTCAAAGTGGACCAATTACTTTTCTCAGCTGAGGAAATGTGCAATGCCATGGTATTTTTGGGAGTCTCCCATCAGCAATTTATACACTGAAGTCCAGTCCTACACAAGGGAAGGAATATGTAACCCCAGTTCATTTCCTCCTTTTCATTATCCAGCCATTTAGCCCTTGCTGCACAATGTGGAAGAGTTTTATCCATATGTGACAGCAGCTGATCCATCATGCAGTGCAGTTAAGCAGCAGAACACTTGTCTTCTGCTCTGAAAAGGCAAGCCCAGAACAAATCTAGTGACAACTGCAAAAGAATTATTGTTATCAGAGAACTGGAGCAGCTGGAGCCCAGAGTTTTTGCAGATTTCTGCATGTTTCAACCAGATGAAACTCAGGAGCTTGGGAAGACAGTATTTTGCATCAAGAAAAAAAAAAAGGCAAATGTTGTTAACAGACCATTAAAGAAAACATGAAAACATTGAAGTACACTCTAAAAATTGTATAAATTATATCCATAAATCTTGCTTTGTAAAATGGCAGTAGGTTACCTGAAGAAGTGGGAAAGTCCTCTGATTCCTTCAGATATCCAACACCTCTCAGAGCTGCCTTTGTGCAAGTCATGAGGAGCACACCATGTAGCCTGAGGAGACTGGGCTCCATGGACAGGCCTTGGGCACATGGAGTGCCTGTGCCCAGACAGGCTCCAGAAGGTTCCCCTTGTACTTATGAGCATCTCAGCTGGGTCTTCACCCTGAACTGCCCAAGGGGAATGAGGTGAGATCTCTGTGCTCTCTTATTTGTGGGAATTCTCACAATTGTGTGTTCACCTGCTCTGACATGTGGTCAGCTGTTTATTGTGTACATTTGTGTTCTCCATGTGCCTGTGCCTTTGGGGAGTTCTTGCTCAGCCTCACTGCTTGGCTGGACCTGGATCTGTGGCAGTCTTGTCTCTGTCACAGTGCCAGACTCAGCCTTGCTGTCTGACCAGAAAACCTGGGGAACAGATCCTGCATAGAAACTGCTGTAAAGCTGGAAACCAGGCAGGCACTGAGCACTGGGAGACAGGGAAAGGAGCACTTCCCACCAGACAGCCAATCTGCCAGCTGATGCCCTTCAGCCAACAGGGCTGCAGGGGCCTTTGCTGCTCAAAATATTCTGGCAGTGTCTGAGACAACAAGTGAATGACAAACATATTTAGCAAGTTCCTCTGGCTGCCCTGGCTGGAAGGCACCAACCTCCCTATTTCTTTTCTGTATTAGCCACACGTGTTACTTGCTCAGTGCTGACAGGGAGGAAGCACTGAGCAAATATTTGCTTGATGGGAAGCAAATAGGTCAAAATAAAAGGGAGAGAAACACCAGAATGGTGGGTTTGTGATCAAAGTGTCCAGCCCAATATGGCCTCAGAGAATCATCAGTAAAAGCCTTTTGCCACAGGCAAACCAGGGTTGTTTATTTGTGATCTTTCCTGGCAGAAGAGATGGCAGAGCATTTGGTTCAAGGCAATGGAAAATGCAGGTGTGTGTGAGAGCCCCTGTTCATTTCCATAGACACAAACTCTCAGACATACAAACACTCTCCTGCACAATTATATAGCCCAAAAATGCTTCCCTCATCACCTGCAATTTGACCATTGCAATTCAAGGAACGTTTCCAGCATTTTCTTCTCTGAGTCTCACAGACAAACCTGTAATTTCCCGTTTCCTTTCTGAGAGGACAAAGCTGTGCCACTATCAGCAGCCAGCCTGTGCCTGTCCTTGCTCTGAACTCCTTGCTCTGTGCATGCCTCCCTGTAACACACTGCCTGTGCTGGAAGCGCCCTGAATGCTTTGCATGATGTGGAAGCCAATCTTCCTTGTTATGCAGATTAATGGATGCCATGCCACAGCCTGCTCCCAAACAACCCAAGCAGCCATTGCATAATTGGGATTATTTCCTGGGCATGTTAACTGCCCCTTGGCACTGGCTGGATTGCTGCATGGACATCTCAGGTGAGGACATGAGGGAACTGCTGCTTTGGCAACAGCAAACTGCACAAAGCCCAGCACCTTCCTTGTAGCTAAATTCAAGTCATTGGCAACCACAGCCCAATGTTGTCGAGTGTAAGAGCTGAAATGAGGGATGTGGGACTTCAGTCAGCTCTCCAAAATGCAGTTTATTGTACCCAGGATGTCACAGCAGTCCAGGGTCTGGGTGACAGAGCTGTGCCCACAGCTGTCAGCTCCAGCTGCAGGCAGGCCTGGACACCCTTTGGTTTTGGTTACAGTGTATTTTATACTTTTCTTTCCTGAGCATCTTAATACAGTAGAACCAATCTATCCCTTAACTTTTATCTATAGCCTATCATAACTACTATAATTACCATGTTCATGTTACTGTTCTCCAATCACTAAAAGTTAGTACATTACAGTATAAGCTAGAAGTTGTTTTTCAGTTTTCTTGCAGTGGAAAATTCTGAGACCTTTGTTCTACTTGCAACATTTGCTGCCTTGTTTGCCTGTGCTATCTTTCTGCTTGGTAAAAACATCTTGTTTGAGGTGGGTTTATCCTTTGCTCTAAGCCATAAAAACCCCTTCTAACTAACACACCCTTTGCCTCCTTGGTTATCCAGAGAGACTGGCTCAGCAATTCTTTTCTTCTATATCAAAACTTGCTTCCATCTCTATTCCTTCTTCAGATTCTACATCCAAAAATCTTTCAGCTAAACACACATATATCTGTGAGACTTTCTTGTCAAACTTTCATCCTTCCCAACAGTCCAGTCTCTGTGGGACATTGTCAAGTTCCCAATAACAGGACTCCTTTTTCTGCAATACTTGTGTGACCAGGGAGCACATGCTGTTTCCTCTGGCACTGATGTGTCATTCCTGGCTGAACAGAAGGAGGATAGAACTCATTTGAGCATGAAATAGGTTGCTAAGTGAAATCTTCCAAGACATTCAGATATGCAGTCTACAACTTTCCTCTGTTTTTTTTTCTGAGTTAGTGCCTCTGGAGACTCCTGATATTGAAGGCTCAGAGAACAGACACGATGCTGCAAACACTTCTCATGAGCCTAACACATGATGATCCTGGGTCCCTGTGGAAATCTGATGCCACACAGGATACTTCCCTCCTGTTGTATAACACAGGTAGGAGTTAGTCCAACAGGACACAAGGACCCTTTTTCTGCAGTTCCACAGCCACACTTCTACTGCCAAAGGAGGAAATAATTCCAATTCCCAATGCAAAAGTGGAAATACTGTTCTCTCTTGAGCAATTTTATGACCTAATAAGAGGAAAAAATTTCCTCTGTGACACACAAGAACCTCTTTTCTTATCAGAGACAGCTATGAATGCTGTTGCAAATACTTAGGTGAGAATTGGGATGACCAAACAAAAAAAGGGAGCAAGTATGGCCACATTCAACAGTGTCCATAGTTCTCTGAGGAAAAACCAATCCACCCACACAGTTACATAGAGATTCACTCCCTGGAGGGCTTCAGACTCTGCACAGCAACAGCAAAGCAAATACAGATCAGAAACATTAGATTACCATAAATGGTGTGGGACAGACATATGTGGGTATGGTTGTGAGGAGAACTATCACTTTAAATAAAATTCTATCGTCTAAAGCAAATGTATAAATCCCCGAGTTCTTATATTTGGCCCAGATCATATTCCCTTTGCAGCTGGTGGAGTCAAATGCTTCAGAGACCTCTAACCCCCCCCTCAAATTTACAATGTCAGCGAAAAATTAGATTCTTTCTTCTGAAACCTGACCCCTGAGAGCACTGATATCAATAGTCTTAAAAATAGGCCCATCAGCTGGGGTCATCAGAGATGTGTTTGTATTGGATTTGCTAAGCCAAGAGACTTTCATACCCAATCATGCTCCAGTGGTTTCCCCAGCATAGGCAGGTTCATTTTGAGAATCTCACAGGCTTTATGCACACTGCAGACAGACAACTTTTTCAAATCTCCAACACTAACATGAACCAGAATGAGGGATATTTTCAGGCATCCTGCTCTCCCACTGAAAACAGCATCCCGTGTCATCCGACACAGGCGTCTGAAATGTCAGCTCTTGAAAATGCTCTGTCAGCCCTGTGCCTCTCGAGCTGAAGAGGAGGCAGCCAGCAGATGTAGGATAAGGTCTGTAAAATCTAGATAGGACAATGAAAGGGAGTGGATGGATTGCTGATCTTCCCTCTACCAGAAGAAGGGCCACCAGGTGAAGACCAAACACAGAGGGACAGGAGACTTCAAACCAGCCATTGTTAAATCAGATCATCACCACCAACACAGTCGTGGTGAAGGTTTTCATTAACTCAAACATCTGCCACACAAATGCAAGGGAGCAGCACAGGTGCAGACTCCTGAACCCAAACAGAACAAAGACACCAAGGTTGGCACGTGCCTGAGCCAGGAGCACTTGAGGAATGGGGCAGTGTTTAGGGACAGCCTCAGCACATCTGTCCGTTCATGCTTCCCACACTGCCCAGCCTCAGCCACCACCAAGCCACTGCCAGGACAGTGCTCTGGGCTGGCCTTTGTGCCCTGGCATGTCTGTCACAAGAAGCCAGCAGGCAGCAGCAGGGCAGGGAGGCCATGGAGACCCTGGAGCCCAGGGGCTGCTGCTCTGCAGCCAGGACAGCCTCTGTTAGCACTGCTTGTGCCTCTGGGCAGAGCACACTCCTGGCAGGGGAAAAACTCCTTGCACCCATCCCATGGGGCTGGAGCCACAGTCTCAGATGCCCACTGGGTTCAGGTGCCAATGTATGACCACAGCACAGCTGGGGCTGCTCACAGCTGAGCAAAGCCCAGACCTGGGCTGCTATGGGCAGTGGGACACACCAGCAGGGCTTCAGCGAAGCTGATGAAGTTTATCATAGATCCTGGGTTTCTTCTTCAGTGCCTGGCCCTTAACCTCAGTGTTAATGCTCTCTGATGAGATTACAAGCTAATTTAGTGAATCATGCTGTTATTGCACATCTGTACCACAGTCTGCAAAGCCAGGCAGCAATGCCTGAACCAAATGTGTGCTGCTTCTTCCCTCAGTAGAAGAGCCTTGCTGTGCTGCTTAGCTGGGATCATGAAATCATCCAGAATAGCTGAGATTTCAAGGCTCTTCAAAGGTCACCTAATCCAACACTTTATTCAAAGCAAGCCAAATTACTTCAGGTTGCTCAGGATTTGTCCAGCCACATCCTGAACACCTCTAAACATGGAAACTCTCTGATTTGGATCACTGTCGGGATAAAAACAATTTTCCTTAGATCTAATCTGAATTTCCCACATTCCAACTTGTGTTCACTCTCTCTCACTGTAACAGATACCTGTAAATAATATCTCCCTTTTATCCTCTTCTTCATCAGATTGCATAAACACACTTCTTTTAGCTTTTCCTTGCACATCATGTGCTCCAATGATGTGCCCTCTGACCTTCTTGGTGGCCCAAAGACTACAAAACAGTCTCCAGAAACCAAATTCTCACCCAGTGTTGTTCTGACCATGTTATGTTCTTGGTAGTTAACAGTGCTTTTTAGCAGTTCTTTAGACTGCACACTCTTTCCTGTACTGGAAAAGTGTTTTTCATGTATGTTTTTTCACTGACAGCTTTGGTATTGACTACCCTTCACTTATAAACTGGGTTTTGCTATTTCTTAAGTCAGTGGTTTCTAAATCATTTTTTTCATGCACCAGTTCCAGCTTAATCCTCTTTTTGTGCAGAGATGGCTGCCCAGAAGGGCTTTTAACCCATTTGTGTCTTGCCCTCACAGCCATTACAGAGTGGGAAGACAACTCTGTCAGCAGCAAGGGAGGGACATTCCTTCCTGGGGCCCCTCAGTGATGGTGGGTGTGTGGAGCCGGACTCAGGTGTGATTTGTGACCCCACTCAATATTGCAGTCACTCTGCTGTGTTTGCATTGTGGCTCCATCACACTGCTGTGCCATTGTGCTGAAGCAAAATCGCATGCAACAACAGGAATCAAACATCTTCAAATAAGTAAATTTGGTGTTAAGCATTAAAAACCATCCCCATGTGGAATATCTAAAAGGACCAACCTGGTCCCTGTCATAATCTCCTAGGAGATGCTCACACATAGATTTGTTGAGGGAGGTGGGTGAGAGTCGGATGCTTCTCACAGCAGATAAAAAGGAATTAGGCTCTGGGCTGACTTTTACAGAAGAGCTAATGACATTGCTGTATCTGTATGGGAGGCAAATCCCCCTGGAAACTCATGTAAGCAGGGAAGAGTGAGAAAGAACTAATAAGAACTCCACTGAAAGCCAAGAATTCTAAAGCTCTGTTTTCCAAAGAATGTCATGACAAATGCTGATCACATCGTTCATTTTATCTGGATTTATCTTCAACAAACCATAAAGCAGCCAAGAAAGGTCGCAGCCCCTTTTCTAACTGCATTTAAATTGGCAAATCTAAATAATTTCATCCTGCTCCCAGTGCCTGATGCACTACCCTGCTTGCACAAGAGGTAGGGAAGGCAGTTAAGCAGATTGTCCAATTGTCCCAGCACACCTAGTTAGATAGTTATTTTTGTCTTTGAGGAAGATGTGCTCTTTCCAATTAGCCCGCAAAGAAGGATTTTCACAGTAACTCAAGATGAAATCGTGGCTTGAAGTGAGAAGGTGTGAACAAGCTGCAGATTTGCAGGCGGATGGGAGCGGGCAGGGAGGAGGAGATGGACAATGCAGGTTTTTTTGTGGACCTCAATAAGAAAGGTCCAAGAAAATCTGGTTTAATAAAACAGCCAGTTGAATAAGACAGTGTTGTGAATGTATTCTACAGATTGGTACTCCCTCTAAAACCATGGGCCCTTCCCCCCTCTCTCTCCTCTGCAGCACACAGGAGAGGCAGAAAAAGCAAAGATCACAGGTTGAGATAAGGACAATTCACTGGAAATAGCAACGAGATAAGAAAAACAACAGTAACATCAGTGATGCTAATGACAGAACGTACAAGAAAAGAGGTGATTCACACAGAAATGCACAGCAGAGCCCTAAGGTGGTGCAGGATGGGCAGCAGAGCTCAGGGTGGGCCTGGGCACTCTGAGGTTAACTGGGATGCAGGTCCTTGACTTCTCCATGGACACTGGTCTCCTGGTCAGGACTGAGACATTCTACCCCTTGATACAGACACAATTTGCCTTTCTCATAGATATTTAGGTTAAAGCTTACCTTAATAATATATGGAATTCCAAAGTCCACAGTGCAAGGACCAGCCAAGTAGGTATCACCAACTCCTTGAGTACATTTGTCTTACACGAGGTTCCAAAGGCAAATGGTCTCTAATAAGAGCCATATTTCCACCCATGGCCCCAAAACAAATGCCTAGAACAGATCTAACATGAAATTTTCACTGAAAATGAATTGTAACTGAGGACTATGAAAATCAACAAATTCACACATCTTTGCAGTATAAATAATTTTTGTAATGTGATAAAATCAACATTATTGTACCCCTAAGTCTAATATTAATGTGAAGAATAGTGTGTAAGAAAAAAAAAGTTTTGAAACAGCACATTTGAGACTGGGAAGCAGCCAGTGAGCCAGGAAATCCAAAAAAACATATGGGGAATGATATATCCCACATATCCCTAGAAAAATACATCAGTACATAGGATGGGTGGTCATATCTTCACAAGCTGCAGAAGGCCTCATCCAGCCTACAACGTCCAATGTCCCAGTTTCCAATTCCATCATCCTTAGATCTCAAGAGGTGTAAAATGTCCATCAACATTTCCTACCTTCTGCTCTACCCTCATTATCTGGTTTTGTGGTATATTACTCAAGTTTCTGAATTAACTTGCCAGACTTATTCAGTGGACGCAAAATCTTCAGGGAAACTTATTTCATCTACACTGACTGAGAAAAAGAAATATTACCTGAGCAAGCTTTCTGTGATGAAATTACCATTTTAGTGAATAGGAAAAGAGCAGTGTCTGTTGATGAATTTGACCATCATGAGTGTTTGTTTGTTTGACAAACTAACTGCTGAAGACAGATGAATTTAGTGAGTAAAAACCTGCAAAGCATCAATCAGAAGCTGTCAAAGGAAAATGATGAGTTGAAGACTGAGGTCAATAACTTTTCCAGTAGCATGAAGTCCATCTCTACAATCACAGAAGTAGAACCCTCACTTCTCTGTATTTATGAATCTTTTTTCCATCCACAAATGAAAAACCTTTATGCAATCCTTTCCAAAATTAGAACACAGCAGAAAATAGCTTAAGCACAAGTTGACACTATTTCATCCTAGTTAAAAAAGTTCTGTAAAAGTCTGAAATATTATGGGCTCATGAGATGTCACAAAGATGGAAAAATATTCAGAAAATTCACAGAACATGAAGAGGCAAGACAATCTATGAGAAACTCAGAGCCCTAGAATGGCTTTGGGCCAGATGTACTCATTGCAGGAAAAAATATAGATGAGGTGCTATTTCCTGAACAAGGCAGATGAAAATCAGTAGTCCTTTAATCTCAGGCTTCTAGGTTAGGAAGAAACAGAAAAACAAGTCATCTCTCATTCCTTCTTGAATCTGTTGCCTCCCCAGATGATTCCCATTACTCTAGGAGGTGAAACAAAATGCAAGATATCAAACTGACAGAAAGGATGATATACTACAAATGTAACCTTTGAACCAGTGCACTGGAATCCATGTCATCCTCTTTAATTGACATGTGTAGAGAACCCAGGAGGGAAATTGAATTATGAGGAATCATTTTGCAGCTGCAACTAAACACCTAAACATGGTAATAACTGTAAAAGGAGATATTGGATGGGAGCTTTCCTATGGCTATATGGCTCTCAGCTGGAGAGATTTAAGTCCCCACAACTCAGGAGTCAGCAGTAAGAGACAAGTTTATAAAAAAACTGCAAATTCATCTTAATTTCATGTGACACATAAAGAACAGTCAAGTCTATTCTTTGTTAAGGTATTTTTTGTGTGCCAGAGGATGATGTTTTCTTCAGTGACAGTTCTACAAACACACAATATTATTTTTCAAACAGAAATTATCTCCACATATATTTTTCAGAAAGGCATTGGCAATCTCTTAAAAGAATACATGATCTCAGATGTTTCAGTCATGCATGCAGTGTTATAAGCACACAAATGTTCTTTAAAGAAGTGAGTTGAGAAGACTGGTCATCCTTCTCACATTGCTTCAGTTTCCTGATGTTTGAGAGAAAATGTGAGTCTTCACAATATGATAGAGAAACACCACATCCCAGCTCCATGGAAGAACTTTGAACAGCAAATCCTTCCTAATTCTTTGCAAAGGAAATGTAAAACCTTCCAGGAATTCTGTATATTTTAGTGGCATTTTTGTTTGTGTTTGGGAAGGCTGGAGGAGGACAGCTTGGGATCTTAATCCCATTCTTGCATTTGTTAGCCACAGCCACCGTCCAAGGTTTCTAAAATAGACATTGGTGAGTTAAAACTGCCAATAAACCTAAAAGATGAAAGATATAAAATGCATCCTTAGGAATTCCTGTTAGTGTGATCTCACTGTAATTTCTGATGGACACACATCAGAGCAAACCAGCACAGCCAGATATGGAGAATGACAAAATAATACCTTTAAAATTGAATTTCAAATCATAGCCACTCAGTAATACTTCAGAAAAAGGCAAAAGATGTAATTAAATGTATGAATCAAGGGGAATAATCTGTCTTATCTGATATTTTGCAAGTACCCACCAAAAATAAGTTGTAAATAAGTGCAGTTACACAAGCATGACTTGGTCATCCAGTCTTGGAATTAGACTATACTAGATTACTTCTATTCTTTATTTCCAGAATATTTTAGAATAGGTTCCCCTCAAAGCTCTTGAAATAGTAATCCTTCTAACTTCTGCTGAGTCCTGAGACACACAAATCTTATATGTCAAAGAGCAATTAACAGGAGAAGAGAAGCCAACAATTCCAAGATCCAGTGTCATGCTCTTTTTGCTGGGCTGCACTTCCTCCTTCCTAGATTCCTAGTCATAATATTTATAGGAGATTTATTCACATAGCTAGGAAGACCTCAAATATTTCTAAATATATCCACAAGCACTCAGTCAAGTTTGCCAAACAATGCTTTGCCAAAAATTTTTTGACCTAAAAAAGAGGAGGAGGGAATTGAATGTGCAAACCAGAACCTATAAAAGTGCTGGTAGGACAAGCCTGTTCTGCCTCTGTGGAAGGATTAAAGGTAAGAAGAGGGACAGTAGGGTGCTGGCAGAACCCCACAGCATTCCTGCTGCCTGTGGAACTGCTTTCCTCAAAGCACTGTCTGTCTCAATAGGCATGTTGCCTCTCTGTTGAAGTCACTGGCACGTTTTTGCCCTGTGGCTTATTCCTGGGAGTTTGATCAAAGATAAGAAAGAAGTTGTCACTTCTCTTTTTCAGTATTGACCAGCTTCCAGGCTTAGAGTCAACTGGTGATTCAAGAGGTAAGACTGATTTGCTTACTCCATAGGAACAGACTCCAGGATTGCCTTTTTATTGATTTCTAAGGCCACTTCCCATAACCCTTTACATCTGTGCACACTAAACCAGTGCAATTCTACCTGAGCTGTGCTGTCTAAAAGGGCAAATTTCCTTTTATAACTGTGCTGGATGATTTGTTTGGAGCCTGCTGGGAAATAATTGACCACTTACACACAGAACTCTTAAAAGGAGATTGACTGTGAAGCCAGGAATGAAAAGGTGAATGAAGAGCACATGTATAGTTAAGATTTTGTGAAATCCCTCCAAATACTTTTTATTGAGAAGTTTTCATTTTTCTAAACAAGTTCATATTAAAGGGTGAGCTTGAACAGGAAAAGGCAGAACAATTGGAGAAAACAAAACTCTGATTTTTCTACAGAGGAAAAAGGTTTGCATAGACAACTCAGACCTCTGCTTCTGCTTACTCCACATCTGTTCCCTGATGATACTCCAACGCTATAACTGGCACAAATTACAAGGCCTGAAATGAGACAAGGAATATAAGTGGGCTTTCATAATTTTTCTATAAGATTACTTCTCTTAGTATCTTCTGCTTTTACATAGAGTATTTCAGGTATTTTTGGTATTTCTGCTGCATATTTGATTACCACTGAATCTGCCAATCAATCTAATTTTCCACATAGCCTTCTAAAACACAATGAGATCTAATTAACTGAAACTGTAAACTGGAAAAAAGGAAAAAAACTTGACCTCAATCAAACACACCTAGCTTCTTTAAGATTAAAGTGAATGAAAAGTATCTATGGTAAAGAGCAGGTAAAGCAGGAAGACTGTAATAACAGGCACAGCAGAACACTGCACAGCCTAAGGTTGCTGCTAAAACCAAATTTCCCCCTTCACTCATAACTGCCTCTCCATTTCAGCGCCGTGCCTTGCTGCACGTGGTAAACCGCAGCCATGTCTACGGACGCGGAGATGGCCATCTTTGGGGAGGCAGCTCCTTACCTCCGAAAGTCAGAGAAGGAGAGAATTGAGGCCCAGAACAAACCTTTTGATGCCAAGTCATCTGTCTTTGTGGTACATGCAAAGGAGTCCTATGTGAAGAGCACTATCACGAGCAGGGAATCGGGCAAAGTCACTGTCAAGACTGAAGGGGGAGAGGTGCGTAAAATACAAAATTTGTGAACAGCAGTTTGTTCTCACTCTGGCTCTCCGCTGACATGCATGTACCTTCCTGCCCTCTGACAGACCCTGACTGTGAAAGAAGATCAAATCTTCTCCATGAACCCCCCCAAGTATGACAAAATCGAGGACATGGCCATGATGACCCACCTGCACGAACCCGCTGTGCTGTACAACCTCAAAGAGCGTTACGCAGCCTGGATGATCTACGTAAGTGGCAGCAGCAGCTTCCTCTGGGCAGCCTCAGGAGCTGCTGGGCCAGGCTCAGGGCAAGGCAACGTGCTGTGTCCCTTCCTTGCAGACCTACTCGGGTCTCTTCTGCGTCACTGTCAACCCCTACAAGTGGCTGCCGGTGTACAACCCTGAGGTGGTGTTGGCCTACCGAGGCAAGAAGCGCCAGGAGGCCCCTCCACACATCTTCTCCATCTCTGACAACGCCTATCAGTTCATGCTGACTGGTAAGTGGCTCTCATCATAGGGACAACTGTTCTTCTTTGTTTTGAAAAACCCTCTCATGAAAAATGAAATAGGATTGTGTAGAGTGGCTAGTTTTGCTTCTGCCTTTTTCATTCCTTTCTTCCTCTGTGCCGTTGAGTTCCAAAGTGTTATCCATGATCAGGATTCCTTTTTCATAGGTCTTTGCTCTCTCTTTCTCTGCTGCTGTAAAAACAGTCTGTGTAGCAGAAAATTAAAATGATTTCCTGTATGCAGGAGAAGGAAAACACTGTAGACCGAAATGGAGAAGCAGCATATGGCTCTTCAAGGGTTTTCTATGTCCATGGCAAAGAATTATAGAATAGCAGAATGTTTTGTTCTGGAAGGGATTTTAAAAATATCATGGGCCTTCCCTATGACATTTGGAGGAACATTTGTGAATATGTTTCAAGAAAGAGTGCAAGTGCTTTGAAAGGAATTGAAACGGCAAAAATGACTTAGGAGTAAACAAAGAAAAAAATGCAGTTTTTTTTCTTGTCATAACTTACATTATTTTAAGTATTTCTGAGTTCTTCATTTACAAAGTCTACTTGTTTCTGCCTTGTTCACAGATCGTGAGAACCAGTCCATCCTGATCACGTAGGTACCCCCCCTGCGCGGGTCCCTGCGGGGCTGCCTGGTGCCAGGGCCCCTCCTGCCTGACCACGCACCCTCTGCTTCTCTCTTGGCTTTGGCAGCGGAGAATCCGGGGCCGGGAAGACTGTGAACACCAAGCGTGTCATCCAGTACTTTGCAACAATTGCAGCCAGTGGAGACAAGAAAAAGGAGGAGCAGACCTCAGGCAAAATGCAGGTGAGGTCCCAGGGATAGAAGCCTGCAACTACTCAATTTCTTGATGAACTAGATCATGACAAGAAGACTTCTATTCTAGGGGACACTTGAGGATCAAATCATCAGTGCCAACCCACTGCTGGAGGCCTTTGGAAATGCCAAGACCGTGAGGAATGACAACTCCTCACGCTTTGTGAGTTGTTACTTGGCACAACTGTCAACACCAATTGGAATATTCTCGCTGTCCAGATTGGTAAAATAAATCTCAATTGACTTTCCTGCTGCTTTCAGGGTAAATTCATCAGAATCCATTTTGGTGCCACAGGCAAACTGGCTTCTGCTGATATTGAAACATGTAAGACACCCTTCTGGCCTCATCCCCCTTCCCTCCAGCCTTCCCCACTTCTTGTGCTTGACTGTGTCCTACCTTCCTTGCCAGATCTGCTGGAGAAGTCCAGAGTCACTTTCCAGCTCAAGGCGGAAAGGAGCTACCACATCTTTTATCAGATCATGTCCAACAAGAAGCCAGAGCTAATTGGTAGGAAAGATCACTAACTCCTCCATGCAAATGTCATGGAACAACTTTGAATTCTTTTCTGTGCCAATTGCATTTGACCTGGCTTGGTTTTGTTCTTCTTTTCAGAGATGTTACTGATCACCACCAACCCCTATGACTACCTGTACGTGAGTCAAGGTGAGATCACAGTTCCCAGCATTAATGACCAGGAAGAGCTGATGGCCACTGATGTGAGTAGCAGAAGTTTTCTCATGTGAAGTTTCATTTCTCTGACCTCTAACAGCTGGGGTACTCACCTTAACAACTCTTTTGTCAGAGTGCCATTGACATCCTGGGCTTCAGTGCAGATGAGAAAACAGCCATCTACAAGCTGACAGGGGCTGTCATGCACTATGGGAACCTGAAGTTCAAGCAGAAGCAACGAGAGGAGCAGGCAGAGCCTGATGGCACCGAAGGTACCAGTACAACCCATCCCAGAGCATGGGAGATAGTGAACACTCACTGAGTTGAAGGAAGCATGTGAGGGTCAGAATGATTGACTCAGCCTGTGCATTTCCCCAGTGCCAGTACTGTAGAATAGCAGTGGGTCCTAGCCAGAGGACTTCTCTGGAGGAACCCAAATCAGATTATTTTGAATAACGCATATTGTAAGGTCCACTGTCTTCCAAAGAATGCTGCCGTTATTGCCTATCCTTTTTTTATCTTTAATAATAATTTGGTTTTTACTGGAATTTCCCAGTTGATATATTTTTTTAAGGAATAGTAACGTCTACTTTAACAACCAATTGTTTTGATGTTCAGTTGCTGACAAGGCTGCCTACCTGATGGGTCTGAACTCAGCAGACCTGCTCAAGGCCCTCTGCTACCCCCGAGTCAAGGTGGGGAATGAATACGTGACCAAGGGCCAAACTGTGCAGCAGGTAACAACAACCCCCTGTTTTGTGGATAGGTTCTCTGGACTTTTTCTTTTGTCCTGCATGATAACTACACTCTTTCTGTTCTACATTTTAGGTATACAATTCAGTGGGTGCCCTGGCAAAGGCAGTGTTTGAGAAGATGTTCCTGTGGATGGTTGTTCGTATCAACCAACAGCTGGACACAAAGCAGCCCAGGCAGTACTTCATTGGTGTCCTGGACATTGCTGGCTTTGAGATCTTTGATGTAAGGAACAGGCGTTTATTAACATGCTTGTTAAAATCACATTGCTATGTGACAAATTACATCAGAAGGAATGATGCTGATTTGTTGGTGGTTTTTGTTTTCATTTTTTGTTTTAGTTTTTTAATAAATGGTTTTACTATTTATAATGTATGTAGAGCATTCTGATTCTCACAGGGTTCTAATTGGAAATAGATTTTTGTTTTGTACATATGCCAATGAAATTCCTAAGTGCATTTTTTTTGCTGAAGGCTTGAACATGATTTGAAATCAATATTTTGAATGTGTTGTGCTGTGGACTCTCATGTAACTGAATTAGCACAGTCTAGTAGATAACAAAGCCGATAAAATCTGAGTTATTACAATAATCTAAGCTTCTAGAGTAATGAATATATGGATAAAGTTCAGGTTGACAAACACTGACAGAAATTCCAAACTTCTGGATCAATTAAGATGGAGCACTTCGAGATCCTCCTGTGTTTGGTACAAATAGGCAGCACTGTTCTTTATCCCTAACTTACTTAATTTACATTCATAATAATCTTGGTTTGTAATTGTGCAGTTCAACAGCCTTGAGCAGCTGTGCATCAACTTCACCAATGAGAAACTGCAACAGTTCTTCAACCACCACATGTTCGTGCTGGAGCAGGAGGAGTACAAGAAGGAGGGCATTGAATGGGAGTTCATTGACTTTGGCATGGACCTGGCTGCCTGCATTGAGCTCATTGAGAAGGTATTTCTGTACTTCACAATGTCAGGTATTTTCAGAAATGCATTCATTTTATATCTATTTCTAAATGCTGCTTGAAATGGTAAATATCATACTGCAGACACATCAATTTTTATCATTTTACGATTTGCTGAACAGAACAATCCCTGAGAGCAGCAATATTGTCCCACTCAGGAAGTTTTTTCATCTCTGAGTCTTTCTACCTTTTCACTTTGTCCTCCCACCTTCCTTGTGATTTCTCCCAGCCCATGGGCATTTTCTCCATCCTGGAAGAGGAGTGCATGTTCCCCAAGGCAACTGACACCTCTTTCAAGAACAAGCTCTATGACCAGCACCTGGGCAAATCCAACAACTTCCAGAAGCCCAAGCCAGGCAAAGGCAAGGCTGAGGCCCACTTCTCCCTGGTGCACTATGCTGGCACAGTGGATTACAACATCTCTGGGTGGCTTGACAAGAACAAGGACCCTCTGAATGAAACTGTTGTGGGGCTGTATCAGAAGTCATCCCTGAAGACCCTGGCCTTACTCTTTGCCTCTGCTGGAGGAGAGGCAGGTCAGTTCTCTGAAATTCGTATTTCCATGTTCATTTATTGACTCTACCAGAGCCATGAACATCAGCTATTGCTCTTTTCCTTGTTCCATTCCTATCATGACTGGTATATATGAAAAACTTGGTCTTTACAAGTTGTAAAACCATCTTTTTTTTTTTTTTTGTGTTCTTCAGAGGCTAGTGGAGGTGGTGGTGGTGGCAAGAAGGGAGGCAAGAAGAAGGGTTCTTCTTTCCAGACTGTCTCAGCTCTTTTCAGGGTGAGTACCAAAGTCATTCTCTCTGCTTCTTTCCTGGTTTGTTTTTTTTTGTTTGTTATGAGTTGAAGATCGTAAATCCACACTCTAGCTGCAATAAGGCCATTCAACTGCAGGTGTTTTCATTTTTCTGTATCAAGAATAATTATTTAGTTATTCATAAATGAGCTGACATCAAGTCAGCTGAGGCCAGCTGAGGAAGGCATAGATATATTCCCCAGTATCGTTAAAGCACATTGCAAGGTTTTTTTGCTTTCTCTCCTGCTGAAGAGTATAAGATGGAAGAAAACTCACATTAAAAATGGCTATAGTTAGGAATTACAAATCTGTTAATGTTTTACAAGACTTTTCTCACATCTAAAAGAGTAACTGAGGAGGTAATATGTGTTTACTGAAAACCTTTTTTCATGAACCCACAGGAGAATCTGAACAAGCTGATGACCAATCTGCGGAGCACCCATCCACATTTTGTGCGCTGCATCATCCCCAACGAGTCTAAAACACCTGGTAAGCAGAAATAAAAAACATTGTGATGCTCCTATTATTATCTATGTTTTATTATGAATTAACAAATAATTGTCTTGTTGCTTAGGTGCCATGGAGCATGAGCTGGTGCTGCACCAGCTGCGCTGTAACGGCGTGCTGGAAGGGATCAGGATCTGCAGGAAAGGGTTCCCCAGCAGAATCCTCTATGCTGATTTCAAGCAGAGGTCAGTTTCCCTTTTGATTTCCATTCTGTCTTTCCTGCCAACTATTTTATCACTGGGGGATATTTTTTAACACTAGCTCTTTCTGGCTATAATTAGAAGAAAAGGAAATTTTGAGGTGCATAACAAAAGGCACCATATATCGCTTAGAAAAGAAAAATTGTTGAGAAATGAAGAGTGTCAGGTCTCCTCACTGACTGCAGGGGCATCTGAGTATGGAAGCACAGCAGAGCGGCAAGAGCCAGCGATTACAATATTACAAAATGTAGGTTGGGATTGATAGCAAAAGGTACTCAGGTAAAAATTACAAACCATGAGTTCCTTGGCCATTGCATCAGTTGCAAGTTCCAGGGGAAGTGGTTTTTCTCCAGTACAGAGGGTATAGGAAAGTGGCAATGATTCTCTCAAGCAATTTTCTAGAGAATAGTTTCAGTAAAAGGATAAGGATTGAACTCACTGGAAATCAATGTCTTCTTCATTGTGGCTGGTGACCTAAAGACTGGAAAAGTTTCCTTAAATTTTGTTACCAGGTTAAGACTTCATAAGAATGGTATCTCTAAACAAGGGATGAAATTCCAATTTCCTCAGCCTGGTTCTGCTGCAAACACTGCTCTTAGTTTCACTAAACAGAATGCTCTTATTACTGGACATTCTCTTATTTTCTATTTCCTCCAATTCCACAGATACAAGGTGCTTAACGCCAGTGCCATCCCTGAGGGACAGTTCATCGATAGCAAGAAGGCTTCTGAGAAGCTCCTTGGGTCAATCGATGTGGATCACACCCAGTACAAATTTGGACACACCAAGGTACAAACTCCCCCATTCACTGCCTGCCTGGGCTTTGCTCTCTCCATCTGACAGTGATGTGCTGCAATATTCCCTCTCTCAAGGTGTTCTTCAAAGCTGGGCTGCTGGGGCTCCTGGAGGAGATGAGGGATGAGAAGCTGGCAGAGCTCATCACCCGCACCCAGGCCAGGTGCAGGGGCTTCCTGATGAGGGTGGAATACCGCAGAATGGTGGAGCGCAGGTACACCTTCCGCTTCTTCACTTGAAGTGTCATTCTGCTTGGGAGCGAAGTATTGACACTCATCAGACTGAGAATATTAATTGTACATTTTAATTTTGCCTCAGAGAGTCCATCTTCTGCATCCAGTACAATGTTCGCTCATTCATGAATGTCAAACACTGGCCATGGATGAAGCTGTTCTTCAAGATCAAGCCATTGCTGAAGAGTGCAGAGTCTGAGAAGGAGATGGCCAACATGAAGGGAGAGTTTGAGAAAACCAAGGAGGAGCTTGCAAAGTCTGAGGCAAAGCGGAAGGAACTGGAGGAGAAAATGGCCTCTCTAATGCAGGAGAAGAATGACCTGCAGCTCCAAGTGCAATCTGTAAGTATCGTTAGTGTATTTTTCCGGGTACTCTCACAGCATACAACTCTCATGTTACACAAAAAATTGTCTGAGAAAATATTTTAATATGAATAATGGAAGATAGAGTTCAGACCGTTCAGCGTCACTATTATAATAGGAGGTTCTAGCTTGGGAATGGCTTTTGAAGCATGTATGCGCATGGGGCTGTTTCTCCAGGCATGCAATACAACATCCAGTGTAGTCACTGGAGATTTAGAATTTACAGTTAGCAGTCTGTGGAACAATTAATTTGACAACTTTCTATGGTTTCAGTCAGTTGCCCAAAGACCTCTATGCCATTTTTTATGATACATTTTATGTCACTTGTCTTTCTGCAATCACTTTTCTAGGACGACACAAAAACCCTCTGCATTCTGTCCGAACCCTATATGTACCTCCTAAGTCCATTGGGAGATCAGGGGATTGGTCAATATTTACAGATTATCTTGTGAATTTAGATGTTTGCTACACAGATTAAAAAAAAAAACTCAGGTTCAAATTGAAACCTCTGATTCCACCTAGGCTATATATGAACCTATCTCACTCAGAGACAATTAATTTAAAGTCAGTCTTGTCAAGAAAAGCTTATGAAAAAATAAAGAAAAAAAAAAGTCACACACATTTATATACAGTATTTAACTTTCAGAGAAAAAAATTAAAACTCTTGAAAATAAAAGTACTACTCGATTTTATCATATTATCCATAAGAACATAGGAGGGAATAATGGATCAGAGCAACAAAATGAAATAGAATGAAACCCTACTCTGATTTAAAAGAGTCTATGCAAAAACCAACTTCCTAGAAGAAAAAAAAAGAATACTTCCATGTTTCTTTTTCTCAGTGAAAAATACCATTTCTCTATTCACATTTTGCAAACAGTTGTGATTATTAAACAAATGAACATTCCTCTACTAGGAAGCAGATGCTTTGGCCGATGCAGAGGAAAGGTGCGACCAGCTGATCAAAACCAAAATCCAGCTGGAAGCCAAAATTAAGGAAGTGACTGAAAGGGCAGAGGATGAAGAAGAAATTAATGCTGAGTTGACAGCCAAGAAGAGGAAGCTGGAGGATGAATGTTCAGAGCTGAAGAAAGACATTGATGACCTTGAGCTAACACTGGCCAAGGTGGAGAAGGAAAAACATGCCACCGAAAACAAGGTATGAGGTAGAACCTGGCACTCGCACTCCAGAAAATGGATTGTGTGCCATTGCAGGACATCTATAGCTGCTTCCTTTATATATATTTGCTCCCTTCTTCTCAAAGGTGAAAAACCTGACTGAGGAGATGGCAGGTCTGGACGAGACAATTGCCAAGCTGACAAAGGAGAAGAAAGCCCTCCAAGAGGCACATCAGCAGACCCTGGATGACCTGCAGGCAGAGGAAGACAAAGTCAATACTCTGACCAAATCCAAGACCAAGCTGGAACAGCAAGTGGATGATGTAAGCACACAGACATAGAGCAGGAAGAGGGCAGGTATGGAGTACAAGCTGTCTGGCAGAGCCCTGATGGTCTTGTTGTATTTAGCTGGAAGGGTCCCTGGAGCAAGAGAAGAAACTGCGCATGGACCTGGAGAGAGCGAAGAGGAAACTGGAAGGAGACCTGAAGCTGGCCCAGGACAGCATCATGGATTTGGAGAATGACAAGCAGCAGCTGGATGAGAAACTGAAGAAGTAAGTGTGGCTCTGGGGCCCGTGAGTGCTGGGCTGCAGCACTTGTCTTGTTTCTTTGTGCTCTAACACGGTTCACTTGTCCCAAAGGAAAGACTTTGAAATCAGCCAGATCCAGAGTAAAACCGAGGATGAACAAGCCCTGGGCATGCAACTTCAGAAGAAGATCAAGGAGCTGCAGGCAAGTCTCTGTGCCTTGCCCTGCCTTGCTCAGGCTCAGCTCAGGCAGGAGGAGGGCATGGCTGTGAAGGGTCCCTGCTGTTCTGCAGGCCCGCATTGAGGAGCTGGAGGAGGAGATTGAGGCAGAGCGAACCTCTCGCGCTAAAGCGGAGAAGCATCGCGCTGACCTGTCCAGGGAGCTGGAGGAGATCAGCGAGCGCCTGGAAGAAGCAGGAGGGGCCACAGCCGCTCAAATTGATATGAACAAGAAGCGTGAGGCAGAGTTCCAGAAGATGCGCCGTGACCTGGAAGAGGCCACGCTGCAGCACGAAGCCACGGCTGCCGCCCTGCGCAAGAAGCACGCGGACAGCACAGCTGAGCTGGGCGAGCAGATCGACAACCTGCAACGTGTGAAGCAGAAGCTGGAGAAGGAGAAGAGTGAGCTGAAGATGGAGATTGATGACTTGGCCAGCAACATGGAGTCTGTTTCCAAAGCCAAGGTACAGAATTATTTTATTGGTTCATTGACCCAGTGGAATACAGCACAACCCTTGCTCCTTGCTTTCTTTTAAGTGTGGATTATTAATGCATCGTTTTCCATATTCTAAAACACAGGCCAACCTGGAGAAGATGTGCCGCACTCTGGAAGATCAGCTGAGTGAGATTAAGTCCAAGGAAGAGGAGCATCAGCGCATGATCAATGACCTCAATGCTCAAAGAGCTCGTCTGCAGACAGAGTCAGGTGAGACCCACTCATCTACATATGAAGATCCATAATGTAACAGAGTTATTGCAAAAATTACTCTTCTGGGCATGTGGTTTTTTCAGCACACTTTGTAGCACATCTACTGTGAAGTGCTTGAAATGGGATCATAAGTTTCAGCAGGGACGGAAAACTATCTGGTTTTACATCTCCAAATGTTTACAGTGTCACTATCAATGGCCTTAAAACTGTTGTGTATCTGCAAATTTTCTCAGGTGAATATTCACGTCAAGTGGAAGAGAAGGATGCTTTGGTTTCTCAGCTGTCAAGAGGCAAACAGGCTTTCACCCAGCAGATTGAGGAACTCAAGAGGCATCTGGAGGAAGAGATAAAGGTGAGAAGGCTTTTTCCTAAATATATTAAATCAGTTAATCAAAACAATGAAAGGGACAAAAATTACCCCTTAGATAACAGAGTGCAAGCTTTCCCATCGAAGCCTTGCTTCTCTTTTCTTGCAGTCTATATGTTAATTATTTTGCAAATTCACACATCTTACCCATCAAAGGTCTTTCTAAGATCTTCTCATTAAGATTTCCCAAGATATTTCCATTCATTTTCCCTCTGTTTTTTCTTCTCACCAAGGCCAAGAACGCCCTTGCCCATGGCCTGCAGTCCGCTCGCCATGACTGTGACTTGCTCCGGGAACAATATGAGGAGGAGCAGGAGGCCAAGGCAGAGCTGCAGCGAGCCCTGTCCAAGGCAAATGGTGAAGTGGCCCAGTGGAGAACCAAATACGAGACGGACGCAATTCAGCGCACAGAGGAGCTCGAGGAGGCCAAGTATGTAGGGAATGTGGAGAACACTGGCAGAGAGTAAGGACAGAAATTTGAGGAGCCCACCATGGCATTGTCAGGAAGAAATCAGTGTTCTGCTTTGAGTGCTGTCACAAAGAGACAAAATATGACAGAAAGCAGGGACACATTGGGGAAAAGCAGAAAGATCCAGAAAAGCAGAGAGAGGCCTGCAGAGAGGGAATTGCTGCAAGATTGTTCCTGAATTCAGACATGGAAATACAGTGGCTGTCTGGGAGAAGTCTTACACCTCTCTGTGAATGTGGATCACACAATATCAAGAGGCTATGTTTAGTCTTCTGAAAAATGTGCTGCTTCATGCCACAGTCTTACTTATGATTACTGCTTTCCAGGAAGAAGCTGGCCCAGCGCCTGCAGGATGCAGAGGAGCATGTTGAGGCTGTCAATTCCAAATGTGCCTCCCTGGAAAAGACAAAGCAGAGGCTGCAGAATGAAGTGGAGGACCTGATGATTGATGTGGAGAGATCCAATGCTGCCTGTGCTGCTCTGGATAAGAAGCAGAAGAACTTTGACAAGGTCTTTTGGCCTCCAGCACCAGCACTCCTGGCCAGAGCAGGGCCCTATGATGGTCACAGCCCTACTCACCCCCCATTTCTCTTCAGATTCTGGCAGAATGGAAGCAGAAGTATGAGGAAACGCAGGCTGAGCTGGAGGCCTCGCAGAAGGAGTCGCGCTCTCTGAGCACGGAGCTGTTCAAGATGAAGAATGCCTATGAGGAGTCCTTGGACCACCTGGAAACAATGAAGCGGGAGAACAAGAACCTGCAGCGTAAGTCCCTGGCCCTCTGCTCCTCCCTGGCCTTTCTCACAAGCTTGTCTATCTGCCAGGCTTAACAGCCCTGGGCCTGCAGGGATAAGATCTTGCCTGGCACCTTGGTAGGCCAGAGCCTTTCTCCATTCAGCTCACTGCCTGACCATGGCACTTTTCTCCTTTACTTGCAGAGGAGATTTCCGACCTCACGGAGCAGATTGCGGAGGGAGGAAAGGCAGTTCATGAGCTGGAGAAAGTGAAGAAGCAGATTGAGCAGGAGAAATCTGAACTGCAAGCCTCCCTGGAGGAAGCTGAGGTACATGACTGTACACTGGTGTCTGCAGGAAAGAAATGAGGAGATTGGGCTAGCAAGGCCTGGTTGGCCTCTCTTCTTTCTGGGGAGTGCAGACAGCTGAGATCTCACAAAATATTTTGCAATTCCCTAGAATGTAAGAAGAACTTTCATCAATGTTATCAATGCTTGTGTCCACTTGTCCAGGCCTCCCTGGAACATGAGGAGGGGAAGATCCTGCGCCTGCAGCTTGAGCTCAACCAAGTGAAGTCTGAGATTGACAGGAAGATAGCCGAGAAAGATGAGGAAATTGACCAGATGAAGAGAAATCACCTACGAGTTGTGGACTCGATGCAGAGCACCCTGGATGCTGAGATCAGGAGCAGGAATGAAGCCCTGAGGCTGAAGAAGAAAATGGAGGGAGACCTGAATGAAATGGAGATCCAGCTGAGCCATGCCAACCGCCAGGCTGCAGAGGCACAGAAGAACCTGAGAAACACCCAGGCAGTGCTGAAGGTATGGCACAATGTGCTGATTTTTGACAGAGCTAAATTTTTTTCCTCTGTTACAAGTCTTTCAGTTCTAAGTTGATGGGAAAACATGAAATACAAAAATAGAAAGCACACACCTCCCAGTCTGTTGTATCTCTCTTTCCAGGACACCCAGCTGCACCTGGATGATGCTGTGAGAGCACAGGATGACCTGAAGGAGCAGGTGGCCATGGTGGAGCGCAGAGCAAACCTGCTGCAGGCTGAAGTTGAGGAGCTCCGGGCAGCCCTGGAGCAGACGGAGCGGTCGAGGAAGTTGGCTGAGCAAGAGCTTCTGGATGCCAGTGAGAGAGTTCAGCTTCTCCATAGTCAGGTCAGTTAATAAGCATAGTTAATATTTATAGTATTGCTCCATACATATAAATGAACTTACGACTGGAAGAGTTGTAACAGCATTTTGTTAAATGCAGGATCTTTCACAGTAAATAAGAAGTAATAGATGATAGCTAATATCAAGATTTTTTTTCAGATGTTGATAGAATATGAATTCCAAGTAAACTACAGTATAGATGCCTTAATAAATCCAGAGAAGTTTGTGAGGTTCTTACTCTTTTACTTGAGTTCAACACATTTCAAATTTCCATTTGGGACTTTAAAGGCAAATGTAGGCTGATCATGAACAAAATTGGACTACATAACTCTGTCATTAATGTAATTTAACAATGTCACTATAAGTATTCTGTAGAACCATCTCAAAGTTTTATGGTCACTAGAGTGAAAATGGTAAGGAAAACATTTTTTTTCATTTTTCAGTGTAAATTCCTTCTTTGTTGTCTGAGAAAAGACTTCTTAAAGGATGCTCACGAAATACCAAAGCACATCATACCTGAGAAATTAATAGCTACAACAGTAGTTCTCTTGGAATCCAATGTGACCTGATGGCACAATCTACATTAAAAAGAAATACTTACGCTGTACTTGATATGTTACTGCAAGCTAACAAAAAAAAAATCATGTTCATGCTCTTCAACAGAACACCAGTTTGATCAACACCAAGAAGAAGCTGGAAACAGACATTTCCCAGATCCAGGGTGAAATGGAGGATACCATCCAGGAGGCCCGCAATGCTGAGGAGAAGGCCAAGAAGGCCATCACAGATGTGAGTTGGGCACTCCTGGCATTGATTATGGTGAATGCACTCTCCCCAAAATATCTCCAGCCCCAAAATGGCTTTGACAATTTGTTCTGATCAGGCAGCCATGATGGCAGAAGAGCTGAAGAAGGAGCAGGACACCAGTGCCCACCTGGAGAGGATGAAGAAGAACCTGGACCAGACAGTGAAGGACCTGCAGCACCGTCTGGAAGAGGCCGAGCAGCTGGCACTGAAGGGAGGGAAGAAGCAGATCCAGAAGCTGGAGGCCAGGGTGTGTAGGGCTGGGGCTGTGCCTGAGTGAGCGTGTCCCTCCTTGGAGAGACATTGGCAGGGCAGCTGCAGGGCTGGGCTTGTCCTTGCAGGTGCGGGAGCTGGAAGGGGAGGTTGATGCTGAGCAGAAGCGCAGCGCTGAAGCCGTGAAGGGCGTGCGCAAGTACGAGCGCAGGGTGAAGGAACTCACCTACCAGGTAAGGCAGGAGCTCTCCTGCTCTCACTGGGCTTTCTCACAGTGAGTCACATTTTGCCCAAACCATCCCCAAGGGCAATTCTTAACCTCACATGATGCAGAACCAAGAATTGACTCTCTAATCTGTTCACCAACTGCTTTAGTCTGAGGAAGACAGGAAGAATGTGCTGAGGCTGCAGGATCTGGTGGACAAGCTGCAAATGAAAGTGAAATCCTACAAGAGACAAGCTGAGGAGGCTGTAAGTACCCATTTTTCCAAACCAGACTTTCTTCTGGTGGAGCTGGAATTCTCTAGCCATGTTTTTCTTTGCACAGCTTTTTGAAACCTTGACTGTTTTGATGTAAAATGATGATATTTTGATACAATGGGGATTGTGAGAATAAGACTTGCCGGGTATGGGAGGAAGTACACTTCACCAGGCCTATATGTTTTGCTGTAGGCCTCATTTCCCAGCTATTTCTTTGCTTCTGCCTTGTCCTGAATGCCAGAAACAGTACGGTCAGTCTGTATATTCAGGACTAATACAGGAACTCTGAATAGACCATGCTGTGTGTAATATCTTTTTGACATTCCAATATTCTTTTCTCTTCTGACACCCATAACACCCTGAGCAGCTTCCATCTTGGTTCTGAATCTGCTCTGCTAGCCCAGCTTTCGTTTTGAATTTTTGCTGACCCAGTTTTATGGTAATAAACATCCAACACGCTGCCTGTTGTTTTCCCAACTCCCTCTCCTCACTCAGGAGGAGCTGTCCAATGTGAACCTGTCCAAGTTCCGCAAGATCCAGCACGAGCTGGAGGAGGCCGAGGAGCGGGCTGACATTGCAGAGTCACAGGTCAACAAGCTCCGAGCCAAGAGCCGCGAGATTCATAAGAAGGTAGAAGAAGAGGAATGAAGTTCCCAAGATTAAAAAGTGACCTGAGGCATGCATAAAGTGTAAACCTCTGTGTTGCGTTCTTTAGTAATTATCATTTATGTCTAGGTAATAAAGAGAATAGAGACCCTTGCAAATGAACAGTGACTATGATGTTTCATTTATTCATTTATTCTAGTATTCATTACTTTTGAAGTACATGTACACAGTTCATCTTCACATTCAAAATTATATCAAACAGCAAAGCATTTTTACATTTGCATTTTAAAAAATACATGAAGAATGGTAATAATTATATGCATTTTTTTTTCTCTTGCAATGAGAAGTATGCATTTTTTTTTTATGGACTAAGACTACATTGTTTCAAGTGATTTTCATCTTCTTAGGAAAAAAAGTAAAATAGCAGGAGCAAAGATTCCTGAAACATTTAGCATGCGCGCACACACACACACACACACACACACATATATATATAAATTTATATATAGCTACACATATATATAATTTTTATTTATTGAAAAATATTGGATTTTTCATTAAGATTAAAAGTATGGGAAACCCAAATTTAATTCAAAATAGTGACAAGCAGTCAAACCAACATGGTGAGGAAGTGGCATGTAGAGATATCCCCACTCCTTTTCTCTGAAGTAATTCTATTTCATGCATAGCACAAAATTATATCCATTCACATGAAGGATGAGTGAGAAGAATCCACATTTAAAACATTATAAGAAAAGAAAGAATAGCTAGGACTGAGGACTCTATTTATAATTTCAATAAAACCTTCCACTGCCTTTCTAGATTCAACCCTTCTGCTCTGTCCACAACCTATCTAACTGTTCTGTCAGTTTATTGTCATTGTCAACATACTGTGCCAGCTCATTTTCCTAAGAATTGATTATTAGCCCACAATACTGTATTTTGCATTGAGCTCAACTAGACAGTCAACATTTATATGCTGATTGGAAATGTAAGATAAAGTAAAACATTGGTTGGGTAAGGTATCTAAATATTGAGCACACTTTACAGATAGGTAAGTAAATTAGATAGTTTAGGAACACATTAAATGTGTCTAAGGGTCTGGTAAATTAGAAGCAAAGCTGGATAGGATCTCCTGCTTGTTTTTGCCAGACACAGAGTGGGATACTGACATGGTTGGTATTTTGTGTCAAGCTTTAGCAGCTCTCTCAAACTTGCTGTTTATTTAAAGCCAGTCCTAAACATCTTTGGGCATCCCACCAGAACTGTCAGTTCCAACTGACCTTCATATGTCCCTTTTGGATATCCTTTCTAATCTTTACCCAGTCTACAAGTGCAGTAAAACCACTGCTTTAATATTATAAACATTCATAATTAAATATGAAAACAACATTTGAGCAGCAGATGACAGCTGGAGCTGGGAAGGGACACTACTCCATCCATTGTAGAAATGACAGTTTAGGATCCACCACTATCTCTGGGGTTTTTGATGCTCCCCCGAACTCTTTGGGCTGCTGCTGCACACTCTGTATGAGCAGGACCTGTCTTCCCTGTGACTCTGGGGATGTCAAACACTGCCCAGCTGCATGGCCCAGCACAGGATGTGTCAGTGTGATTCTAAGTGCCCTGCTCTTCTAAGGGCTCATCAGAGACCTCCACTAACACATCTGGTTTGTTCCCACTGTGTTTCAGAAAGGGTGGCAGGGCGAACGAGGGAACTGCGCTTGAGCTGGGCTACAAAAAGCTCTCTTCCACTCTTCTAGCACGTTGCATTTCTCCTCCATCCATAGTTTTTTGCTGTGCCAGAACCCTTGTGTGGACAGATCTTGGCTGGAGGTGGGGCCCCACAACACTCCTGCCCACCACAAATGCCACAAAACAGGTGGAAATGCTCCTGGAGCCAGCTTCAGGAGCTGCAGGAACCAAAGGGGCCTCTGCCAACACAGCACAGGAGGGAGAACTTTGTTCTGCTAATGCAGATACTAATAATACTAATAATACTAATAATACTAATAATACTAATACTAATAACAATACTAATAACAATAATAATAGGATTATTATTATTACTATTTGTATTTCCCCATGTGGTTGCTTACCTACATCCAGCTCCTTCTGCTGCAAAAGCAGGGCATGGGAGGGGAGCTGTGGGAGGCAGGGAGGGGAATAGTGGGAGCAAGACACTGATTGGGTACAACAGGAGAGACGGGAAGCCTGCACCAGGGCCTTGAATTGTAACTATGCAGAGCATTATGGACCTTCCAGGCAGGTGCAAAAGGAATCTGTTTATTGCAAAAGCCAGGCCTATTCAAGCAATTTACTCCAAACATGAAACTGATGTCTGTCAATCTCCTTCCCACACCCAGGATTACAGTGCCATCACAGAGACACAGACAGCTGAGAGAAGAGGAGGAAGGAATTACCTCACTTTCTTATCCAGACCTCTGAGTAGGAGATGCTAAGAGAGACAAGAGCACAACTGGTACAGTAATTGGGGAGGCAATATGCTGTGGGGCAGGTGAAGCTGCTAAGATGTGACTCACTTCAGATTTCCTTGTTTGTGGTGGGAACTGTGGTTTGGAAAGTGAAGACCAATACATGAAAAGAAACTAACAAAAACCAATCAAACAAAACCCCCAAAATACAAACAAAAAAACCCAGCAAACCAACCAGCCAAAAACACCACACTGAAAAAATAGCAACCCAAAACCACCCCCCCCCCCCCCCGCGCAAACTCTGAAAAAATCCAGATCTGTTGCATGGGAAGGAAATTGCTTCTCAGTAAAGTGAATGGTTCCAGTGCTCTCTTCACCACTCTGATCCTTGTGAACATAGAACATGACCCCTCTTAATCTGGGTGAGGAATATCCCAGACATCAGAACAGTAGATTGGTTTTTTACACAAACTATCATGAGGTTCAAATCTCTCTTAAAATAATTGCCTGTCTTCCAGAGCAGCATAGGGTATGACTGACTCTAGTTTAGAGGATGAGTTTATTAAATCTTTCCTGGCACACTTATCTTGCAAAAGTAATGCTGAATGACTACCCTATGTTGAGATAGCAGCTGTCTCTCCTGATTCCAATGGGGCATATGTCTTAAGTTCAGTACAACACTTCCATAGTGATGTTCACATGATCTTTGAAAACCTTCAGCTCCAAAAACAAGAATTTGATTCCTGTGCTTTTTGTCTGGATTTAACTTGATGACCTTGGGCTTTGAAGCTTTTACCTTTAGGCTAAACTAGTTCCGCTCTTTTATTGCTTCTTTTGTCCATGGTGGCTTGATGTTATCCCACTGGAATCACATCCTGATTTATTTCACAGAATCACAGAATCAGCTATGTTGGAAAAGACCTCTCCTTTGGGATCATTGAATACAACCTGACCTAACACCACCTTATCAACTAAACCATAGAACTGAGTGCCACATTGTCTTTTTTTAACAGCTCCAGGGACTTCCTCTTCTTAATTCAAATATTCTTCCTTATCACTACATTCAGACTTATTCTTCCCCCCTTCACTTGCTTTGGCTTTGCTCCGTTCTAGTCCTTGGTCATTCTTATCTTCTCCTGATTCTCACTTCTGCCACTTCTGTCCCTTTTCAGGGGCTTCCTCCTGTACTGGAATTTTCTTCCTCTAGCAGAATCCCTGCCTCTCAGTAGGACCCCTCCTGCTTTTCCACTCTGAGGACTCCAAGTGCTTGCAGCAGGCAGGAGCCTGTGACTTCTCTCCATCCCTACATGTTTCCTACGAGACACACTGCCTCTTACTCTTCACTTTTTCTGTGCGAGTCAGCATCTGATGGATTACAGAGCCAATGAAGCCCCTTTCATCTCCTTTAGCACACCCTCCCACTTCCCCCCCCTTCTCATGCTTTCTTGTCAAATTATTTATAGGACATTGATTCACAGACCTGTTATGTCTAATTATATCCATTCACTTCTAATCTGAATCGCAATTCTGTTAGGAGTTAAGATTGCCAGAAATGTTTTGACCTAAGAAAGAGGAGGTGGTGGCTACATATGCAGATCAGATCCTATAAAAGTACACTGGGATCTGTGTGTCTTGTCCTTTCTCAGAAATCTCTAAGGTAAGAGTTTCAGGGCTTGGGACTAGGGAGGTTGGGAATGAAGGGAAACTTGCTCTGCATTCCACAAGTTCCAGTGCATTCCTACGGATGCTCACACTCGTTCAATGAGGGTCTGCCAGTGTCAGCTGGGATTTTCAGTGTGCTTTCCAACCATCCATTTGTTTTCAGTCTATAAATGTTGTCTGTGGTGCAGCAGTAAGAAGAAAGTTACTTATTCTGTTTCTTAACACTGTTCCTCTTCCAATCCGCAAACCTTTGCCTCACAAAAGGTAAGATCTTGATTTATTCATTTTTTAGGGACAGGTAGAGCTGCTGTAAGGCAGGGTTTCTATGCAGGTATGATGGAAATTCTGGTTGTCACTGTATTTGTGTCCATTGCAGAAATACAGTATGAGAATTGGGCTGGATTGATGTTACTTTTGTCACAAGATTCTTAAAGAGTGTGATCTTTAAAGTACTGATCACTGTAGCATTGCCTACACTCTCTCCAGGGATCTCCAGCAGATAACAGATCCTGGAGAAACTGTCCTGATGGGAAAAAAACTTACAAAAATAAACCCCATCAGAAAGTACTTTCCAAGTATTTGTGGTGTTTTTTTGCGTTTATCTCAAATATCAAGGGTCACTGGCACTGACTGTGAAGCAACAGGAAAAGAAATATATATTTGAATAATGTTAATATGTTCTTTTTTCACATGGAAGCTTGAGGAATGTGGTTAGAATTTTGTGTATCAAAACATCCAAGTGCTAAAAGCAAGAATTTCAGTCTGAGCTTCCTTATAGGCTTGTTTCTGCCTCTGAAAATATTGCATAATTGTGACAAAATTATATAAGCAAATATTTGTAATCATAAAGAACTGAATAAATGATGATACCTACTTGGATCACTGGAAAAAGAGATATGGAACTGCATCTAAATTCAGTTTTAAATATTTACACTGAGGAAAAGAAATTCTTTGTGTTTACTTTCTACAGTAATTTATGTTAATTTTGTCAAATATTGTGACTAGAATATATCCCTCAAAATTATAAAATGTCAACAAGCAATCCTGCAAGGAATACAACCAGCATGCTTTGAATCAGAGAAGGACAATTAGCATAGCATTAATTTCAGGAAATGTCAAACAAAACAAGCAAAAGAAAATAGTTAAGTACTTTAGAAAGTCAAACTACTGACATATTACATATATATATATTAATGTATATTAACCTAAAATATATATTATCATTTTTGATAGTATCATAAGGATATATTATGAGAAAAGAATCCAATGTCTATGAAATAACACAATGTACAATATAGGTATTATGTACAAATATAAACTAGTATATTCTAATACATAATAACATTATATATATACTGACATAGTATATACTAAGATATATATTATAGCAATCTTATTCCTCCTAGGAATAGTTGGCATTATCCCTGTTAGGAATCTTGTAAGAAAAGGTGAGATAATATAAGAAGTGTTAAAATTGCTGGTAAAAATCTGGCACAATTTTTCAACCTTCTGTGATTATTTTGTGGAATGGTCTCATTTGAGTTATAAAATATTAATCAAGTGGAGAAAAGCATGTTAGAGACAAAACCAGCCAGGAAATTGCACCCATTCACTTGAATTGACAACAAAAATTTGTGTGATGAAGTTTGTCTTTGGCCAAGAAGGCAAAGTAATTTTTTTGTTGTTGTTGTAAAGATTATTTGTCCTAATATCTAATCTAAATTCATCCTATTTCAGTTGTGAGCCATTCCCCTTTGTTCTGCTGCTCTAAGCCCTTGTCTAAAGTTCCCCTTCAAGTCTCTTGGAAATCCTTTAGGTAATGAAAGGTTGCTGAAAGGTCTCCTTGGAGTCTTCTCTTCTCCAGACTGAACTACCCCAGCTCTCCCAGCCTATTTCCAGAGCAGAGGGGCTTTATCCCTTGGAGCATCTCCATGGCCTCCTCTGGATTCACTCCAAGAGCTCCATGTCTCTCCTCTGCTGGGACCCCAAATACAAAAACACAGAAAGCATTCTTCTGTAAATGCAATTGTCCAGTAAGAATAACAATCAGACCAGAGAAAAATAATAGTAATAGAAAAAAAAATTGTAGAAGAGAATTCTAAATTAGCAGAAAAAGAGAAGACAATTTAGTTGACATCTAAAGAAGAGCAAACAAGTGTGCTATAGGAGTGTTTGTTCCATCAGACACTATTTTAATACATTCTCTATCCTCACAGACACTTGCTGCATTACGTGTTGTAAGCAGCAGCCATGTCTACGGACGCGGAGATGGCCATCTTTGGGGAGGCAGCTCCTTACCTCCGAAAGTCAGAGAAGGAGAGAATTGAGGCCCAGAACAAACCTTTTGATGCCAAGTCATCTGTCTTTGTGGTACATGCAAAGGAGTCCTATGTGAAGAGCACGATCCAGAGCAGGGAACCAGGAAAAATCACGGTCAAGACTGAAGGGGGAGAGGTGCGTAAAATACAAAATTTGTGAACAGCAGTTTGTTCTCACTCTGGCTCTCTGCTGACATGCATGTACCTTCCTGTCCTCTGACAGACCCTGACTGTGAAAGAAGATCAAATCTTCTCCATGAACCCCCCCAAGTATGACAAAATCGAGGACATGGCCATGATGACCCACCTGCACGAACCCGCTGTGCTGTACAACCTCAAAGAGCGTTACGCAGCCTGGATGATCTACGTAAGTGGCAGCAGCAGCTTCCTCTGGGCAGCCTCAGGAGCTGCTGGGCCAGGCTCAGGGCAAGGCAATGTGCTGTGTCCCTTCCTTGCAGACCTACTCGGGTCTCTTCTGCGTCACTGTCAACCCCTACAAGTGGCTGCCGGTGTACAACCCCGAGGTGGTGTTGGCCTACCGAGGCAAGAAGCGCCAGGAGGCCCCTCCACACATCTTCTCCATCTCTGACAACGCCTATCAGTTCATGCTGACTGGTGAGTGGCTCTGTGTGCCGCAGGGGCCCTGGGCCACTAAATTGTTTGAAGGGATCCCCTGTCTCAGCGAAGTAAAGAGAATTTTTCAAAGCTTTCTTGGATCTGACACACACATTTGTTGGAGTTTACTGTCTTTATAGCATTGTTTCTACTCTTTTAAATGAATGATATCTGTGTACTCAGTGATGTGCTTTGGAAAGGTTTGCTTGTTTGATTGCAGCTGACATCAGGCAAAACATTAGACTTACCTGACTATGTTTCATTCTTCCTCTGTTGTTCACTGAGTTTTAAGTACTGTGTTTCTGCCTTGTTCACAGATCGTGAGAACCAGTCCATCCTGATCACGTAGGTACCCCCCCTGCGCGGGTCCCTGCGGGGCTGCCCGGTGCCAGGGCCCCTCCTGCCTGACCACGCACCCTCTGCTTCTCTCTTGGCTTTGGCAGCGGAGAATCCGGGGCCGGGAAGACTGTGAACACCAAGCGTGTCATCCAGTACTTTGCAACAATTGCAGCCAGTGGAGACAAGAAAAAGGAGGAGCAGACCTCAGGCAAAATGCAGGTGAGGTCCCAGGGATAGAAACCTGCAAGTATCCAATTTCTTGATGAACTAGATCATGACAAGAAGACTTCTATTCTAGGGGACACTTGAGGATCAAATCATCAGTGCCAACCCACTGCTGGAGGCCTTTGGAAATGCCAAGACCGTGAGGAACGACAACTCCTCACGCTTTGTGAGTTGTTACTCGGCACGACTGTCAACACCGATTGGAATATTCTCGCTGTCCAGATTGGTAAAATAAATCTCATTTGACTTTCCTGCTGCTTTCAGGGTAAATTCATCAGAATCCATTTTGGTGCCACAGGCAAACTGGCTTCTGCTGATATTGAAACATGTAAGACACCCTTCTGGCCTCATCCCCCTTCCCTCCAGCATTCCCCACTTCTTGTGCTTGACTGTGTCCTACCTTCCTTGTCAGATCTGCTGGAGAAGTCCAGAGTCACTTTCCAGCTCAAGGCGGAAAGGAGCTACCACATCTTTTATCAGATCATGTCCAACAAGAAGCCAGAGCTAATTGGTAGGAAAGATCACTAACTCCTCCATGCAAATGTCATGGAACAACTTTGAATTCTTTTCTGTGCCAATTGCATTTGACCTGGCTTGGTTTTGTTCTTCTTTTCAGAGATGTTACTGATCACCACCAACCCCTATGACTACCTGTACGTGAGTCAAGGTGAGATCACAGTTCCCAGCATTAATGACCAGGAAGAGCTGATGGCCACTGATGTGAGTAGCAGAAGTTTTCTCATGTGAAGTTTCATTTCTCTGAAATATGCCCTTTAACATACCCTCTAAATACCCTTTAACAGCTGGGGTACTCACCTTAACAACTCTTTTGTCAGAGTGCCATTGACATCCTGGGCTTCAGTGCTGATGAGAAAACAGCCATCTACAAGCTGACAGGGGCTGTCATGCACTATGGGAACCTGAAGTTCAAGCAGAAGCAACGAGAGGAGCAGGCAGAGCCTGATGGCACCGAAGGTACCAGTACAACCCATCCCAGAGCATGGGAGATAGTGAACACTCACTGAGTTGAAGGCAGCATGTGAGGGTCAGAATGATTGACTCAGCCTGTGCATTTCCCCAGTGCCAGTACTGTAGAATAGCTAGAGGACTTCTCTGGAGGAATACGACTCAGTGGAACCTGTGAATATTTTGAACAAAGTAAAAATTATGTCTAGTGACTCCTAAAGCATGCTTCTGTCTTCTGTCAGAGTAGGAGTCAGGCAACAGTAAAGCAAACTTTGCCGCTGTCTTGAATGGAAGCTTCCCAGACTTGGCATAGAACCTGGAACAGCTCTCAAGTACTAATGAATAAATATATAATTACAGCAGAGTAGCCTATATACAACCACAGTGTCCATATACATACATATATATCTACAAAACTGAAATTTTCTTCTTGTTTCATCTTTCTAGTTATGAATGTGCCTTACATGTCTTGTTGGAAATAACACATAAAAGCAGCTCAAAATTAGCATCTGTGTATAAATCTTACATAATGAGTTTTGGCCTTCTCACGTTGAAGAACTCTGTAAATAGTACTGGTGTTTGCTATCAGCTTCACTGTGGGACAAGACAGGCAGTAAATTGGAAAGTGATGACAGAGTATATGCTGTGCTCTGGTGCTTGTGTTTGTTAACCTAGGTGCAGATAAAATAGGAGCTGGGGAAGACTTAATGTGTTTGATATTTATCCTTAGGGACAATATAGTTCCACTATGGAAGTTGCACAGGATATCCTATTCATACTTTTGGCATTATGCCTCACTAATCCACCTCTGTCTCTCCAATGACAGGAGAGTTTCACTGGCTACAATTTTCAGTGCAGTGTACTTGAATATCAACCACCTTCCTATTCTGTTTATTCAGAAATTGTGACTGTTTGATCTGCCATTTTCATGGCCCTTGGTCCTTTTATCTGTCTAGTCTCTTGCATGTTCCCTGTAGAAGTATTGAAATAATATTTACCTTTATTAATCATATAGATCAAATCAGAAAAAATTAGCAAGTCAAGAAAAACTAAAATATTTTAAAAGACATGGTAACGTATATGAGGCTCCTGTAGAAATCTGAATTACTGTAAGACCCTTTCACTAGAGAGCTAATATCTGATCCTGCTCTATGCTTGTTTTCTTAGTTGCTGACAAGGCTGCGTACCTGATGGGTCTGAACTCAGCAGACCTGCTCAAGGCCCTCTGCTACCCCAGAGTCAAGGTGGGGAATGAATACGTGACCAAGGGCCAAACTGTGCAGCAGGTAAGAGACAAGTGAAAATAGAAAAAAATTTACTTGAATTAAAAATTTTGCTCTTCTGCTGCATATGGTGGCTTTCATTTAATCTTTTCTTAGGTATACAACTCAGTGGGTGCCCTGGCTAAATCTGTGTTTGAGAAGATGTTCCTGTGGATGGTTGTTCGCATCAACCAACAGCTGGACACGAAGCAGCCCAGGCAGTACTTCATTGGTGTCCTGGACATTGCTGGCTTTGAGATCTTTGATGTAAGAGGACAATCTCCATAAAGCTTTCCTGGAAGAGGCATTAGGAAATTGGAATAATTTGAGGGTTGGGATGTGTTTCATTTCAGTTATGGATTATTTCTATTTATTGGATAATCCTGTCTTTCATCTAGGAGCAGTACCCTTCTGGTTCTCATTGCATGTACAGGGCTGTATTTATTTGTAGATGTTTGCTGTTGCATACAGAAGTGAGAATTGCATTGAAAACTGCTGAACAATTGATAAATAATAACAGAGAGAGGCTTTGAGGGAGTTAAAATATGCCTTTTTAAGGGAAGAATTTGTTAATACTGAAGGCAGATTCCCTCTGAATACTTGGGAATAGAGAGGTAATGCACAGAAATTGAAATTAAAAACTGGACTTGGACTACGCTCTGCAGATCTATTCAGAGCTCAGAAATATGTTGAGACAGTGCCAGGGCCTAAGAGGTTAGATTTATTAAAGAATGCAATATGCCAATAGCCTGTCCAGTCCCAGCACTTGACATTCAAGATTCCAGTCATGGAGACATTAGTGGGATAAGAATAAAGCCTATTGGAAGACAGAAGTGAACTGAAATTGGAACTGAAATTCATAAGAAAGGAAATCTTTGCCTTCTGCAGTTCAATAGCCTGGAGCAGCTGTGCATCAACTTCACCAATGAGAAACTGCAACAGTTTTTCAACCACCACATGTTCGTGCTGGAGCAGGAGGAGTACAAGAAGGAGGGCATTGAATGGGAGTTCATTGACTTTGGCATGGACCTGGCTGCCTGCATTGAGCTCATTGAGAAGGTTATTGACCCCCACATACTTAATAGCTTTTCTGTTATAAAATCTCTATTTTAATGTTTCTTGAGAAATTTTCTGTCTCGTTTTAAAGAAAGAGAATATAGAAAATTTAAACTCTTCCTTGTATCTGAATGCTACTACTTTTATTCATTTTGCTTTCCACTTTCACCAAACAAGTACAAAATTATTTTCTAATGCTAGATCTTTATTACATCCCAACCCTGAATCTTATAGGGGAGCTTGTTTTAGTATAACTGATGGCATAGCCACTAACAAACTGCACTTTCTGGAGAAATATAAAATTACACATACTGAGGAGGATTTTTTTGTGTAATTTGCATCTTCCATTCCTCCTTCTTACATACATTGCCTCTGTTTCTTCCTTCCACACTTTCTTCACATGTTGCTATTCCTCCTAGCCCATGGGCATTTTCTCCATCCTGGAAGAGGAGTGCATGTTTCCCAAGGCAACTGACACCTCTTTCAAGAACAAGCTCTATGACCAGCACCTGGGCAAGTCCAACAACTTCCAGAAGCCCAAGCCAGGCAAAGGCAAGGCTGAGGCCCATTTCTCCCTGGTGCACTATGCTGGCACAGTGGACTACAACATCACAGGGTGGCTGGAGAAGAACAAGGACCCTCTGAATGAAACTGTTGTGGGGCTGTATCAGAAGTCATCCCTGAAGACCCTGGCCTTGCTCTTTGCATCTGCTGGTGGGGCAGAAGCAGGTGATTTCTTTGAAATCAGTTCTACTAGAATTTACAGAAAACGAAATTAAAATGTTGTAATAATATTTCGCAATGATATTTACATTTCTAAAATTGAAAACCCAAAACCTCATAATCTAGTCTAATAAAGGATATTACTACTCCCTAGACACCTTAATAGATCTGTAGGTTTTAGAATGAGACAGCTGTACTAGCACATTAACCCAGTCCAGCTGAGAAATCAGATTTCTGCAATATGGACCATTCTCAAATAATTCAGTGAATACAATCAAATTTATGAACATGCTGTTAAATTTATGCATACCCTTAGATGTAAGGCTACATAAACACTGCATTTGGTGTAATTACTAGTTATTCGTTTATTACCTCAAATATCTTTCTATGTAAAATGTTATGTTTTGTTTCCCAAATGCATTTTCTAAATTTCACTTGAAGTCATTAGATTTCCTTCCACAGTCATTTGAAAAGTTCAAGTATCTTTTTGTAACTTTAACCACAGTCTGAGTTTGCAATTTTTGATCATATTATTATTTTTGATAGAGTTTTAAAGATAAAGGTTTTTCAGATTGTGTGCTTTTTTCAGAAGTTGTTCACTTCTTTATAAAAAATTTATTACTTTTTAGAGAGCAGTGGTGGTGGTGGCAAGAAGGGCGCCAAGAAGAAGGGTTCTTCCTTCCAGACTGTCTCAGCTCTCTTCCGGGTATTGTATAATAATCATTCTAAACTTACCACATTCTTTTCATTAAAAAAAAATCAAAACATTCCATTCAGAAATGCTTTAGATTTATCTAATATATCTTCGTGTTCAGAAAGGATAAAAAAACTTGCTTCTAGTAAAGAGGGATTCTTACTGAATCTTGGGAAGTATTCTTTCAGAACTGCCCAAAAGTTCTGTAAAAAAAATATTGATCATGTTTTTATTGCAGTGTTTTTATTTCCACCTAGTATTGAGATTGTGTAAGTGACACTTCTAAACCCAAGGCTTTGTTCTTGCTCCTAAGGAAAATTTAAACAAGCTGATGAGCAATTTGAGAAGCACACATCCCCATTTTGTGCGGTGCCTTATTCCTAATGAAACAAAAACACCTGGTAAGTTGTTAAAGTTCAGAGGTGTGATATATCTGATCTTCTCTGTTCAGTAAAATGATACACAATTTCATTCTGTGATTTATTAGGTGCCATGGAGCACGAGCTGGTGCTGCACCAGCTGCGCTGTAACGGCGTGCTGGAAGGGATCAGGATCTGCAGGAAAGGGTTCCCCAGCAGAATCCTCTATGCTGACTTCAAACAGAGGTCAGATTATATTTCATCACCCTCCACCATATCTAAAAATGCTGAATCATTTGATTTTCCTAAATGTTTAAAGTACTGTGGAAGTTATCTTTAGGTATACAAAAGTCATTTGCCCAAGGGAATCATCCAGGTTCTTTCTGTAGATATTGAGAAAAAAAACCAGACATTTTCAAAGGGCTATTATTTATTCCTTATCGTCCTCTGATTCCACAGATACAAGGTGCTTAATGCCAGTGCCATCCCTGAGGGACAGTTCATCGATAGCAAGAAGGCTTCTGAGAAGCTCCTTGGGTCAATCGATGTGGATCACACCCAGTACAAATTTGGACACACCAAGGTAGAAACTCCCCCATTCACTGCCTGCCTGGGCTTTGCTCTCTCTACCTAATAGCGATGTGCTGCAATATTCCCTCTCTCAAGGTGTTCTTCAAAGCTGGGCTGCTGGGGCTCCTGGAGGAGATGAGAGATGAGAAGCTGGCAGAGCTCATCACCCGCACCCAGGCCATGTGCAGGGGTTACCTGATGAGGGTGGAGTTCAAGAAAATGATGGAGAGGAGGTAGATATTGACTTGGCTTGCTGGGCCAATCCTTATTAGATACTAATGGCATGAACAAAACTGAAAATAAGCTGCTTCACAAATAATCTCATTTATTTCTCATTAATTCAGTTTGTCAATATGAAAGTATATCCTGAAAACAGAGGAAGTAGTATAAAATCCCAGCTTGGGGAAACAATTTTTTTAATACTTTGTTGCTGAAGTTTTTAAATGGCTCTATTATACGTATGTCAAACAAAGCAATATCGAGTCTAAGCTAAATATTGTAGGTCACTGCTAAAGAAAATGAGAGAAGGACATATTTCTATCATAAGAGAAGCATCCTCTTCCCTTTGATAAATTTCATAGAAGTGACTGAGTCATATTACAGAAGTGTTCCTTGTCATTGGCCATAAAAATGAGCCAAACACTTGGACTCCAAAACCATCCATACTGGTTGATACTCTACATAAAACGAGAAGATTTTCAGTGGAAATCTATATATATAGTATATAAAATGTGATCTAAATATTATTAAAAATGTATATGGAATAATACATGATACATATTTTATACATAGAGATATAAAGAACTATATATGATACATATATACTATACACATATTATATATAACTAAAAAGTATTATGTGTCAAACTTCCTGATATACATACTAATATATACGTTTTATAGACTTTCAAATATTTACAAAATATATTTTGTTATTACTTTTCAGGGAGTCAATCTTCTGCATCCAGTACAATGTTCGCTCATTCATGAATGTCAAACACTGGCCATGGATGAAGCTGTTCTTCAAGATCAAGCCCTTGCTGAAGAGTGCAGAGTCTGAGAAAGAAATGGCCAACATGAAGGAAGAGTTTGAGAAAACCAAGGAGGAGCTTGCAAAGTCTGAGGCAAAGAGGAAGGAGCTGGAGGAGAAGATGGTGGCCCTGGTGCAGGAGAAAAATGACCTGCAGCTCCAAGTACAGGCTGTGAGTATTGCTAAAGTTTTTTGACTTGTGATGTCCTATATGAAATCATCCCAAATATCTCAGTAAAGACACATTATCCCTAAATAGCAATTATTTTTAAAACATACACATATTTATGAAATGGGAAGAAAAACCACATACAATTGCTACCTTAATCTTTATAGAGCTTTATATACTTTACAATTTTGATATGTTATGAACTGACCAGTTAAGGTTGTCTGGAGGTCCAATTAACACATTTTGTTTGGAGAATCCCAAGTGAATTCAGATGGAGTAGGAAGAGCTGAGAGTGTCAGGTATTTATCAGGCATTTATGGTCCCTGTCTCTTCAAGAAAATGGTGATGAAAGTTCACTGCTTCCCTTCTTCCTTGAAAATAAGAATGTAGCAACAAGAATGTCCTTAAAACTGTAATTACAAGCAAGTAGTTGGATTAATCTGATGGCATTTAGATGTCTACAGCCTAAAAGTGCAACAGAGCCATCAGCCCCAGATTAAAAACCTGATTTATTTAAATGAATCATGTAGGAAGCTGATGGTTTGGCCGATGCAGAGGAAAGGTGCGACCAGCTCATCAAAACCAAAATCCAGCTGGAAGCCAAAATTAAGGAGCTGACAGAAAGAGCAGAAGAAGAAGAAGAGATGAATGCTGAGCTGACAGCCAAGAAGAGGAAACTGGAAGATGAATGTTCAGAGCTGAAGAAAGATATTGATGACCTTGAGCTAACACTGGCCAAGGTGGAGAAGGAAAAACATGCCACTGAAAACAAGGTATGAGGTAGAACCTGTCACTCGCACTATGGAAAAGACTTGTCTTGTTAGAAAATGCTAAGCATCGTTTTCTGTCTGTGCTTGCTTCCTTCTTCTCAAAGGTGAAAAACCTGACTGAGGAGATGGCAGCCCTGGACGAGACCATTGCCAAGCTGACAAAGGAGAAGAAAGCCCTCCAAGAGGCACATCAGCAGACCCTGGATGACCTGCAGGCAGAGGAAGACAAAGTCAATACTCTGACCAAAGCCAAGACCAAGCTGGAACAGCAAGTGGATGATGTAAGCACACAGACAGAGCAGGAAGAGGGCAGGTATGGAGTCCAAGCTGACTGGCAGAGCCCTGATGGTCTTGTTGTGTTTAGCTGGAAGGGTCCCTGGAGCAAGAGAAGAAACTGCGCATGGACCTGGAGAGAGCAAAGAGGAAACTGGAAGGAGACCTGAAGATGGCCCAGGACAGCATCATGGATTTGGAGAATGACAAGCAGCAGCTGGATGAGAAACTGAAGAAGTAAGTGTGACTCTGGGGCCCATGAGTGCTGGGCTGCAGCACTTGTCTTGTTTCTTTGTGCTCTAACACGGTTCACTTGTCCCAAAGGAAAGACTTTGAAATCAGCCAGATCCAGGGCAAGATCGAGGATGAACAGGCCCTAGGCATGCAATTTCAGAAGAAGATCAAGGAGCTGCAGGCAAGTCTCTGTGCCTTGCCCTGCCTTGCTCAGGCTCAGCTCAGGCAGGAGGAGGGCACAGCTGTGAAGGATCCCTGCTGTTCTGCAGGCCCGCATTGAGGAGCTGGAGGAGGAAATTGAGGCAGAGCGAACCTCTCGCGCTAAAGCGGAGAAGCATCGCGCTGACCTGTCCAGGGAGCTGGAGGAGATCAGCGAGCGCCTGGAAGAAGCAGGAGGGGCCACAGCAGCTCAGGTGGAGATGAACAAGAAGCGTGAGGCAGAGTTCCAGAAGATGCGCCGTGACCTGGAAGAGGCCACGCTGCAGCACGAAGCCACGGCTGCCGCCCTGCGCAAGAAGCACGCGGACAGCACAGCTGAGCTGGGCGAGCAGATCGACAACCTGCAACGCGTGAAGCAGAAGCTGGAGAAGGAGAAGAGTGAGCTGAAAATGGAGATTGACGACTTGGCCAGCAACATGGAGTCTGTCTCCAAAGCCAAGGTACATAAATATTTCTTCTCATTAATCTGAACAAAATCAGATATTTACATTTTAACATAGAAATTTTAGTTAGCCATATTTAGAATAAACTATTGCACTTTGCAACTTCAATGTGTGTTTAAACATTTCAGTATTATTTAAATCATTTGATCATACCATTTCATCTTCCCTGCAATGGGCATGGAATATACAGGTGTTAGAACTGGGGACACAAACTTCATCAAAATATATATCAGTTAACTGACAAATTTGGGCTTCTGAATCATTCTTTCTTCCTTTATAAGACTTCATTTTCTCACAAATTATGGGTTGAACCATTAAATATCTTTCCTTCTGTTCCTCATGCAAACAGGCAAATCTGGAGAAGATGTGTCGTTCCCTGGAAGATCAACTCAGTGAAATTAAGACAAAGGAGGAGGAACAGCAGCGCATAATTAATGACATTAGTGCTCAAAGAGCTCGGCTACAAACAGAATCTGGTAAGACACTGTATATTATCTGGGTTCTTAAAAAAAAGAGTAAAACTTACCTGGAGTCTTGGAGGATTGGACATGCACTAAGTTGAACCTGAGCCAAAAATGTGGTTTGTGATGAAGCTGGCCAATAGAACCCTGAGTGAATCCTGAGTTGCTTTAAGAGAGCATTGCCAATGGGTTAGCAGAGAGTAATCGTTCCCCCTACTCATCACATGAGGCCTTGCTGGGATTGCTTGGCCTTGTTAAACCTCCTGAGATTCCCATGGGCCATAATCCCTCTGGATGGCACTGGAGTACTCATTCTGTAAACTCAAGGCTTAATGCAAACAAAGAGTAAGGCTGGTGGTAGTTTACATGATGTGTCATTTGTAGCCTCTAAGAGATGTGAGTATCAGTGATTAGGAATCCAGGAAAGAAGTAAAAGTTTGTTTAACTCAAAATATTTGTATATGGGCATTTATTATCAAAATGAAAATTTTTACGTAAGTCATAACAAATTTTTTTTACTCATCTGAACACTCCCAGGTGAATTTTCACGCCAGGTAGATGAGAAAGATGCTCTGATTTCTCAACTCTCAAGAGGAAAACAGGCTTTCACCCAACAGATTGAGGAACTGAAGAGGCATCTAGAGGAAGAAATAAAGGTAAGAAGGCTCTCCAAATTCTGAGTTGTCCATTGGACTCCTTCTGTCTAGGAGGAGCTTTGCATATGAATGAAATTACAGAATCAGCAAGATGAAAGGGAGGGAAAAAACCGCTGAAGTAATACAGAGCAAGCCTTGCCATACTAGTTTTGTTCCTTCTTCCTTGCAGTTTATATGTTAATTGTTTTGCAGATTCCCAGACCTCCGATTTCCATTCAGTAGCTTGCCATTACTCATAGCAGAATCTGTGTATTTCTGCCAGGAGATCTCCAGGATATTTCCATTCATTGTCCACACTGCTGTTCTTCCCACAGGCCAAGAACGCCCTGGCCCATGCCCTCCAGTCCGCTCGCCATGACTGTGACTTGCTTCGGGAACAATATGAGGAGGAGCAGGAGGCCAAGGGGGAGCTGCAGCGAGCCCTGTCCAAGGCCAACAGTGAAGTGGCCCAGTGGAGAACCAAATACGAGACGGACGCGATTCAGCGCACGGAGGAGCTCGAGGAGGCCAAGTATGTGGGGAAGCAGAATGGGAAATGATGGGAGAAGACTGAAAATGGTCACGGGAAATTTGAATCTCTGACAGTGGGTTAAGATAAGAATGGGAGGGAAGCCAGGATATATTGACTTTGTAAAAAAAGGGGAGAGAGGGAGGAAGAGAAAAAGAGAGAGATTGGAAGGGAAAACATAGGCTTTAGGACTAGAAGTACAAAGACAGGCCTAATCCTCCATAAGTGAAAAGACACAGAAGTGATAAATCTTGTTGGCTGCATGCACGCATGGACAATAAAAAACATTGTGGAAAGCATTTGGAACAAAACCTCCAAAGTGAAAAACTCATGACAGTAAAGAACTGACATAATTCCAAGCTCTAAAATGCAACTGTGCTTGTCTCCTCCCAGGAAGAAGCTGGCCCAGCGCCTGCAGGATGCAGAGGAGCATGTTGAGGCTGTCAATGCCAAATGTGCCTCCCTGGAAAAGACAAAGCAGAGGCTGCAGAATGAAGTGGAGGACCTGATGATTGATGTGGAGAGATCCAATGCTGCCTGTGCTGCTCTGGATAAGAAGCAGAAGAACTTTGACAAGGTCCTTTGGCCTCCAGCATCAGCACTCCTGGCCAGAGCAGGGCCCCGTGATGGCCACAGCCCTTCTCACCCCCCGTTTCTCTTCAGATCCTGGCAGAATGGAAGCAGAAGTATGAGGAAACACAGGCTGAGCTGGAGGCCTCGCAGAAGGAGTCACGCTCTCTGAGCACAGAGCTGTTCAAGATGAAGAATGCCTATGAGGAGTCCTTGGACCACCTGGAAACAATGAAGCGGGAGAACAAGAACCTGCAGCGTAAGTCCCTGGCCCTCTGCTCCTCCCTGGCCTTTCTCACTATCAGCCATTCCCACCATTGTTCAAGCTCTGTGCCTGCAGGTCTGCAGAGATGTCTGTCCCCTTGGTGGGACAGGGCCCTTCCCATTCTGCTCTGTGCCTGACCATGCCATTGATCTTTGTTCCCACAGAGGAGATTTCCGACCTCACGGAGCAGATTGCGGAGGGAGGAAAGGCGATTCATGAGCTGGAGAAAGTGAAGAAGCAGATTGAGCAGGAGAAATCTGAAATCCAGGCTGCTCTGGAGGAAGCTGAGGTACACAGCAGTATTTCTTGCTGCTTATGTGTCTTGGATCTCTATCTTGCTTATCTCATTCCAAGACAAAATAGAGAAGTGATCTCATAAAAGTAGCGATATTATCTAAGCATAGCACTCTTTTTACTCAGAGCTTCAGGTTCAACACTTGTTACATGAAAAGTATTCTTATTTTTTCTTGACCAGGCCTCCCTGGAACATGAGGAGGGGAAGATCCTGCGCCTGCAGCTGGAGCTCAACCAGGTGAAAGCTGAGATTGACAGGAAGATAGCAGAGAAGGATGAGGAGATCGAACAAATGAAGAGAAACCACCAGAGAGTTGTGGAGTCCATGCAGAGCACTCTGGATGCTGAGATCAGGAGCAGGAATGAAGCCCTGAGGCTGAAGAAGAAAATGGAGGGAGACCTGAATGAAATAGAAATCCAGCTGAGCCATGCCAACCGGCAGGCTGCAGAGGCACAAAAGAATCTGAGGAACACTCAGGGAGTGCTCAAGGTCTTATCAACAGAAATTGCCTACAGAGAAATATCTTGATTAATACTTTCAGTCCACAGAAGCTCTAAATCTTCTTATAATTTCTTTCAATGGCTCTATAGGACACCCAGATACACTTGGACGATGCTCTCAGGTCTCAGGAGGACCTGAAGGAGCAGGTGGCCATGGTGGAGCGCAGAGCAAACCTGCTGCAGGCTGAAGTTGAGGAGCTCCGGGCAGCCCTGGAGCAGACGGAGCGGTCGAGGAAAATGGCTGAGCAGGAATTAATGGACGCCAGTGAGCGTGTGCAGCTCCTCCACAGCCAGGTGAGGTCATTTAGTGAACAGTTTTATGCTTTATTTCAGTCACCACTGATGATCAACTTGGAAGAAGACAGATCGCTTTTCTGGAGTATTCATCATGTGACTAAAAAAATCTTTGCTGAAAAAAAAATGTGTGCACTGGTGACTTTTCCCTTACTCTGTTTTTATTACTTTCCTGTGCTAACCTTGGTGAATGAGATGTGGCACAGAGTATATTTCTAAGACATTTTCAAATTAATGAAAAATGGAGAAAGAAAGAAACAAAAATGTCTTTTCCGCAATGAAAAGAAATTTTACTAGAAAATTTCTGGTATTGCTTTTCCACTTATTTATGTCTTCATTTATTGAAAATCCTGTAATGTTCTTGATTTCAAATAATGAACTTACAAAAACAAACCTCTGATGCTGCTCAACAGAACACCAGCCTGATCAACACCAAGAAGAAGCTGGAAACAGACATTTCCCAGATCCAGAGTGAAATGGAGGATACCATCCAGGAAGCCCGCAATGCTGAGGAGAAGGCCAAGAAGGCCATCACAGATGTGAGTTGGGTGATCCTGGCATTGCTGATGGTGAATGCACTCTCCCCAAAATATTTTCAGCCCCGAAATGGCTTTGACCTTTTGTTCTGATCAGGCGGCCATGATGGCAGAAGAGCTGAAGAAGGAGCAGGACACCAGTGCCCACCTGGAGAGGATGAAGAAGAACCTGGACCAGACAGTGAAGGATCTGCAGCACCGTCTTGATGAGGCCGAGCAGCTGGCACTGAAGGGAGGGAAGAAGCAGATCCAGAAGCTGGAGGCCAGGGTGTGTAGGGCTGGGGCTGTGCCTGAGTGAGCGTGTCCCTCCTTGGAGAGACATTGGCAGGGCAGCTGCAGGGCTGGGCTTGTCCTTGCAGGTGCGGGAGCTGGAAGGGGAGGTTGATGCTGAGCAGAAGCGCAGCGCTGAAGCCGTGAAGGGCGTGCGCAAGTACGAGCGCAGGGTGAAGGAACTCACCTACCAGGTAAGGCAGGAATCTTCTTCGTGTTGGTACACTCCTATTCCTGGATCCCAAAACGTAGCCCTGAAAGATTTCTCTCTGTCCTGAGTCTCACATACAAAAAGGAGAATAATGATAGCCCCCAAAGATTACTACCTTTCCAGTCATTTTAACAATATACAGCTTATCATGTCTGTCTTACTGGGCAGCAAAATCAAATAGAAATGTTACTCTTTATTTCATGTAGAGGAGGCTAAAAGAGATGCCTCTCTGTCTTGTCATTCTCTTTAGTCTGAGGAAGACAGGAAAAATGTTCTCAGGCTGCAGGATCTGGTGGACAAACTGCAAACTAAGGTGAAAGCTTACAAGAGACAAGCTGAGGAGGCTGTAAGTATCACTGTGTTCAGTCAGTCCTTATCCAGGTGGAAATGGGATTCCGTGTTGATGTTTTCCCCTGTGTAGCTCTGTTTGAACCTAGCTCAACATTGTGGTAGTAGGTCTCTGCTTCGCTTTGCTTTCTTTATGTCATATTTTGACCTATCAGTTTTACAGTGGAATTATTTTAACACCTGTTTGATGCTTCCTCCTCTCATCAGGAGGAGCTGTCCAATGTGAACCTGTCCAAGTTCCGCAAGATCCAGCACGAGCTGGAGGAGGCCGAGGAGCGGGCTGACATTGCAGAGTCACAGGTCAACAAGCTCCGAGCCAAGAGCCGCGAGATCAGCAAGAAGGCAGAAAGTGAAGAGTAAATGTCTCCAGTGCTGTTAAGTGAGAGAATTGCACAAAATGTGCCATTCTATCACTTTTATTTGTAGTCTCTGCTTTGTCCTTCATTAATCTGTAGATGAATAATGCCTACATAATAAAAATTGTAGAGCTTATGCCATGTAAATAATGAGAAGTTGAGTGTTGCATTTTCATCATTACCCTGAATTCTACTAAGGTTTACATTTTTCCTTGCTTATTTTAAACTTATTTATTCAATTAAAAATCTTGCTTCAGGTATTTCAAAGTGTTTCAGCCACTTTTAAAGTGGTCCAATCAGACATCATGCTTTGTTCTCAGCAGGAAATTTCATCTAATACTTCCTTAGATGAGAAAATAATTTTTTCTCTGGAACAGAATGTAATTATCCCTTATAAATGTTGCTTTAGGAATAAAATAGATATCTTAAGTGTTCTGGCCAAACAATAAGAACTTATTACACCTTCCTTCCTTCTCCCACTTAATTTTTGATTATTCTTTTAATTCTTGTGTCTTCTTTAGAAGATCATACTTCAAGTTAAATTTCTTCAATCCTTCAAGCCACTTTGGAACATAATTTAGAAGACATTTCATGCTAAAATGAAATCTATTTTCAGCTTTTGTTCATGAAAGTGATGTGCAAACCAACATTCCCAGGGCAGCATAGCCAGCAACCTCATAGTCAGTTGGTCATTGTCTATATTCTGTTTCCAAAACTACCCTGAACTTTCTAAACTGGTCAGGCAGACACTTACCTCCTATGAAGTCTCCAGTGTAATAATTTTGCCCAACATGGCCTCACTCAAAATGTGGATTTTCATCTTTTGTGGATATCAGCAAACATCAGAGAAATCCATGGTTACCTCTTAAGAATCACATTGATGGTTCAGTGTTGTTTCCTGCTAATGCAGCCCAAAGTGATCTATTAACAAGAGCCTGGGTTACTCTCATCTCCTGGCATGGGCTGTACCATCAGGGACACCTTCCACTTGACCAGATTGGTCCAAGACTCATCCAACCTGGCCTTGAACACTTGCAGGGATGGGACAGCCACAGTTTCTCTGGGCAGCCTGTGCCAAGGCCTCAGCACTCACACAGGTGCTTCCTAATATCCCATCTAAACCTACTCTTTTTCTGTGGCAAGCCATTGCCCTGTGTCCTGTCCCTCTGTCCCTTGTCCCCAGTCCCTCTCCAGCTCTCCTGGAGCCCCTTTAGGCCCTGGAAGGAACTCTCAGGTTTCCCTGGAGCCTCCCCTTCTCCAGGTGAGCACCCCCAGCTCTCCCAGCCTGGCCCCAGCCCTTGGGGCACCTCCATGGCCTCCTCTGGGCTCTCTCCAGCAGCTCCAGCTCCTCCCTGTGCTGGGCCCCAGGACTGGGGCAGCTCTGCAGGTGGGGTCTGACCTGAGCACACGGGCAGAGGGGCAGAATCCACCTCCCCTCCCTGCTGCCCATGCTGGGGGCTCAGCCCAGCACAGAGGGGATTTTTGGGCTCCAGTACCCATGGCCATGTTGGGCTTCTTGTCAACAAATACTCCCAAGTCCTTCTCCTCAGGGCTGCTGTTGATTCATTCCTCCCCCAGCCTGTAGATGTGCCTGGGCAGGCAGTTAATGCCTTCACATGTGTGTACATATACATACAAATACAAATATATGTATTTATACATGCCCAGTGACCAAGCTCTGCCCCTGGCTGCTGGCAGGACGGCAGGGGAAAGGCGAGGCTGGTGTGGGCCCTCAGAAAGGCAGCAGGGAGGAGCAGCCTTGCTGTGACAGAAGTTCACTCCTCCACACTGGGTTTACTGCCAGACAGCTCCAGCAAAGCACAGTGTTGATGTCCCAGACACAGAATATATTTCACAAAAAGCAGAGGGGTCCTTAGCAGCAGGCAAGGCCCTCCTGATGCCCTGGTAATCCCTGCTGAAGGATGTTTCATAACCTGCTAGCAGGCTCTGTGCAGAAGGACAGAAGGGTTTAGGGGACATTACTGAGTAGGGCTGTGAGGTTCATCAAGGACAAAGAGCATCCCAGGAGGTATGGCCCTAATGCAATAAATACATAAATAGAGCTGCTGCACTGAGCTTCCCCTGGGAAGGTCCTGGGATTTGCTTTAGATCAAGCCATTTTGGACACACAGACACCATCCCCTGGGAGACTTACATTTCTGCAGCAGGATTATCAGCCTGTCCTTGTCCAGGATCACTTCTCAAAATTATCTTAAATAACATCACAGACACAGACTTAGCTATACCTTCTCACATGCCTCACAGATATTCATTAAGAGAGTACCATCTGCTTCTCCCACCTATACACATATTTTTTGATTTCCCAATAGGTTTGTGGAATGCTACATCCCTTTACAAATGCTCTTGTGCTCATTATGTTTATTTATCACTGTGTCCTCAAATTCCAATCATTATTAGCTTCTACTTTTTCCTAGTATTGGCGCTAGGTCTAGCGGGCCACCATTCCCTGAAACACTTTTCAAAAATCAGAATTTTACTAGACAACTTCCAGATCTCCAAAAGCAAGGCAGCTTTAGCAAGAGCTCACACACTACAGCCAACAGCCCAGATCTTGCATTTCCATGCTTTTAGGGAAACTTTGGGTACCCTGCACTCTTGGACACCTGTAAATGACTATTTTTGTTGTCTATTTGGCAACTGGCAGGATGTACAATCGTCATCATTTTATTAGCTGAAAAATTCTGGCATGGAAATCAAGCCATTTTTATCTCAACACCGATTTTTTTCTGCTACTACTAGATAAAAATCCCAAATATGCAGTATAATTTGCTCTTGTGCAAGGAGACAGTACAGATATGAAATCAGCTGTAAGAGGGGACAAACAATATGTTTTATTTCAATTGCTTCTGCCTCTACTTCTGTTTTTGCTACCAGAATGGCTTGGATTAAAAAAATCTAAGAAGTGGTTTGTTGGTTTCAGAATGGCAAGGTAAAAATAATAGCCTGGTAATTAATTTTTTTCAGTTTGGTTGCCTCCAAAAGGGCATAAGGAAGAAGAAGATCTATCATTTAAGGTGAAATTGCCCTGCAATCCACAGGATAATAAATAGTTCTTGTCAGTAACTTGCACTGAATATGGATTGCTGCCAACTTTGCAACTGCTGAAACAACCTCAAGATGTGATCATGCCACTGCTTTATGCTGGAGGAGGAAAAAGAGAGAAATTTAGGATCGACATCCCCTTTCCCCTAAAATATACAGTATAAATCATTGGCTATTTTGCAGTGTTCAGTAGTTAGCTGAAAGATATCTTCAGTGCCCATGTTCCAGTGTTATAAAGTAAGCTTTTCTAGGCTGGGAGTAAGTGACAGCTGTGAAAAAAAAAAGCTTGCAAATATATTTTTAGAAAGGAATCCCTCAAAGATTGTCATTAATTCAATTTGGCCTTGGTGCAGTGTCAAACTCATGTTCAGAGGTGCAGAAATCAGCATGAAATACACACTTTTGACAAGTTTGGGTTATCTTTCTGTTCCCTTTACACAAATTAATCTTCGTACTTTCATTAGAAAAGAGTATCATTTACAGACAGGCTCAAAAAATCAAAGTAAATGTTTTCAAACTTCAATACATTTGTTTCTATTAAATGCAGGAAGATGTACATCTCTGTGTATATGCAGTTTTTCTGGCAACACCAATCATTTGAGCCTAAAAGTCATCAGATCCAACCTGAGAAGAGCTGTGGAGGAATTCTTGTTCTTTGTCCATTTGGACTGAAGACCAAAAAGCTTTCAATAAAACAGGACACCACCAAAATAAACTGTGGGGTTACCATGGCAGTAAATCTCAGTGACTCATGTTATGCACCTTGAGAATGGTTTCTCTTCTCCTCCTTTTCTCCAAAACCAAAAGTTGTTTCCCCTACAACTTTGCAAACACAAAATTCAAATCACAGGGAAAAGGCTTTATCCCATGAATGTGCACTAAGAACGCTCATCATAGAATATTTTTGTGGTTTTCAGAGACCTGCATGAACAGTGAAGGATGAAATTCAAGTTTACAGAATTTCTAATGCAGATTAGTTATCTTAAAGGCCAGGCAACTTTGCAGCAGATGTGATGGAAGGCTCCTACACAAAAAAAAATTACATTTTCAGAAGCTTTTTGAATTGATGGGGGACACAAGAAGATAGTTGGCCCTCTTTCCCTTTCAGTCTACCTGGTGTGCTGTAGCAAAATCAACACAATAACCTGTTAAGATGGAGTGATAAAAGGTCTGAAAGATGTTAGGCTCAGGAACAGATACATGTGTGCCTGAAGCCCAGGGAAAGGGGGTCGGGTATGAAATGTGAGAAGAGCTGTACTAGTTTAGACCAAAATGTCCATCTGTCCCCAAAGTATCAGATAGTTGCAGATACAGCAGCTGATCTGTCAGGGGTTTGGGCACCTCGTATGGAAGCCTTGCTTCCATGGCCACTTGTACTGGGAAAATTAGCTAAATTATCTCTTCATGAGCATCCACTGGAAAAGCTGCTGGGTAACTGTCACAGGATCAAAGATTTTAGTGCTGGAACAGGTGTGGTGTGTAGCCTCAGTCTTGCCAGAAGACAAATACTCTGCCATCCACAAAAAGCAAAGAACTTCTGAGATAGCCAAATGAACTAATCAGTCAGATTGTGCTTGGCTTGCTACCCAACCTTCCAGCTCCCAAGACAGGCTGACATTTATGGAGCACGCAGTTTGAAAAAGCCAGAATTATGAGAGCTCCTGAAGATGTTTGTGACTGATGAACTTTAGCAAATAGGAGAATATATCTAATTCCAGGAATAACAATTTAGAGAAACCATGCAGATGAATCTGCTGGTACAACACATGTTTAGAGACTGACACAATAAATGTGTGGTCTTTTCCTCAAAAGGTAAATTGTTGTAATGTGAGGGACCCAAACCAGGTCTTGAGATTATTAAAATGTAAAAAGTGCCTGCAATTCTGCTGTCGCAACCAAATTTAAAAGCTAATTTAAATGTTTGATACACAGCACTTGGCTGAAGAAAAATACAATAATAATATTATCTCCACATCTGCGTGGTGTCATTGCCATTTCAGAAAGCATCTGTGCTCACACTTCAGGTCAGACTGGCAAAGACTCTGGTTTAAAAAAAAAAAGTAATAAAAACACTGAAAGACATTCTAGAAAGGGCTCAAAAAAATCAAGGGAAAAGGCCTAAGTAGGATTCCTCTCAACACTTCAGGAATCCATTTTCTCTTGCAGAATCCAGTACAGATGCCTTTTGTTCCCAGTGTAACTAAATCATGGACACCCTGAAGATAACCCAAAGCAAACAACCAGCAGAGCTGTGTAAATGCACCAAAGATGTTCCTCAGACTGAGTCAATGTGAAGCAAAGACAACAATCCATCTGAAAATCCGTCTCTTCCCACAGGGGAAACTGAGTCATTCCACAAAGAGGTGGTTAGATTTCATGGCTTCTAAAGTTGAAGTAATTTTCTGATGAAAGTTTCTTCTGCCTTAAAATAAAGAAAAACGAGGTAATGATGACAAATCTACTTTGCCACTGCCTCTCCTGTGCAAAATCATCTTGTGGTAAGATTATTTTCCAAAGATGTGAGGGACCCTCAAGACTGTTACTTTTTATACTTTCAAAGGCCTTCACCAAGCAGTGTGGCTGAGCAGGTTTGGTTCAAACCACCTCCTTCCTTACCATTTGTCAGGCAGGGTTTTGTCCCAGCATGTTCTCAATTATTCCTCCCTTTCTTATTGCCCCTTGTAGTGTCAAAACCAGTCCTTAAGCAGCTAATCTGAAAGAAGCAGAAAATTGCCTTCCACCTTCCTTTACAGAGAAATTTACAGTCTTTGTGGTTTGACATCCAGACTGCTCCATGACAGCCTGGATGTGCAGGACAGTGGGGTGGCACAAAAATCAGGCGCCTTTCTGCAGGCTGACCTTGAGCATGCCTTGCAAACCCACAGAAAAGTATAAAAAATTTGCCTCAATAAATCCCTCTTTTTATCTAGCAGCATATGTAGATGAACAGGGAGGATAGGAGGGCATCCATTAATGTTATATCCTTAATGAAGAAATTGTGCACAATTATAAAAACCCCATCCTGCTGACTAAGGAAAACCCTTGCAGTGCAGAGCCAAGTGTTGCCTCATTTGGCTTTATCAGAGCTGTCTTTGGGTTCCTCCATCCTCCATCCTGGCACAGATCAATGTGAAAAGGACAGGTCAGTACAGCTGACTCCATACAACCTTAAACCAATCCTGTCCCTGAGTAATTAGCAGAGAGATCAGAGCTACAACACGTTTACAACTAAAGAGTAAATTATTATTGACCAAAAATAGAGCTCTGGAGTGCTGTGTGGGCAGGAGATAAGGTATAAAGAGCTGCAGCTGAAGGCAACTTTGTGATTTGCTACCTCAGCATCTCACGGTAAGTGCCATCCACTTGCTTCATGCTCTGACCATGATCATCTCCACAGATCCCAAAAAGGTGGAATATGGGTTTTCTTCTCATTCCCCACCTCTAACATTCCAGGTCATGCTTTACATGCAGAATCAAGGTGATACCACCCAAACCACTCCAAAGTGGTGCACAAGCGGAAGCAGGAGAGTCACAGCATGCCAGCCCTTGGAAGGGCCTTCTACCAATGTTGCTACCTCCAAGTCCTGTGGAAGGCACAGGAAGACTAACTCTGAGGGCAGTTGAAATTGAATGGGATTAAATATTTAAAACAGCTAATTTTTTCCTGGACATCAGATTTGTTTCAATCAGCTCACAGAAATGTGGGAAGGAACACAAGACTGTGGAATTTTGCTCTAGGTCAGGAGTTTTAAGGCACTGTGTGCAGTTCAGCTGTCTGGAGAGGCTGCACAGGGTGTAGGAATGTTTGATATGGCATAAGCTCAGGACAATGGACTGGTTTTGATGGACAATAGACTGGTTTTGATGTAACTCTGTCCTTTCTTTAACCATTCCACACAGGTTCTGAAAACAGATTTCCTCGTGGGATCTCTGAAGGTAGGGGATTAACAAATAACACAAATACCTTCGCTGACTGATCCTGAGCAATAAGTAAAGCTCACCCAAACAATGGAAAGGGGAGATGCAAAAGACAGTAGAACTAGGATCACTGGGAAGGATGTATGGTATTTTAATCAACATGAGCAATAGTCACAGTTCTTGGCAGGAATACTCCATGTATCGGGAAAGAAAAGTTACAGATGCTCAAACTTAGTCAAGAGGGCATGGTAGACAGAGACAGGAATGGTTTTTGTGGTGTAATCTTGAATTCTGGGATTTATAGATTATTAAAATTCATCCCCTGCCATCTGCACAGCTGCTGGAAATCTGAGGTTGTGTTCAGAGAGGAGGCTCAAAGTAACACTCAAGGGTTAGTTTTCTCTGAGATGAAGTCCAGAAAATTATATACTGACTTTGGTTTATCACACAGGTAATGAAATCCAGATGAAGTTCAGAAAGATTTTGTCTCCTGACAAAAAAACCTCTCCTGAGGTTTTATATTTGGTTCACCCAATAACCAGGTTTGGCTTAAGATAGGTGATGACTGACATCCCCAATTTGTTCCAGTGCTTGGTATGGACAGAAACTAATTGAACTTCCCCTGCTTGGTTTTAAAACATCAAAACCAAAGGGTGCTAACATACCTCCACCTGAAATCACATGTGAGAGCCACTCTATGTGACTCACAGAGCTTACTGTCGTCTAAATTTTCGGCATTATCTCAGTGGCTTTGTGTATGTGGCTTTGCGAAGGATGTGGCTGTGCAGCTCTGTGAGTAGAAGGTGAAGATAGAGCAGGACCAGATTTTGAAGACTTCTAGCTTGATATTTTCTCTGCCCTCACGTGGTCACATAGGCCTATTTAAGGATGATGTCTTCAAAGACAATCTGGATACAAGAGGAATTTTCTTTATTAGCACTTTTTCAGTGGATAAAAAAATTGAGGCAGAAGTTAAGTGCCTCCTCTTCCTATTAGTCATTGAGCATGACCACTGTCTGGATAAATGTAAATTACAAATGCACAAACATACTGCAACTTTTCTGCATTCCTCCAGAGCAGCTGCAGCCATGAGCTCAGATGCAGAGATGGCAATCTTTGGAGAAGCTGCTCCCTACCTAAGGAAGCCAGAGAAGGAGAGAATTGAAGCCCAGAATCGCCCATTTGATGCAAAGACAGCCTGTTTTGTAGTCGATGACAAGCAAATGTATGTGAAGGGCACCATACAGAGCAAAGAAGGTGACAAAGTCACCGTTAAAAAATATGATGACACAGTAAGTGATACCATTGTTACTCCTATGGGATCATCCAGTACAGACAGTTCCCCATTATAGATTTCTTGTTGTTCCCTTCTCATTTTTCTTGCTAGACTGTGACTGTAAAGGATGATGAAGTCTTTCCCATGAACCCTCCTAAATTTGACAAAATCGAGGACATGGCCATGATGACCCACCTGCACGAACCTGCTGTGCTGTACAACCTCAAAGAGCGTTACGCAGCCTGGATGATCTACGTAAGTGGCAGCAGCAGCTTCCTCTGGGCAGCCTCAGGAGCTGCTGGGCCAGGCTCAGGGCAAGGCAACGTGCTGTGTCCCTTCCTTGCAGACCTATTCGGGTCTCTTCTGCGTCACTGTCAACCCCTACAAGTGGCTGCCGGTGTACAACCCCGAGGTGGTCACTGGCTACCGTGGCAAGAAGCGCCAGGAGGCCCCTCCACACATCTTCTCCATCTCTGACAACGCCTATCAGTCCATGCTGACTGGTGAGTTACTTGGCAAGAGTGGAAAACCCTGATATAAATAGGGCTGGCTATTTGGTCAAGGAATTTTCAGTTCTTCTCAGTGGTCCCATAGTCCTACAGCACAACGCAAGATCACGCCATGAAAATCTTGATGGTTTCAAATCATCAGATAATAAAGAAAAAGCTGTAGCTGGCTCCATGGCTTTGTGTCTCCTCTCTTCGTAAGGAATTTAAAAGAGGAACACAGCAAATAATCTGATTATAATTAAACAGTATTTAAGCCACAATCTATATGTAAAATAAAAGAAATAGTAAGTGGAAGCCTTGTAAAGAATCACTGCTTGAAGTTAAATTTTGGGCTACTTCATCCCTGTCTGTACCTAAAAAAAAAAGTCCAGATCCAAACTAATGTGTATTAATGCATCACTTACCTTAGTTTGTATGAAGGTGATAAATACTGGTATAACACAGTTCTTTCCCTTGAAGTCAGTTGTGTCTGGGGAACTGATATCCTTCACATCTCTTTCTGTGATTTTGTTTTCAGATCGTCACAACCAGTCAATCCTTATCACGTGAGTATGTTTTGGTATGAGTGACAGAGCTCAAAGAAAAGTGATGATGTTTCCTGTCTCCTGTAATAATTAACAGTTTTGTTCCAACAGCGGAGAATCCGGTGCAGGGAAGACTGTGAACACCAAGCGTGTCATCCAGTACTTTGCAACAATTGCAGTCACTGGTGAGAAGAAGAAAGACCCACAGCCCGGCAAAATGCAGGTATGACATCAGCTCCCCCTTCTAGTATTTGCCAATACTGAGGAGGAAGTACCAATGTGCATTTTGGGGCTGCAGGAATATCGAAAGGCAGGAAGTGCTGTGCAGCTGAGATGACGGTCAGGATGCACAACCCAAGCACACCTATGCTCATTTATCCCTGATGCCCAGCCTCAAATCTGCTGAATTCTTATAAAACCATTTTGTCAGTGTAGAAAAGCATCTATTTACACAGGGGAGTCTTTACCAGGGAAGGGGAGATAATGTTAGACAGCAGCTTTCTCTGTGCTGGTTGTCCATCTACATGTCTATTCTTCAGTGTCCTCTGAGATCCACAGCACCTGAGTGCTGCAGGTGAAAAGAGAGCAGCTGTAGGTACACAGATTGTGGGAATTGGAGTTGGGGCTGTGTGTGGCACAGTTTGGGGTCACTGGTTGTGGGGCTGTGTGTGGCACAGTCTGGGGTCACTGGGCTGTGTGTGGCACAATTTGGGGTCACTGGGGCTGTGTGTGGCACAGTTTGGGGTCGCTGGGCTGTGTGTGGCACAGTTTGGGTCACTGGGATGGGGCTGTGTGTGGCACAGTTTGGGGTCACTGGGCTGTGTGTGGCACAGTTTGGGGTCGCTGGCAGTGGGGCTGTGGCCCAGCCTCATCCCCAGTGGGTGCACTGTGAGCAGCAGGAGAGCAGCACTGACTGCAATGAGCCATGGAGTGCCCAGGGGTGCTGAGCAACCACCCAAGGGAGCAGAGGGCACACAGGGGCAGTGCATGAACACAAGGCTAAAGAACAGGAAGGGCAAATACTTGAAGCCTTCTGAAATGATTTGATGTCACTCTGCATGGACAAATGCTTCTGAAATTGAATGGTGACACTCTGTGTATCGTGGCCATCTCAACTACCACACCTGCTGTGACAAGCAGTCAGTTCCCACTGGCACATGGCTGTGCCATTCCTGGCCCTTGGCTCATTCCTGTTGGCAGGGAAGTGCAGGAGCTCTGCACTGCAGAGTGGTTGTGCTAAAGTTAAGAATAATTTCACTTGCATCGGGCAGTAGCTTCCACTGGCTGTTTTCTCTGTCTGTGGTCAACAGAATGGCCCAGAGGGACAGCATGGGAAAAGGGCTGGATTTGGGACAGCTGGAACCACTTCCCTGACAGTCAGAAAGTAACCTCAGAAAGGATACTTGCAGGAAAGAAAGTGCATGCCTCGTTGTCCCTTTGCTGAGCAGCACAGCTGTTGCAATCTGAGCCCACTGCTGCATTTGCAAGGCACAAACTTCATTCCCCATCACAGAACAAGCAGCAAACACCCTTGTGGCACAAGTGTGTGCCAACACAGCCTCTGAGATGCTCATCAAAGCGTGTGACATGTGTCAGCATGTTATTTGAGTCCCCAAGGGCATAGTGGAGCTTAAGGAGATTCCAAGGCTGAATATTCTTTCACTCAGAGGCAGGTGTCTGTGATTGATGGGTTGTTGTGGCCAAGGCAAGTTCATCACAGGCACTCTTTCCATCAGCACCATGTTAGAATCTCCTGGGCTCAGCTTTCATCAGCTGCTCACTATGCCAGACTGATCTCAGAAAATCTTCAAGACAGCTGAGACATGTACAGGCCATGTGTGATAGAAGGAAAATCACCTGGCTCTCAGACTGGCAGTAATCTGTTCTGCCCTCTTCTGAGTATTCACGGAATATTTTTTAGCATTCCAATCTCTGTGACAATAGTCACAGAGACTATTACAAGAACATTAAATAAAACAGGTTATGGTTCTGTGTAGCACAGCTTTCAGTGGCAGATACAAGCTGAAACCAGATGCCAGGCAATGGTACAGGAGTAAGGGACGTGTGTAACAGCATTTCCTCAAAACATGGTCTCAGCCTCCAGCACTTTGTCACCCAGCCTGTAAACAGGACTCCAGAATCAACTTATGGAAAGAATTGCCATGTTCTTCCATACTGTTATCCATGTACAGTGCTCCTGCTTTAGTTCCCTGGTTACAGCTGTGCATTCAAAAGAGGCTCGGTGTTGGTGTAGTCAGCTGCACTGACACACACATCCCTCTCCTCTCCTCTCCTCTCCTCTCCTCTCCTCTCCTCTCCTCTCCTCTCCTCTCCTCTCCTCTCCTCTCCTCTCCTCTCCTCTCCTCTCCTCTCCTCTCCTCTCCTCTCCTCTCCTCTCCTCTCCTCTCCTCTCCTCTCCTCTCCTCTCCTCTCCTCTCTGAAAGATACATGTGAGATGGCATTATTCTATAGATAAAATATTTTATTTAAAAAAATATACAGAGCTTCCTATTCTATGTGTTGCTTTAATTTTAGAGGTCCATCTTCACGGTGGATTAACAAAACCTAATTTAAACCTGCTGTGCCATCTGCAGACAGTGCTGGGAACGGCAGGGCCTCTGCCCTGTGCTCAGGGCTGCAGAGAGATGCAATCACTGCATGCACAGAGATGCAGTAGCTGAAACAGTGCTGCTCACCTTTCATCTGACATAAACAAATTTATCTTTTTCCCCTTCTTATTCTTGGTTTTCCATCTCTCTTGGAAATTATCCCTGGCAACACTTTTATTCCCAGGTTATGTAGGATCAGTCATGACTTTCCTAAAGTCACACTAGTGACTCTGCTTCCTGCACTGTATTGCACCAAAGAGGAGAGAAAAATATCACAGAAGCTTTTTTCCTTCCACATTTTTGTTCTTACCAAGAGAGATACAGCACAATATCAAAATTTACCTGTTGATCATTCTTTCTGCAGTAATGCAGCAGGGAAAAAAAGGAGAAGAGTCTCTGTTCTGTGCTTATCCAAGTCTGCTATTTCAGTGTCAGGCTTTGTCCATTGTCTCAGTTTCCAAAGAACGTCAAGAGCTGTACTTCTGTGTCCAAGAAGGCTGCTGTTGTTTGAATGCAACTGCAGAATTTTACATTCTCCCTTGGCAGGTGTTTCCTACCAAAGTCTGTACTTCTCAGGCTTGAGCAACCTTCAAAAAACTTTCCAGATCTCTCACATTTTCTTCAACTGTCAAGACTTTTGTGAACAGGAATGCAGAAACACCTCGCATACAGGTTTCAAATGCCCTGAACTCCACTGCAGTGACTTTGTATGTGATACCCAACGTGTGGTATCAGATACAAGAAACAAGGAAAACACAGATCTGTCTTTCAGCACTCTTCCCTTTGAAACCCATGGCAATATCCATGAGTGTTGGCTGATTAAGAACTCTATAATTTTTAGGTTTAAACCATGTGATATGTAAAAATTATCTGTAATATCCTTTTTGCAATATTTTTAAATTACTAAAGTGATAAAGAAGCATTTTCTTCTGTGACTAGGGAACTCTGGAGGATCAGATCATCCAGGCCAACCCACTGCTGGAGGCTTTTGGCAATGCTAAGACTGTGAGGAACGACAACTCCTCACGCTTTGTGAGTTCATTTCAGATTTGTTGGAAGGAAGACATTTAATGCAAGTCTCATTCATTGATTGTCATAACCAATGGTTTGATCTGCTCTGCTTGATAGGGAAAATTCATTCGGATTCACTTCGGACCAACTGGCAAGCTGGCCTCAGCAGATATCGAAACCTGTGAGTTGGAGCAACTCAGTGCAAGCAGAATTGATGCATTTGCTGCCTCAAATTTATCAGGAGACTAACAGCACCTCTCTTTTGGTTAGATCTCCTGGAGAAATCCAGAGTCACTTTTCAGCTGTCCAGCGAAAGGAGCTATCACATTTTCTACCAGATAATGTCCAACAAGAAGCCGGAGCTCATTGGTGAGTGCCAGCAGTGCTGGGCTTGGCCCAGGGAGTGCTTTCTCTTGCCACTGTGACCTCCCCAGTGCCACTAAAGGTCACCCACATACCTGCAGATCTCCTCCTCATCTCCACCAACCCCTATGACTTCCTCTACGTGAGCCAAGGAGAAGTCACGGTTGCCAGCATTGATGACAGCGAGGAGCTGCTGGCCACAGATGTGAGTAGAGCAGATGAGACATAAACTTTAAGGAATTTAGATATTTTAGAGGAGCTAAGATTTTAGTTAGAGATAAGCTTTATTGGAATTAATTAAAATAAATGGGTAGGCCTTGATGAAATTAAGAGTTGGTAGTTAACTAATACATGACGGCTTGTCAACACAGTGCTTGGTTAGCTGGGTTTATAATGAAGAATATAGAAACTGATAAATAGTTTTTAGGAACATAATTGTGGCCTCCTCTGTTCTGAAACCAATTGAAGATGGGAATGGGAGTTTTACCAAGGGTTCGTTTATCAGATTTGCATTGAAAAGGTCGAAAGGTCAGAATGAGGAAGACTTTATTTACTTCCTCATTTTGGTACCCCTCCCCATGAAAGGTGTTGGATTTAATTCCAATAGAAAGGGACCACGGATCCATTTCAAGGAAAAAACTATACATGCTTAATAGCTTTTGAACTAATTACCATACAAAGCAGGGAATGGGATGTACCAAAGTGATGAATATGTATTTGTATTTTGGGTACTCAATACTTGTATAGATCTCTATACAAGATCACAGTACTCTGTGATCACCTGTAAACTGCAGTGTGTATTTGGGAGTTATCCCACAATAAACATACACCTTCTAACATTAAACTGTTAGAGAATTTTTGTCCATCACAGTTGGATATCAGTACTAGATCAATATCCATATTTTCTTAATAAATCACAGAGCACAGCATAGCTGAGCAGAGCAGAGCAGAGCAGCCCTGCAGCCAGCTCAGCTGCAGCCAGGGGGGCCTGGCCAGCCAGACCCAGCCCTGCTGGCCCAGTGCCATGGGACTGGGATGGTGCTGGACAGAGCACAGGCAGGGACACAAACCCCACCTGCCCCTTGTGCTTCTGCTTTTGTGCTTTCTCAACCTGCCTCTTGCCCCTGCAGAATGCTGTGGACATCCTGGGCTTTAGCCCTGATGAGAAGGTGGGGATATACAAGCTGACAGGGGCTGTCATGCACTATGGGAACATGAAATTCAAGCAGAAGCAGAGGGAGGAGCAGGCGGAGCCGGACGGCACAGAAGGTAGGGCTGATTGCTGAGTTTGCTTGTGAACTGCGCCAGCAGAGAGCCAGCAACCCAACCCCACAGAGTGCCCAACTCTCTGAAAATTATTTTCCCTTCCAGAAATTAATTTTTATAAAGATTGTTTCCAGTTTCACCAAGTCTGCAATTTAATTTATGTTCTACAAGGAAACATACAACTTAAGCATTGCTGCAGCCCTTTAGGCATGGACACAGGATTGTGTTGCAGCTGAGATGTTGCCTTTGGAGCAAGGGGAAAATTCTCCATGACACTGGAGAGAAGCTTCTCTTGATAACACATGCACTTGATTTGTGCCAAAAGTAGGCTCCTTGTAACAGAAACATCCCGGAGGACCAGGACATTTTTTTTTGTCCCTTCTGACCTCGTTTGATATTTCTGGTCCTAGTGGCTGACAAGGCTGGCTACCTGATGGGTCTTAATTCTGCTGATTTGCTCAAGGCTCTCTGCTATCCCAGGGTGAAAGTCGGGAATGAATATGTAACCAAAGGACAAAATGTCCAACAGGTATATAAACAGCCCATCAGCTTTTCAATTTCTTCAGAGTGTTCTTTCAAATTTAAAGCTGACTCAACATTTGTTACTGCCATGGCTGTGCCTCTTACAGGTGTACAATTCAGTGGGTGCATTGGCTAAATCAGTCTATGAGAAGATGTTCCTGTGGATGGTTGTTCGTATCAACCAACAGCTGGACACAAAACAGCCCAGACAGCATTTCATTGGTGTCCTGGACATTGCTGGCTTTGAGATCTTTGATGTGAGTTACTGCAGGTACGCTTGCCCACTGAGGGCTGCTTGAAACTAAATGGCTCTTACTTTTTTGGTATTTTGAATTTTTAGTTCAACAGCCTGGAGCAGCTGTGCATCAACTTCACCAATGAGAAACTGCAACAGTTCTTCAACCACCACATGTTCGTGCTGGAGCAGGAGGAGTACAAGAAGGAGGGCATTGAATGGGAGTTCATTGACTTTGGCATGGACCTGGCTGCCTGCATTGAGCTCATTGAGAAGGTGGAAAAACTATTTTCATTGTAGGAGAATACATTTGTTTTATGATAATTGATTTTACTTCAGTCATTCTTGACAAAATGATGCATTACTCTTGAATCACCTTTTCACATCAAAATAGGCAGCTTATGAAACAAAAGCTTTTGGTACAACAGTTGCCTCTGCACAAACAATGATTTCCTGAACAGTGTGGCTGGGGTGGAAGGGAGAATGCCTACACAATGTTCAATTGATGACTTTAACAACTGCCTTTAAACAGTGAGGTGAACAGTGAGGAGCAGTAATGGCTCCCCTCCCCACCACTTACCTCCTTTATGTGTTCATATTTCTCCCAGCCCATGGGCATCTTCTCCATCCTGGAAGAGGAGTGCATGTTCCCCAAGGCAACTGACACCTCTTTCAAGAACAAGCTCTATGACCAGCACCTGGGCAAGTGCAGCAGCTTCCAGAAGCCCAAGCCAGGCAAAGGCAAGGCTGAGGCCCATTTCTCCCTGGTGCACTATGCTGGCACAGTGGATTACAACATCTCTGGGTGGCTGGACAAGAACAAGGACCCCCTGAATGAAACTGTTGTGGGGTTGTACCAGAAATCATCCTTGAAGCTGCTGTCCTTCCTCTTTTCTAACTACGCTGGTGCAGAAGCAGGTAAGTGCTTTTTCAGCAAAGGCCAATAAGACAAAAATCAACTAAAGGCTCCTTCTGCTTCTCTTCTCAGTGGTATACTCAAGGCTACCAGCCCCTAAGGTGACCTTGTGTGCATCCAGATATACCAAAGCTAGGACACCATCATGCAGAACTGTTGGAAACACCACATTTAAGTGCAGCAGAGAAGTAAAGCACAGCAAGTCCAACCAAGTGACAGGAGGTGTATGTTTCCTGACTGTGCTGTGAATCACCTGCATGCTTACTCAGCCACTAGATAGGGGCCAAATAAATGTGCAAAGTGCAAGCACTTTAGTCTTCTCACTTCTTAGAGTTTCGTTTCTTGAGGGGAACTGGAAGAACAGAATGGAGACCATGGCATGATTTCATATCCAGCTGGGCAGTTCTGGTGTTGTAATGGAAAAAGAAACAGAGTAAATTTAGAAGTGCTCTATAAATCTCGATTTAATTGGCTTCACAGTATAGCAACCATGGAAAGACACTGAGCTGCTTGGACTTGCATTTCTGAGACTAAAATTTGCTTCCTGTTGTAACTCAGAATAGAACTGTATTCTTCACTGGGAATATTGGATTAGGAGATTTTTCTATACAAGACCTCCCTGCACTAAGTGGATGCCCAGTGCTCAGTCTCACATTTTTGAGGTCTTTCACCTAATTATAAAAAAATTAAAGGGATTGTGTAATAGTGAAAGTAATATGTGACCAGAAGCACAGAGTACACTGTTAGGAAACTTAGGTCAGGCCATACTGTTCCATACCAGCAACCTAAATCTTGCATTTATATATCTATATCTATGTCTATGTCTATGTCTATGTCTATATCTATCTATATACATCCTGCATTTAAATATATATTTATATTTATAAATCAAGTATCCCACACACTGATCAACAACTACCTAGTAACAGTTCACTAAACTCTCAGGGAGCAGCATGTCAATATTTAAAATGAAATATTTTATTGGTCCATGGCCAAAGGAAGATGAGGCTTACGAAATGTACTGCATATTCTAACTGTTCACCTCCCATCTACTTCTTCCAAGGTGACAGTGCTGGTGGTGGTGGCAAGAAGGGTGCTAAGAAGAAGGGGGGCTCTTTTCAGACAGTGTCTGCTGTGTTCAGGGTATGTGAATTTCTTTTTACAAGAGCCATGCTTCCTCAAAATGATCTGAGGGCTGGAATACCTATCCTAGAAAAACAGCTGAGAGAGCTGGGGCTGCTCAGCCTGGGGAAGAGAAGATTCCAGTCACATCTTATTCTGGTTTTTCAATATATAAAAGGGGGCTTATCAGAAAGACAGAAAATTACATTTTACCGGGGCCTGTAGTGACAGGGCAAAAGGCAATGATTTCAAACTTGAAGAAGGTAGATTTAAACTGGATATAATTGAAAAAAAAAATCACTCTGAGGGTGGGGAGGCCCTGGCACAGGGTTCCCAGAGAAGCTGTGGTTGCCCCATCCCTGGAAGTGTTCATGGCCAGGTTGGATGGGGCTTGGAGCAACCTGGGATAGTGGGACAGAGATGCTGGGCTTGATGACCTTTGAAGGCCTCTTCCAAAACAAGCCATTCTGTGATTCCATAACTCTCTGAATTTAAATAAGGATGCAAAAGCTTTGTAACTTGAAGCTGAAGCCCTTGTTTTGTTCTATCCCAGGAGAACCTGAACAAGTTGATGACTAACCTGAGAAGCACCCATCCTCACTTTGTGCGTTGTCTGATTCCCAACGAGACCAAGACACCTGGTAAGTCCACCCTCATGTTCTGAAGACATGGGACTGGCAGGGATTGGCCTGTTAAGCTTCCACACCAACTTCCCAAACAGCTCCTTCTGCATGCGAATCCTTTTGGGAGTTGGCCTGCAAGACAGTAAAAAGGGGAGCTTTTTATGTGTTGTCTACTGTGACTAAAAAAAATTGAGCATTATGTGGACAATTTACTCAGTTTTGCTTATGTGTGTATCTGCATCTCTGTTTAATATGTGTACAGAACTGAGGGTGAAAAAGACGGGTTTGATTACAGCTGATAAAATTGCCTGTTGTGGGCAACAGCATTAGAAAATCCCTTGTCTGGATGGCACTACACTGTTCCATCTTTGCCTGCATCCAGTGAGGAGGCTGATGCTGTTGAAGATTTTTCAGTTGGTCTCCTAAAGCACCATCCTGCCATTTTTTTGAGAAATGTGGCCTGATGGCTTTGCACAAGCACTGCTAGCCCTTGTGTTCTTAGTAAAATTCACTGATGCAACTCTCTACAACATATATGAATTGAAGGCATGTTCTGTCTGCACTTCCTGCATCTTTGAGAGCTGCTTGAATTAAAAAGAAAAAAAAAAAAGATAGGAGATAATTCTGAAATGCCAATACACATGAAGATTACCTGGGATAAAAAAGGGATCATGATGGATGTATTTTGTTTAAGGTGCAATGGACCATTACCTGGTGATGCATCAGCTGCGCTGCAATGGGGTTCTGGAAGGAATCCGAATTTGCAGGAAGGGGTTTCCAAGCAGAATACTTTATGCAGATTTTAAGCAAAGGTAGGTCCTCAGCACACAGCTCAGGTGACATGTCTGATGACACTTTCCCAGCCAGACCAGATTAGTGGCACTTGAGGGAACCAAGGCATTAATTCTGTTCTGAGGTCACCCCAGTGTTTCCCTCTCTGACCAGACCAGAGATTTCTCTAAACATCAGAACCAGGATAATTTCTAAACTGAAGCCAGTGCCTGATAACTCAAAGAGATGCCAAACACTTGCAGTGTAATGAGTAAGGTGCCATTATAGACTACTCTTGGAGTCTTCCAGAGTACAGATACAAAGTCAATCCACAAGATCCTCCTCACGGTGCCCTGTCTCTGCATTGTGTGCCTTTCCATTGTCTTTAAAATGGAGACAACTAAAATGGTTCATTGGGGCTCAGTTGCCATAGACTGCTAAATCAGAGCTGTCTGCTGTTATAGTTAAATATAGCATCTTCCATGCTGCACTGGTGTGAAACTGATCCATGATATACAATTATTCCTATTTTCCTCACCCTCTTTGCAACCAGTTCTTGCAACCTCTCTCACCACAGGTACAAGATCCTTAATGCCTCAGCCATTCCAGAAGGCCAATTCATCGACAGCAAAAAGGCTTCAGAAAAGCTTCTTTCCTCCATTGATGTTGACCACAACCAGTATAAATTTGGCCACACCAAGGTAAGGTCCTTGTGGAAGAGTAGGTATAATTAAGCAAAATATTTTGTTTGTTGACTGTATGCAAGTGTTTCTTGCATACTAAATCAGCCTTCATGATGATTTTAAACAGACCAACCATTCTGCCCTGGGCAGGGACACTTTCCACTATCCCAGGTTTCTCCAAGCCCTGTCCAACCTGGCCTTGGGCACTTCCAGGGATGAGATAAATTTTCCATAAACTACAGTGGAGCAGACATCAAATAACACTGCAATAATATGATTAGCTCATACACAGAGTGACTTGTCATGAATCACAGGAACACTGACAGAAAATTTCTCTAGCACTTAAACCCTTCCCTGCAGACATTTTTCAGAAAACACCTTGCACTGCCCTGCATCAGCTGTCAATGGACATGCATCTGCCCAAGCCTCAAGCTGCTTGACCCTTTTTTTTATGTTCCAGGTGTTCTTCAAGGCAGGTCTCCTGGGACTGCTAGAAGAGATGAGAGATGAGAAGCTTGTGAGCCTCATCACTCATACACAAGCTATGTGCAGAGGGTACCTCATGAGAACTGAATTTAAAAAGATGAATGAAAGAAGGTAATGTAAGAAAATGTCAGCAATTGTACTGTGTCAGACCAAAGGTGCATCAATGTAATATATTGTCTCAGGCAAAAAGCTGTCCTTGGGGAAGAACCTTAGAAATTATTGGGGAGCAGAGCAAGTACAAACAATCAGCTTCCTCCTGACAGTCTCACAGATTCTGGCAGGAGCTGTTTAGCATTCAATTCCATAAAAATGCTTCCTTATTTTTCAGAAACTCTTTTTCAGTCTCTGTCTTAAAAATTTCTAATATGGTATTTGCTATTTTGAGTGACCCAAAAAGCATCAAGCAGCTGTTTCCACAATTGACAGTAACTGCCAGATTTGCAGTCGTAGCAGCAGTACTTCAGCCATACAAGTTTTCACTCTGGTATTTACCTGACCACTCCTGTTTTCCTTGAGACTGAGGAAAGCCTCAGAGACTCCCAGTCAATATGGCAGAGAAGTCTGTCTGTTTTGTAGTATTTCTTCCTTGTATATTCAGACAATAGATATTATTCAAGATACTGAACAAGTCATTCTGCAGTAAGGGCCAAGAAATGACTCTTTAATAAGAACAAGGGAGATGAGGGAAAAAACGTCTTGGGGTAAATCCTGATAATGTGTGGAAAATAATCAGAATATGTTTTCAGATTGAGTCTCACCACCCTTATTAACTGGTTTCATATGTTTTCAGAGAATCTATTTATATCATCCAGTACAACATTCGTGCATTCATGAATGTCAAACACTGGCCATGGATGAAGTTGTACTTCAAGATCAAGCCCTTGCTGAAGAGTGCAGAGTCTGAGAAGGAAATGGCCAACATGAAGGAAGAATTTGAGAAAACCAAGGAGGAGCTTGCAAAGTCTGAGGCAAAGAGGAAGGAGCTGGAGGAGAAAATGGTGACCCTGTTGCAGGAGAAAAATGACCTGCAGCTCCAGGTTCAGTCTGTGAGTAAACTCTATTTCCAGATTTACCCCACTTCCTCTCACTCTGCTCTTCTTCTTCTCCTCTTTTCCTCTCCTTCTTTGTCCTCTGTAAACAAGCACGTAATGGGGACAAAGCCTCCACTGCTTTGTGTCTGGTCTTGTCCCTTACACCTAAGCAAGCTGCAAAGCATACACCAAACACTAACACTAGTAAAAATACAGGAGGTTCCAAAGCTATCACCAGTGGAAGAATCAGACATTCCACAGTGTATACAATGTGGTGTCTGATTCTGGATGAAATACAGGCTGTTTCCACATCTGCTGCCACTACAATATGGAGCTTTTCTGTCAGAGGCAGGACTTAAACTGTGGAAACTGCTTTTCTCTGGAATACTCCTGAACAGACTGAAATTGCACTTGTCAGGTTCTAAAAGGTAATAAAATATTACATAGCCAAGAGCAGTTTGGTGCAAGTGGACTTGTCACTTGTTGCCATGTGCTTTCAAATCAGTTCAGTTTCAAAAAAAAAAAAAAGCCAAGTATTGTTTCACTCACCAAGAGTCTTTAATGTCTTTTGTCACTTTTATGATAAATATAATGTGCCTTCAATGTGTTCTGATAGGAGAGTGAAAATCTAGCTGATGCTGAAGAGAGATGTGAAGGACTCATTAAAAGTAAAATACAGCTAGAAGCTAAAATTAAAGAGCTAAATGAAAGACTGGAGGATGAAGAGGAGACAAATGCTGAACTGACAGCAAAGAAGAGGAAACTTGAAGATGAGTGCTCAGAGCTGAAAAAAGATATTGATGATCTTGAAATGACTCTGGCCAAAGTGGAAAAGGAGAAGCATGCAACAGAGAATAAGGTGACAGAGGAATCAGGGAATTATTCTTCCCCAGAATGTGCTCCCATTCAGCTTGTCAGTTTTGTGGAAAAATGTAGCCACTTATTCATAGAATAAGTTCTATGAATAGAAATGAGATGTGTCCAATGCATAGGAGAGAGGTATTTTCACTTAATCAGCTGACATAATTTTTTCTATTAAGTTTCTTTATCATGTTATCATGGTTTGTTTCAGTTTTAGGGAAAACTTAACATATTTTTGGCTGTGCTTAACACTTGATCATCTCTTTTTAAAGAACATGACATGCTGAAAAATCACAGCTGTTTTCACAGCAAATACATGCAGGAAAGAGATTCCTTGTGCAAGAGCAACTCAGAGGGCTTTTGTAAATCCCAATGGGAAAAACTTCCAGAGGCAAGGAAAGATCTAGCAGGTTTCACTATAAATTTTGTAGGATAGGGGTGGGGATCAAAAACAACTAAAGCAAGAATTCCTATCATTGCAGGACCAGAGAGATGAGACTCTCAAGTATGAGATATGCTGCTGCCCTCATGGCAATCAATAGAAACATTTTGGAGAGAACATTTTGACTACATCCATGCAAGGATGCAGTCACTGTGTTCTCAGTCTGCCACTTCTCAAGGCATCCCCTCATGGGATGGATTCTGGCTGTCTGACAGGTAAAGAACCTCACTGAGGAGATGGCAGCTCTGGATGAAAACATTTCCAAACTCACCAAGGAGAAGAAGGCCCTCCAGGAAGCCCACCAGCAGACACTGGATGATTTGCAAGTTGAGGAAGACAAAGTCAGCACCCTCACCAAAGCCAAGACCAAACTGGAGCAGCAAGTCGATGATGTAAGTAGAAGGTTTTGGGTTAAATATAACTATAACTAACTATGACTATAAATGCTGTGACAGATTACAGTACACTAGAAATCTGTAGTTTGGAGTATATGCAACATCTAAAGCAGACAAGTCAGTTCTAATAATTTCAGCCAATAAACCACTGCTAATTTACAGGAAATTGTGGAATCCAGCACAACTTTCATGTTAATCACAGGGTATTTCAGCACTGTAGACTTTTGTGATCTGATTTAACTCATTAGCTGAAGCAGGAGACCTGTGACAGTTTGAGGTTGCTGCAGTTATTTATGTGCACATATACTACAGGAAGTTATAAATACTGGGAATTTGTGTATATTTAGCAGTCTATATGCTAGGAATTGCAGCTAGTGGGAAAATTTAACTTCTGTTTTTTCAAAAACTGGTGTTTCAATATTTCATATGTGCACAGTCAAGTTGTCAACACCTCTCTCAAGCTGAGAATGCAGCACAAGTGGAGATGTCCTGGTTATTGTCCTGATTATTTTCTCTATTCATCAATTTCCAGCTTAGTTAGATTTTTAAATCAAGCATAGTTACTTTAAAGCATAATTTATGTATGTCAAAGTATGTTTTATGTGTTTTAGCTTGAAGCATCTCTGGAACAAGAGAAGAAGCTGCGAATGGACCTTGAGAGAGCAAAGAGAAAACTGGAGGGTGATCTGAAAATGTCTCAGGATTCCATAATGGATCTGGAAAATGATAAGCAACAAATGGATGAAAGGCTAAAAAAGTATTACTCTGACTTATTGTACTCTGAATTCTGAAATTCATGTTTTATCTTCACCACACTGAATTTGCCTTCTTGTTCTTTAATAGAAAGGATTTTGAAATTAGCCAGTTGCAAAGTAAAATTGAAGATGAGCAGGCTCAAAGTTCTCAGCTGCAAAAGAAAATTAAGGAGATTCAGGTAAAGTGGAGGAGGTATTAATAATTTTAGTGGCAAGCACAAGTTTCTTAGAATTAACTGGTATTTCTTCTTAGACCATTCTACAAAAATATTATCCCTCACATGAATAAAACTATTAATATGGGACTCTGGGTGCTGTTCCCATGTCAGCATCCAATAGTAAAAGAATAGAAGAAAGGATTTTATCAGAAGGCCAGCAAAGAAAGGAGCGGTAATAAAATCTTGTGACTGACCAGAGTCCCAACACAGCTGGACCTGTGATTGATCATCAAGTAGAAACAACTCACATGGACCAATCAAAGATGCACCTGTTGCATTCCACAGCAGCAGATAATTATTATTTTTCTTTTCCTCTGAGGCTTCTCAGGAGGAAAAATCCTGGCAAAAAGGTTTTTCATAAAATATGTCTGTGACCAATCATGGTCCAGCTGCGCCAAGAGTCTGGAGAGGGTCACGAGTTTTCATGATCATTCTTTGTAGCATTCTGTCTGTATCCTTTCTCTATTCTTTAGTATCGTTTTAGTATAGCATTCTTTTATCTAATATAGTAACATAAAATAGTAAATTAACATTCTAAAGACATAGAGTTAGATTCATCATTCCTGATGAAAAATACCCCAAAAAATACCACAGTACTTCTCTTTAGAAAGAGAAGTATAAATGGAAGTGAATGTTTCCTCTTTATTCCTTAGTGACAATTTTACATCTGTCCATCCAAAAGTTCTCTTTTAACCAATTAACTCTCATAGGCTCGGATAGAGGAACTGGAGGAGGAAATTGAGGCTGAACGCGCGATCCGCGCCAAGTCCGAGAAGCAGAGAGTCGACCTGTCCAGGGAGCTGGAGGAGATCAGCGAGCGCCTGGAAGAAGCAGGAGGGGCCACAGCAGCTCAGGTGGAGATGAACAAGAAGCGTGAGGCAGAGTTCCAGAAGATGCGCCGTGACCTGGAAGAGGCCACGCTGCAGCACGAAGCCACGGCTGCCGCCCTGCGCAAGAAGCACGCGGACAGCACAGCTGAGCTGGGCGAGCAGATCGACAACCTGCAACGCGTGAAGCAGAAGCTGGAGAAGGAGAAGAGTGAGCTGAAGATGGAGATTGATGACTTGGCCAGCAATGTGGAGTCTGTCTCCAAAGCCAAGGTTGCTGCATGGCAAGGAGTATTTGTTGTTGTTAGCGTTGTTCTTCTGAACAAATGGATGAACCGAGGGATTTGTTTTCTGCCTCTTTGCAGAGTAACCTGGAGAAGATGTGCCGAGCTCTTGAAGACCAGTTCAGTGAAGTCAGAGCCAAAGATGATGAACATGTGCGGCTCATCAATGATCTGAACACACAGAAAACACGCCTACAGACTGAGAATGGTAGGTCCCGTGATCAAATGCAATATTCCAGAGTCACTTCACTGCCTGAATGCCCGTGTGTTTTGTAACATATTCATCATTCAGCACTAGGGGATTTGAACAAAACTCAGAATGTAGAATCTCCTCCTGGTGGCAGTCATAGAAACCTGCCCAAGGAAACACAAAACCAAACCAGAAGCAGTACTGACAGTCAAAATGAACATGCGGGTTTGTGGTCAGTTCATCTTTTCTTTGATGTCAGCACAGCTTTTCCCATCAATGGGAATGCAATGACTACTCTCCCTTCAATTTACTATGTTATATCTTGCAATCCCACATGGCTAGCTGCTCTCATTAATTTGTTTTATGTCTCATATCTCTGTGTAAAAAAAATAACCTTTGTCTTGTTAGGCGAACTTACTCGGCAGCTGGAGGAGAAGGAGGCCTTGATTTCTCAGTTAACTCGAGGCAAACATACTTTCACTCAGCAGAGTGAAGAGCTGAAGAGACAACTAGAGGAAGAAAATAAGGTGACTTGCTTTCATTTGAACCAACATAATATTTATTTTAAATTTATTTTAAAAGAAATGAGATTTCTCCTCAGAGAAGGGACATCAGATTAGTGAAAATTTTGAACTTTGCCTTGGAATACAACACAGTGAGAAGACATTAAAAATTAAATAAGCAAGACAGTTTAAGCCCTTCTCATCATGCATTCTGAAGATCAAAAACATGAGAGAAGTGAAAGAAAGCAGCTCTGTGCCTATAGGCAAAGCAAACAGCAGCAGTCAAAAAAAGGAAATAGAGCAGGAGTGCTTGCAATTTGTCTGTGGGTGGATTTATTTTGCCTCTGCTTGAAACACCTGGTGCAGATGTGGTTGAAAGTTGATATCCCCCCAGACAAGATGGGCAAGTGTCACAGACATCTTTTATGAAAAATCCTTTTGCCAGGATTTTTTCTCCTGAGAAGATGAGAGGCCTCAGAAACTAAATGTAAACAATGATTATCTGCTGTTGTGGAATGCAACAGGTGCATCTGTGATTGGTCTCATGTGGTTGTTTTTACTTGATGACCAATCACAGCCCGGCCGTCTCAGACTCTCTGGTCAGTCACAAGATTTTATTATAATTTTCTTGTGTAGCCTTCTGATGCCTCCTTTCTCTTTCTTCAGTATATAATTTCTTTTAATATAATATATAAAATAATAAATCAACCTTCTGAAAGATGGAGTCAAGATTCTCGTCTCTCCCCTCATCCTGGGGACCCTCAAACACCACCACAGGCAAGCACCCGACCCTGTTTCACAACATCAAGCCTGAGACACAGAATCGCTAATGTTATTCATTTTGCTCCTTCTGTTTCTCTAGCAACTGCAGCACATGGACAGGGAGATATGAATATTTAATCAGACTAGAGGAAAAATACCCAGTCACAAATTATTCGTGTTCTGACGACTTGTTTCATTTTTACTGCCAAGGCCAAGAATGCCCTGGCCCATGCCCTGCAGTCTGCTCGCCACGACTGTGACTTGCTCCGGGAACAATATGAGGAGGAGCAGGAGGCCAAGGGGGAGCTGCAGCGAGCCCTGTCCAAGGCCAACAGTGAAGTGGCCCAGTGGAGAACCAAATACGAGACGGACGCGATTCAGCGCACGGAGGAGCTCGAGGAGGCCAAGTACGTGGAGGGGTGGCTTGGAGCAAGTAGAAGGATATTTAAGCATAATGAAGGCAGAGTTGAAGGAAACCAGAATATGTTTGTAGTGGTAATATGCAGAGCAGTATGCTTTTTAATGTATTGAAAGTGAAAAGGGGGGTGAGTGGATTTTTAAAGGAGAAGTAGGGGTGGAGGCTTAGGGGTGCCTACATAAAGAACTCCAGTGCATTGAGTTAATCATAGTAGTTGAAAGAGAACATTCTTTACCCTGTCAGTATTGAAAGCATATTTTTGGTCCCTCTCCACATTGGTACAGTTCTTATCCTCTCAATTTATGCACCACTTCAGAGTGCTGTGCATCTGGCACCACAGCATTATATATTGCTCTCTGTGCCCATCTTCCCCATTCCAAACTCCTTCCATGTCCGTTTTCTGAGAAGGTCAGAATTTTCTTTTCCTCGGTGCTGAATGTCCCATCCTGCAGGAAGAAGCTGGCCCAGCGCCTGCAGGAATCAGAGGAGCTGATTGAGGCTGTCAATGCAAAGTGTGCTTCACTGGAGAAGACAAAGCAGAAGCTGCAGGGGGAAGTGGATGATCTCATGATTGACGTGGAGAGGTCACATGCAGTCTGTGCAGCATTCGATAAAAAGCAGAGGAATTTTGATAAGGTTTGTTCAAAAGACCATGCCAGATCTAAACACCATTAGATATTTGATAGGACAAGACAAATTTTGAAATTATCAAAGTTCTGCACTCACAGTAAAATAAATTGCATCTTACCCAAAGCAAAATTATAAGGACCTCATAGAGGGACATATGGCAAAGTCACTGTGTAAATAACCCCAAGTGACTACAGCAAATAATAAATCAGCCTTCTGATAATTTTAAAAACATGAAGTCTTCACAAGAGAGACTGGTCAAGCAGACTGAGTACTCCCATGCAAGCTAAGAAACCCTGGTGCTAGTCTGCCAGCCTCAGACTCATGGAAAGTTCCAGCCTTCAGTGCCCTTACTAACATTTAAAAGAATCTGCACTGTTGGACCAAGTGATGCTGCACAACCCTGTGTCTTGGCATACCCTTGTGTGAGTGAAAACACTGTGCTAAAAAGGATCTTACAGGTCTATGGTATCAAATTGAGGAGAGAATTGGTAGAGAATGACCTTTCTTGATGGGCTTGGTCCGGGACTGACTCTTGCAAAACAACCAAACCTTACACATCCTTATTCAGACCAAATACATTATATTCAGGCTGGTGTGAAACCAAACTCCTTCCTGAAAGCTTGGGGCATGCACTAGTCTTGGTTGAAGAGGCAAATTTAAGTAAATCTTACCAAAACAACCAGAGTATGCATCACAGGGAGCTATTGTCACAGGCAGAGAACAGTCTAAAGCACAAGACTGTTAAGATAGGCCAGGCCTCTTGGGTTCTTGTCACATAAGGGTGCAGAGATGGAGTGTGTCAGAATGGGTCATTCTCCTCCTGTCCCTCCAGATCCTGGCTGAATGGAAGCAGAAGTACCAGGAGAGCCAGACTGAGCTGGAGGCTGCCCAGAAGGAGTCGCGCTCCCTCAGCACCGAGATCTTCCGCATGAAGAACGCCTACGAGGAGATGCTCGACCAGGCCGAGACTGTCAGGAGGGAGAACAAGAACCTCCAGCGTGAGTTCATGTGTCTGTCACCTGGATTCACTGTGAATTTCTGGACTGCCAGAGCTCTGCCTCTTCCCAGGGTTTTGTTCTTTAGCATTTTCCCACAAATGTGGTGACTTCCTTTCCTGTTCAGCCGATCATAAAGTCACCTGCAAGCACACACTTCCACTTCTACAACATCCTGCTTCCTCAGGATGTTCCCCCTTCTTCACACCATGGTCATCCTGTGCATGGACAAGGACCAACTTAACTGAATAGACAGAAATTATGATGATACTCAGTTTTTTTTCAGATTGCTTCACTCACTGCTGCTAGAAAAAATCTGGCAGGCTGTTGTCTGTCTCTTGATTATTGGAGGATCATGCAGCTGTGGCACAACGGGTTGGCATTTAATAAGCAAACTAATTATAGAAAGGAAATACAACTCAGATCCTTTTTGTGAACTGAATGATCACTGGGAATTATCTGAGCATACAGAGATCAATCAAACATGACTGTCTCTGGAGATGTAATTTCACTACCCAGAGGATGTTGACATTATTTTCTGAGCTTACTCCAGTTGCTCCCTCTCATTTTCAAATTGCACACTGAGCTGGAATGTGCAGGTTATCAGAAATAAAGATTGCACATAAGATGTATTATTTTTCTCACTGATACATCCCATTGCACCATAGTCTCTCTTGTCACTCCCATTGCCAAAGAGCAATTGCAGGTGCCACTGATCACACTGTCTGAGAGGAGCTGAGTATGTGTTTTCTGGTTGCAGAGGAAATTTCTGACCTGACTGAACAGATTGCTGAGTCTGGAAAAGCAAATCATGGGCTGGAGAAAGCAAAGAAGCAAATTGAGCAAGAAAAGTGTGACCTACAAGCAGCATTAGAAGAAGCAGAGGCAAGTGTCCTCAGTCAGGGGCTTGCTTTTAAAGAAATTGAGAACGGAGAAAATTTGGGGACATATTTTATATTCCTGCTTATCCTGAAACTGTCCCAGAAGTGCAGTGAGACAGCACAGACAGACCAAAAAGCACAGGGGCTGCTCCCCTGCCATACCAAAGGGGCATTCTTTGCTGTGCTATCATGCACAAAACTCCCTCAGTCCCAGTCTAAAATTGAGCTAATTTTGCACCATTTCTTTGAATTTTCTTCCATGGAAGGCTGAAGAAAAGTCACTAAAATTTAAAAACTCTAGCAGATTTGTTCCTAGCCTTCTGTTCTGTGTCTTCTCTGACTGCCTTTTGGAAAAGATTTTATTACTTCTGTATTACCACGTCTGATTCTCCATAAAATATCTTTGTGGGCACTTCATGAGCTGCCCATGATATACCTAGAGCATATCTCAGACACAGACACACAGAATTACCTTGGCTTGTAAAGGATCCCTAGAAGACTTTAGCCAACCTCCTGGTCAAAGAAGGGCAACTTTGACCTTACATTAGGTTGCTCAAAGCCTTGTCTAATTGGTTTTCATAATTTTCAAGGATGGAGATTTCAGAGTATTGCTGGACAACCTTTTCCAGTACAACATCATTCTCGGGGTTAAACATTTTTATCCCTGTTTGCAGACAGGATTTCCCTTGTATTGACTTTTAACAGACCTTTTGTCTTTTTGTTGTTCACCATCAAGAAGAGCTTCACTTTATTTTCTCTTTAAATCCTCTTAGGTAGAAAAAGAAGTATAAAACAATCTCTAGGTCTCGCTAAATGGGTGGGCAGCAGGAGCAAGAGTTATTGTGGTCATGTAATCCATCTACTCCAATTGATGCATCTAAATATCATCAGTCTAATCCTGAATTAATCAACATTGGCTCATTCTAGAATCCAAAAGGAGAGTCAGGCACCTCTGGAAAATACATTCTTAAAAGGGATGCCAGGGCTGCATCAGCTGTTTTATTCTCTCCATGTGCTTATTTCTGTCCAGTGGGTAGAAAAACCCAGCCTCAGGCCTTTCACTGCTACTGCAACTGAAGCTTGATGGCTTCAGAGGGAAGGAAATGAGTTCCAGAGGGAAAGGTTGTGTGAAAGGGCAATTGCCCACACAGTCACTGGGGTGGAACAAGGCAGAAATCAGCATGGAGATGTAAGAGAAGGCAAGCTGCTTCTGAGCAGGAGGCTTGGCTGTACTATTTTATATTTCCTCGTGATCTGTTGTCTCTCCAGTATCACCAAAGCCTTCAGTGCCCAGACCTTGTGGTGTCTGAGGCATTTTCCTAAGGAATATTATTCCTAAATTCCCATTTGATATCTAGCTGGGGTACAGTGAGTATGGAATAGGAGTCAGACTTTTCAGTGCTTGGCCTTTAAAGGTCCATGTTATGGTTCTTCCAGCTGCAAAGGGTCACATTTCTGCATGGGCATTTCCCAGCAATGGAAACTACAGAAACAAATTGTAATATTTCAACCCTCACAGGGCTCTTTAGAGCATGAAGAGGGGAAAATCTTACGTGTTCAGCTGGAGCTGAACCAGGTGAAGTCAGATGTTGACAGAAGGACTGCAGAGAAAGATGAGGAAATTCAACAGCTGAAGAGGAATCACCAGAGGGTATTAGAGTCCATGCAAACCATGCTGGATGCTGAGGTCAGGAGCAGAAATGATGCTCTGAGGCTGAAAAAGAAGATGGAAGGAGACCTGAACGACATGGAAATCCAGCTGAGCCATGCCAACTGTCAGGTAGCAGAGACACAGAAGCACCTCAAAGCTCTGCAAGGGCAGCTTAAGGTAGGCACCACAAGGCTGCTGCCCCCGAGCCTTTCCCATTCCCTCTGCTCACCTCTGGGTCTCACATTTGGTGCTGTCACCTTTCAAGGACTCCCAGCTCCATTTAGACGATGCCCTGAGGGAGAATGATGACCTGAAGGAGCAGCTGGCTATAGTGGAGCGCAGGAACGGTCTGATGACAACCGAGATGGAGGAGATGAGAGCTGCCATGGAGCAGACGGAGCGAGCCCGTAAGGTGTCGGAGCAGGAGCTCACAGACGCCAGCGAGAGGGTGCAGCTGCTGCACTCACAGGTATTTGGCACCACAGGAGATTTCTACAGGCTGTGGGAGTGGCACAAACACACACTCACAAACGGAAGTGGCACAAACACACTCACCTGCTGTGTGAGTCTCAGAGCGTAGTTGTTAATTGCTGCCCTGAGATGTGCAGGATGTCTCTGTTTCAGCCTGCGCATCTGAAGAAAGAGTCAGAGCTCTTCAGTTTTTTGGTCTTGAAGTTGTTTATTCATTCTTATCTATAAAATTTTCTTTCTGCCCAGCAGAGATCTGTTCAGCAGGGCAGCCACAGGCACTCTGTGTTGTCCTTTTATACTACAAACTACGTATAACATATTTACACTTAATTCCCAATACCTATCACCTGTGTTAGACAGTGCACTTCTACTCTAAACCAATCCCAAAGTGCCAACATCACTGCAGAAGATGGAAACCAAGAAGAAGAAGAAAGGCTGGACACACCCTGATTCCTCCATCTTGTCCCCATAACCCCCATACCAAAAATCCTAAAATCTACATTTTCACCCTGTGATAATTTTATTATTATACTATTAAAACTTTTGTGACTTTCAGGTCCTCATACAAAGCTGGTAACTTGCTCCAGGGGTCAAAATCAAATCCCCAGGTGCTCTGGGCTGTGTGCCAGGGTCTCTGAGCCCCCCAGCAGGGTCCTCGGCAACTCTGGACACCCAGAGGGATGCAGTGAGTTCTGACATGAGAGGACATTGGGAACTGGAGGATGAGGTGGGGCTGGATCAGCTGGGGCAGGGACCAGCAGGTGCTTGGCAGGGCTCCCAAACCCACTCTGGGCTCCCTGGCTCAGGGGGGCACCAGAAATGCAGCCCCTGTATGAGCCATGCTCATGTGGCTCTCTGCTTCTGATTCCCTCAAATGTGGAATGCATAGGGACTAGGATCAATTAAATATTGTGGAATTCACAGGCACTAGGATCAATTAAATATTCTAGGATGCTGAATTTTTAGGCAGCAGCTCATCCCACACTAATTAGTAAAGAGGGAGGGAATGACCTGTCTGCTGATTGCCCCAACAGAACACGAGCCTCATCAACACCAAGAAGAGACTGGAAGTGGACATAACTCACTTACAGACTGAAGTTGAAGACAGCATTCAGGAAGCCAGGAATGCAGAGGAGAAAGCAAAGAAAGCAATCACAGATGTGAGTCCTCTTGCTCTTCCATTTTGTGCTACCACAGTCACTTTTACGCTTTAGGAAGGCAGCAGTCAGATGGGAGGAGAACCAATTCTTCAGCAGAAAATATCTGTGACACACAGTCCCTGCCTCATGCAGACCTTGCCCTACCAGGGGTCACAGAAGACCCCTCCATAAAGGGTCCTCATGTCCTGCTAGCTGTCTGTATTGAAGAGGAATTCTCTCTCCCCTTCTCCATACCCATTCACTTTTGCTTCCAGAGTAAATGTAGTAGGCAGGATAGAACAGATGGTGGCAAAATTGTAATAGAAAAAGAGTAGTTTTAAACCAAGGCCTGTCCAGACACAGTACAGAAAAGCAGAAATTAAGAATAAAATCATACACAATTCTATACAAATGCTAGATGTAAGAAAGAAAAAGAGAGAAGTGAAAAGAAAGAAAGAAAAAGAAATGTTTCACTTAAACGAGGCTACAGGTTCCACATTATCAGAAATAACAGCACCTTGGACCATCTAGGAAAGGTATAGGAAAATTAAACAGAGAAGAATGGTGACACTATTGCATTAAGCCCTGGTGCACCAGTGTTTGGTCCTGCCTGCCCACCAGCAGCAGTGCTGCAGGATCCCTGACCTCTCTGCTCTGCCACGTGGGTGACATCTATAAATCCCAGCTTCTGAGCTCCTCAGCAGGCAAAAGCTTTTCAGTGCAGTTTGAAGTAGTGGCAAAAACTGCTTAAAAGTCTGACTCTGGCAAATTTCAGATAGCCAGAAACTCAAAGTCATGAGGAAACCCAGAGATGCAGAGTGCTAGCTGGTAACACCTCAATTTTGACTGACTTAGAACATTGGTACCAATCCATTTGAATGCCTTGATTATTATTTTCCTTTTTATCAAGGATGTCTGTTCTCTGAGGTGAAGCAGTTTTAAAAACACAGACTTTGAGAAAGAGTGATCCTGTTTGTCACAGCCATGGGCACTGAGAATGCGCAGAGTCCCTCACCAGTGTGAAGCTGGGGGTTTTTCTCAGGCACCCAGAACTGCTGGGATGGAAATATTTGTAACACAACTGTCCACAACCAGGCGGCCATGATGGCAGAAGAGCTGAAGAAGGAGCAGGACACCAGTGCCCACCTGGAGAGGATGAAGAAGAACCTGGAACAGACAGTGAAGGACCTGCAGCACCGTCTGGATGAGGCCGAGCAGTTGGCACTGAAGGGAGGGAAGAAACAACTCCAGAAGCTGGAGGCCAGGGTATGGTGAAGATTTGAGTAGATTAAGGTGAAGTTTCTGACTGGGCCCTTGGTTGGTGGAACCTCTTGGAAGGGTGGAAACAGGGAGAGCTCCAGATATTCCCAGCAGGTTGGGTGAGAGCTGTGCTGAGTAGACAAATATTGCACTGTGGGTGATGAATCTGAGAGTGACCTCAAAACAACTGAGTGGGCAAAAATGGGGGCAGATGGACATCAGGGAGACACAGATGTTGATTTTGTCTAGGGAAAAATAATTTATGTTGTATTTACTTGGGGATGAAATTGGAACAGCACTTCAGAAGCTGTTGAATGTGCAATAGAAATGAAAACCTAAAACAGAAAAAAATGTGGGCTTCATTAGGAAAGGCAAGGAAAACCAGACAGAGCTGTATGGCAACACATTCTTGCCACTATATTAAGTATACCACGTGCAGTTCTGGTCTCTGCAGCTCAAGAAGGATCTGCAAGATAAAGCTTTATGAGAATTGACAAGGCTAGGACTTTAACATTGGGAGAGACCAGCCCATCTTCACCTTTAAAATAAATAAAAATAAATACTTTACAGAGTGGGCAGTGAAATTTGGAAACCTGCCACCATGGAAGGCTGTAGAGGCAGCTGGTAAAAGGTACAAAAAAGGAGTAGAAATCAGCAGATTTACAGAGGGGCGCAGGCATAGATATTCCACCTTACATCTCTAGTTCAATGCCTGCGGAAGCTGGACAAGTGGAGAGGGAATAGACAGCAGCCAGGTTTCCATGCTGTCCCTAAGCAGTATTTACCACTGCCACTCCCAAAGATAACAAAATAAAACAGATTTTTCCTATTTACCTGGTGAGCATTCGTAGAACCCCCCCTCCCCTGTTTCAATTTCCTCTTCTCTGGCAGATTTAAGCCTGATTTTGATTACAAATGCTCTAGATGTGCACAGCTAAGTTCCTTTTATGAACAACTATGGATTCACACAGTTTGTCATCACCAACATAACACAGGGAGGACATTTTAGCTAATCTAGACCCAAGAAGCTGCAGGACAGCAGGATCAGCAGCCATTCTTGCCATCTTCACCATGATCCTGTGTTCCAGATTAACGAGTTGGAAAATGAGCTTCACTCTGAGCAGAAACGAGGAATAGAATCCCTGAAAGGAGCTCGCAAGTACGAACGGAGGCTGAAGGAGCTCACCTACCAGGTACATCCTCCCCCCTCCCACGTGGGCCACCTCAGTTCAGCTGCCAAGGCTGACTCCTTTTTCACTTCCTACAGTCTGAGGAAGATAAGAAAAATATTCTTCGGCTCCAGGACCTGGTGGACAAGCTGCAGTTGAAAGTGAAAGCCTACAAGAAACAGGCTGAGGAAGCTGTGAGTGGAGGACTCTTTTCAGTGGTGCCTGTGGGGAGATTTTTGAAAGCTGGGCTCCCTAGATCATTAAATTATTGAATACTGAATTTGACAGGGCAGCCAAGGCCACACTGCCTTAGAATATTCTTAATTATGGCTCACAGCAGAGTGGGTGTAGCTGTAGTTCTCCTGGAACTGGTGCACTTTTGGAGCTGCACAAGCAAATTTTCCCATCTGGAACAGAGTGGGGTAATTGTTCTGCCCCCAAGGTGGCCATGCTGTGGATGGTACTGGGTATAAACACAGAGTACTGGCAATGCAGGGCTATAACTGTGAGGCCAGCACAGGTGTCAGTGGTGGCAGGGTATCACTGCCTGGGGTCTCTGTACAAATCACCAATGGGACAGGACTGCTGGGAACATGCCTTGAGCTGTTTCATTTTCCAGCATCAGTCTCATTACATGGTTGTGACAATGGGAAGATGCCATCAGCTCACATCCCAGGCAGCAGACAAAGAACTTAATGTTACAACTCACTTAAAAAGTCTTTCGACAAATCACACAAAGCAAAAGCACATTGACAGTAGCTCTATCCAACCACCATAAGCACAGGTACCTCTGGTTAAACAATGCTTGCTTATTTCAAATACAGTATCTGCTTGTGAGCCTTAAAACACAATGCACAGAGCTCCATTATTAAGCTTAGAAATTCCTATTATCTCACTAGATAAACTTTTCTGCAGCTTAGGAAGTTATTCTAGACAAGGATTGATACACAGACCATTGTTCTATTCGTCCTTACTTTTCTACTTCTTACATAATTTTTCTGCTGACCAATCTCATGTCTGCTGCTTAGCTCTAGTCACAGTTCTGCTGTCTCTGAGGCCTGCCTTTTGCAGCTTTCCCAAAGCCCTCCAATTTTATGGATTCCCAGGGATTCCTACAGCAGGACAGTGTGATTTGTGCCAATGCTGTCTGATTTTCAGGAGGAGCAGGCAAACCTCAATCTCTCGCGGTGCCGCAAGGCGCAGCACGAGCTGGAGGAGGCGAAGGAACGAGCTGACATTGCTGAAGGGCAGGTGAACAAGTTGAGAGCCAAAAGCAGGGACATGGAAGGCCAGGTGAGTTGGAGGCTGCAGAGAGGGACCTTCCTGTGCTGCTGGTCACTGTCCAAACAGCCACAGCTGCGTTCCTCCCACTCTTTCACTGGAGTGTCCTCACAAAGAAAGGCCAGGAATTGTCACTGTCTTGGTTTTCAAAGACAGGTGTGTGCTAAGGAAGTCAGGAGCCTCCCCTGAAATGGAAAATGTAAACCCCTTCCCTCCAAATTGCTATAAATTTGAAATTAGGGGCTCTCAGGCAAAAATATGGGAGTGGGAATAACAGTTCTTTATTAGGGAAGGAAATAAAAAGAGAAAATAAACAATGCAGTAAACCAAAACAACACTGCCAGAGTCAGAACCCAACCTGACACCCTGTGGGTCAGGGTGTTGGCAGCAGTCCCATTGGAATTGTGGCTCAGCCCTCCTGCAGTGTCAGGGGTGGTTCTGCTGGAGCAGGGATCCTGGAGAGAAGGATGTATTCTTCCTCTGAAGATCCAGGGGCAGAGAGAGCTGCTGCTCCTCTGGGGAATCCAGTGGAGAAGCTGTGCTGGTGTTCCATAATCTCCAGATTATATCCAGGTAGGAATGCTTGGCTCCTCCCCCTGGGCTCCCATCTCCCAATGGGATGCTGTAGTTCTTATCAGCCATGCAGGGACATTCAATTGCTGTTATCAGCAGATGTCTCCCCTGAGGAAGGATTGGGTGTGGAAGAGATAAGGAAAACTGCCCACTGAACAGAAGACAGCTGCCATACAGATGCCATACAAATAGAATACATCTTGTCTTGCAATCTGTGACAGTCACTTACTCAAAGCCACTGCATTTTGCAAGTTCTTTTGGAATCAGACCAGATACAATCAACCCTAAGAATCCAGGTCTTTCAGCACAACTGGGAGATATTACTTCTTCATTATAAAATGGCAGAACAATTGCAACAGCCACAGACTTGAAACAAGACCACAAATAACTCAGTTTCTCCAGTACCCTCTACATTATCTTCCTTTTTCTGTACTTAGAAATCAGAGAAATGAGGTTCCTGACCTGAGCTGCGGCAGGCTCCCTCCTGATAAAGACTTCTGTGGATCCAGCAGATATCCATTACTTTCTTCAAGTAACCCGGCGTGCTTGTGTGTAACTGATATATTTAGCCAGTGTTAAGGTGAAGCTGTGAGAAATCTTATTTTTATATATATATACTTATATATATATATATATATAAAATATATATATATATATAAAATAAACCTGGGTGATGCTTTAGTGACTATATGGACTGTTGATTCACTATGAGAACAAGATTAACAAGTGTCTGTGTCTGTCTGTCTGTGTGTGTCTGTGTGTCCCTGTGTCTGTCCGTCTGTGTCTGTCTGTCCTCGTCTGTCCATGTCTCAGCATCTGTGCCTGTATCCCAGTCTGTCTGTTCCTGTCTGTGTGTCCCTGCCTCACAGTCTGTCTGTCCATGTCTGTTTGTCCGTGTCCTCGTGTCCACCTGTCTGTGTCCATCACTCTGTCTGTGTCTGTCTCAGTCTCTCTCTGTGTGTCTGTGTCAGCGTGTCCATGTGTCTGTGCGTCCGTGTCCATGTGTCCATGTCCGTGTGTCCATGTGTCCTTCTGATGTGTGTCCATGTGATGTGTCCGTGTGTCTCTCTGATGTCCGTGCACGCCTTTGTCCGCGTGTCTGTGTCTCGCTGTCCGCGTCCGTCTGTCCCTCTGTTTTCCGTGTGTATGTGTGTCCGTTTCCTGCTGTCCGTGTGTCCTTATGTGTGTCCCTCTGCGTCCATGTGTCTGTGTCCATGTGTCCGTGTGTCCGTCTGTGTGTCCCTATTCGTCCGTGTGTCTATGTGTCCGTGCGCCTGTGTCCCGCTGTCCGTGTGCCCTTCTGTCCGTGTGTCTGTCTGTCCGTGTCCCGCTGTCCGTGTGTCCTTCTGTCCGTGTGTCCGTGTGTCCGTGTCCGTGTGTCTGTCTGTGTGCCAGCGGGCGGGCGGGAGCGCTGCCAGGCGCAGCTGCCCCGGTGCGGCGCGAGGGGGCGCTGTGGAACCGCCGGCCCGCGGGGGGTGCGGGGTCCGGGGGACTACGGGGGATACAGGGGATGCGGGGTGTACAGGGGTACAGGGTTTACGGGGGGTACAGAACGTGAGAGGTGCGGGGGGTACAGGGTGTGCAGAGGGTACAGGGTGTGCGGGGTGCAAGGGATACAGGATGCGAGGACAGAGGAGTTCGGGTTGTGTATACTGAAGGGTTCGGGGTGCAAGAGGTGCGGTGTGCAGGGTGCGGATGTGTGCGGGGTGTGGGGGATCGGGGTGTGCGGGGGGTACAGGATGTGCAGACTGAGGGGTTCGGTGTCCAAGAGGTGCGGTGTGCAGGGTGCGGGGGATGCGAGGTGCGGTTTGTGCGGGATGCCCCAGACACGCTGTTGCTGAGCCGCTCCTTGTCCCGGAGAGGAGAGAGCATCCCCCGTGCTGGGAGCGCACCGCCAGCCCCAGGGGCTCCCCGCGGCGTCTCTGAATCGCTCCTGCACAGGGACAGGATCCCACGCTGCTGGCAGGTGTGCCAGGGTAGTGCCAGGGCACAGGCAGTGCTGGCTCCTGGCCGTGCCCATGCTGGGCTGTGCCCCGTGCTCAGCCCGGTGGCCCAAGTGACAGCCACAGCAGCAGTGGCTCTGGCTGCTCTCCTCACTCCCGTTGTTGTCTCCAGGCACCAGTGCCAACACCCACACCTGCTGGTCACCCCAGCCAAGGCTCCTGCCTCCTCCCATGCACATGCAGCACTCTGTGTCCCTTCCTCTCATGTCATTCCTTTCTCTTCTTCTGTGTATTTATCTGTTAAATTGCTCCCATACGTTGTTTACCATTTAGGTTTCTGTCATCTTCTGTCCTGTGTTTTATACCCTGTCATCACAGCTGGCTGTCACCCATGCCTCCTGACTGGCCATTCATCCTCCCATCCACATTTGGGCTCCTTTGTGCCAGTCAGAACTCCCTGGCACGTTGTTTGCTGCTGCCCCTTGGACAGGGCCCTGCCATTAAGCAATGATCTGTTTGTCAAGCTGACAAAAATCATCCCATTGTTTCATTCCCCAGCTCCATGGCTACCTGCCATCTGTGCAAACCCAGGGCAGCACAGGGAATATTTCTGTGTCTGCTCTGGGGTGCCCTGACCTCCAGGCCAGCACTGACTTTGACCCTCATCCATGGAGAAAGTTTCCTAAACTCCAGAATAGACTGGAACCCACAAAAGTGTGAAATAGATTATAGAGAGCAGTGTAGGTGCATCACTTGGTGAGAAATTGAGGTTTTGGGATTTTTAGTGTGGTGTGGATGGAAGCAAGATGGAGGGCACAGGGCGTCATCCTGGGTTTCTTCTTCATGCTTCTCCTTCCTTCTCCATGGGTTTGGGAGGCATTTTGTAATTGGATGGAAAAGTCCATATTGCAGCTCTTTGGGATCAGTTTTTGGGTTAAAAGTGAAAATAATCCAGGTGTCAGTTCTTAATTGGATAGTTTAGGGTTAAAAGACCTTGTACCAAGGGATTGTTGGCCATTTTGTGCCTTCTAATGTAAAGCTGTTGAACTCATGGTTGTGAGGCCGTTTTACTGATAAGAAATAACAAACACCTGAGTCTGAACATGAATTACTGTCTCAAGTGCCTTCAATACAGACCCAGAGACACCCACAACTGGTTCCAGCCATCCCCAGCTCTGGCTGGCCCATCCCGCAGTGTGGCAGGAGCTGCTGTCAGAGATGCTCAGCCTGCTCACAAACAGCATTCCCTGTGTCCATCCTGGGGTGGATGGGCGTGCTCAGCTGCTCACAAACAGCATTCCCTGTGTCCAGCCCCGGGTGCAGGTCCTGCCCTCGCTGTCTCACATGACACACACACGACGATGCTCTCACAGCACAGCTGGGCACGTTAGCACTGCCTCTGCCCCGGCCAACAAACACTGCTGTGACAAGCACAGGGCTGGCTGGCAAATCAGCAGATTAGCAGGGTTTAGCCTTTTGTTAAACACAAACCTGTTTGTGCATAAAGGAAGAAAAAACTGCAGGAAGGAGAAACAGCTCCTGCATGGGAGTTTGGTTCTGCAAGAGTGTTCTTGGGGCTATTTTTTGCTCTGCTGTGATGAAGGCTGAAAACATATTTATAAAGCCTTTGTCTGAGTAATGCTTTGCATTCCCAGAAGTTTCCTGATGTGCTTCGTAGTCCTCATAAGACTTCCAGAGCCCTCTGAGTCCTTTGCTTGTCCCTCAAAAAAAGTGTGGAAAGCTGGAAGGAAGTTGAAATGAGATAACTGCTAAGTTTATAAAATGAACTTTATTTATTTCTTTAAGAACAAGTAATGTACTATTTTTCATTTAGTCAAACCAGAAGTGACACGAAATATAAATATCTCCTCTACTAGGAAATTAAAAAAGGACTCTTTATTTTAGAACAGTAACAAAGTAGCTGATTAAGGGAGATGGAGCTGTGTCCTATCTCAATGTATCTGAAGGATAATTCTTGCTAGTTTGCCTGGATAATTCTTGCAAGTTTGCCTATCTGCAAAGGAGGATTTTTAATCAAAAGAAGGATTAAAATGCTGATTTAAAACCACACCATGCACACACGGAGCTCATCCCCTCTAGGCATGGTGCCTGCTCCTCCTTTGAGGTTCTGGGGGAATGGAGAGAAGTGGGATTCATTCCAGGGGCCTACAAGATTCTCTTTCAAGCCTGTAGGAAAAGAGTAACTCGTGCTGAGAGTTAACAGCCCCTTTGCTTAAATCTGTGACTGACATCAGAACTTTCTGCAGAAAACCCCAATTTTCAGGTTGAAATGCTGCTCCCATGTGCCACTCTTGATTTGTACTTGTGCATCAGCACAAGAGGACTCAGGGTTTGACCCTTTCCAATCCCATGATAAATCTGGTTTAATTCACCACATATATTTGTTCTGTGAAAAATACAACCTCTTTATTTTTTTTTAACCTGGGACAAAACAACTCCATGCATTAGGACAGAGTGAGGACTGACAGCAGAGTGCAGCCATGCAGTAAAGGCCTTGGGATTCTGGTGGAAAACAAGCTGGACCTGTGTCAGCAGTGCTCCCCTGCAGCAGCAACACCCACCAGTCACGGGACTGCACCAGCAAGTGGTCAGCAAGTGGTCAGCGAGTGGTCAGCGAGTGCAGGGATGTGGTCACTCCCTCTGCCTGCCCCGGGGGAGCTGCATCTGCAGCACTCTGTGCAGCTCTCACACACACACAGCCCATTGTGAGGGGGATGCTGACTCACTGGAGAGGCTCCAGCACAGCCCCAGGACCAGCAGGAGCCTGTGCTGGGTGAGGAGAGGAGGTGGGAATTTAGGGAAGGCTGGGGGATCGCACTGCAGAGATGCTGCTGCAAGGGGGGGATAAAATTCCAACACATCCAAGCTTTTCCTGCAAGTGCACAGTGAAAGGACAAGAGGCAATGGGCTCATGTTGCCTGCTAGAAAATTCTTTTCCCAACAAAGGGAGCACCTCATTTACCAGGAGAGTGCTGCAGCCTTGGGACAAGCTGCCCAAGGAGGTTTTAGAATCTCCATGGGATTTCCAGGATACATGTGGTCAAGACCCTGGAGTGACTTTAGCCAGCTTGGAAGTTAGCCCTGCTTGGAGCAGGAGATGGGATTTCAATGCACGTTCTTCACTGACCCAGCTGAACTCACTAATCTAGCAGGAAGGAAGTTGCACTCTGCAGCTTGAGGACTGATCAATTCACTGGAAAGGTCGAGAAGCACAGGCCTGGTACCTAGAGAAATATCAAAATCTGGGAATAAAATTCCTAAATAACTTCTAGCCCAATTGAAAACTTGTGTTTATTGTGTTTATTTTTTGTATGTATGGTTTACACATCTGGAATTTCCTTATAATTACATTATGAGGATATGTCCATTTGTTCTAAACTTTCTTGATCATTTTAATCTTCATTCCTCAGACAGTTTCCTTTCTGCAACATAAGAACCCTGCAATCTTTTCTTTCTACAGTGGTGCCACAAACTAGAACCTTCCCCACTAGTTGGAGAAGCACAATTGATCTTCAGAAACTCTTCCTTCTGCTTTCATTCTGCCTACAGGAGACAGCCTGATAAAACCCTCTGGATGTTTCCTTCCTTTCAGCTCTTTCCTGAGTACCCAAACCTGGCTAGATATTTGAAGCAGAGACTGTTGTGATTTTTTGATACCCAGATAGTCCCTACAGCCTTCACAGAGCTTTTGGGCAGCTCCAGGTCCAGGTGAAGCTTGCAGGAAGTCAGGAATAGTCACCCAACAAGAAAAGGGACTGGAGACAATAATCTGTGGGGGCTCAGGAGAATATAGGAGATGGAAGAGTCACCAGTAAAATCCTCTTTGGAAAATGGAGTGAGGAGAAGCTGGTCACAGTGAGCAGGGCTCAGAGGCAAGCAGTGGACGTGTGATGCCCACTGACAGAGACAGTTTGCTGCCAACCTGCTGTTGGCAAATGTGTATCAGCAAGAGCAGGTTTTAAAGATTAAAGCTGTCAAGGGAAAACTAAGGCTGAGTTTTTCCAAGGATTTATGGGATTGGATCCTCATCTTCAATAGTCCTCAGGACGAACACAGTTCTTGCCTAATTCTTCAAGACTTTCCTGTATGAGTCATTGTTCATGGCAGAATAGCAGCTTTATCCACAGATGGCTGTAGAACAGAGGCACCATTGAGAGGCAAACACTGAGACATCTATGTCCTGCAGATACAGGCACACACACACACACACATCAACAGCTTCATCCACAGAAAGCAGTCAGTCCTGCTCAGTGTGTTCAGGCAGAATCTCCACTCCTTCATGACACAAGAAATCCCTGATGGAATTCAAGTAATGAGCAATTCATGCTGAAGAGGAAAGCTTAGTGTCAGGGAAATATCAATGTCCAAGCTAGCACACCAGAGGGAGTTTGGCCAGAGGGCTGCCTGCCTGGATTGTTCTCCTTAGCTGGCCAGAAGCCTAGCTCTCCATGGGCTCAAAAGAGAAGATCAGACACTCTGGGATCCAGCAAGCTGCTGCAGATTATCTGGCAAGCCCAAATTGTAGCACTAAGACTGATACCAAGCCAGAGAGAAAGACATTTGAAGGAAAGTTTGGGTGCTTTCATCAGAGTCCTCTTGAGATGTTTTCCTTTTTTTCCAGTGGTTCTCCATGTAATCTTGGACAAGCCCCTCAGTCCCTTCACACCCACATGTCCATGTGCAGGTAAATTTCAGAGTCATGGTTCAGGTTTGGACTCCAGTGCAGCTCTAGGGGATGAAGGTCACTGTGGGTGGTTTGAGCCTATGACTGTGGGCCAGCACAATCCTCAGATGAAACAAACAAGGGACAGGCTCCAAAATACCATGCCTGCACTGGAAACCCTTGCTACAGAATGTTATGCATGCCAAGAGTTTGCATGGCCTAAAAAAAAATGACTAGCCTCAATAATGGAGATGAATGTGGAATGATGTGATACCACCTCTAACTGGGGAAGACATGAGCTACCATTTTCTGGAAATGAAGAGGGTGTTTTCAGAAAGGTCTCTCTCTACCTGTCCTTTTCCCTAGATTTCTGCTGTATGATATTGCTGGAGACAAGATAATAAACCAGACAGATCCAGAGTTATTTGTCTAATGTTGTTGTCTAACTTAGAAGCTGAGATCCATGTAGTCACAGCTTATTGTTATTAATACTGCAATTATATGATTGATAGACAATGCCTTTCTTCCTTTCAATGACTTTTCCATTTAGCATGAAATAGTTAAACATTCAATAAACCCAAAACCATTAAACATTTAATGGCCTAGTGTTTATAGAGCTGGAAGAAGAGAGGACAAGGCTACAGCAGTATCTGCTTCAACAAATATAAATGCCTAGAAATCATTGAGATGGTCTAAAATGAGGCTGTCCTCTCTTTGTGGGCACACTGACCACCATGAAGTGCCCTGGATGCCCCGAATATTTAGTTTGCAGCAAGAGAAACAGCCGCAAGACAGAGGGAAACTCTGATTTTAAATCCTGCAGCCATCTAATAGAAACACACAGCGGAGACTGAGGTTTTTCAGAGCCCCAAGAAGTGAGAGGTGAACACTGAACTGCTGGAGAGAAGGTTTGGCATCACTGTTTCAAACAGGGGTTTGTGACAACTGGCAGCTGCTGACACCTAACTCCGAGGCAAAGTGTCAGAGTTATGAGTCACATTTCTAGGCCCAATTACTGCCTGTCATGCAGCAGGGTGGGGCCTGCCCTGCCTCTCAGCAGGAACTATGTTGACTGGAATTAGGCTGATGTTATCGGAACAGTTTGTTATTCTCAGCCTGCTTCCAAGAAAGGAAGTGAATGGAAGCAGTCATCTCTCCAGGTGAATTATTCTGGCAGAAACATCCAGTTGATTCCCATGTGAATCACCACAAGCTGTTGTTCATGTAATACCCCTGTCCATTTATAGACAGAGAATACACTTGTTTATGTCTGATTCTAAAATAGTAGATACAGCTCTGGGCACTACTTAGACAAAGATGACTAAACCTGCCTTGGAACATCACAAAATTTTACTACAACCACAGCCAGGCAGGGCACTGCACATCTGACTTCATTTTCAGGGTTGAACTTGTACAAAGGCAATTCCAAGGTCAGCAGAGCCATCTGAAAAACTTCTAAAAGCAGAAACCAAAGGTAAAGCCAAGCTGTAGCCTTTGGCGCTTTTTAAAAAATTCATGTTTGAATCACATATTTGATCAGATGAACATGACTCATAAATCCAAGTCCTCTGCTGAGAATGTTTGAAGTCCTGGATGCCTAAACTTCCAAATGTGATTCTCATGAGTGTCTGGTCTAGGACATTCATTCTCTGTGAGTCAATGACCAAAACGAGACTGTAGACCAGATGAAGTTTTGTTCTGAGCTCCTGGATCTGTTCTGGTATTTTGACTGTTTAAAGCACTGAGAATGGCCCCTTCCACCAAAAACTTTTAAGTCTTTTAACAACTGAAAGTATCTTCTGTGTACACGCTCAGAACATTTGCTCTCCAAAACCAGAATTAATTTCTGTAGTCTCTTAGATATCAAAGGTCATTTAAAGATCCAGTGCTGCATGTGGCTTCTTTTTAGTCTCTTTCTTTCCTGGTTCCCAGCCTCAGAAGATGTGGTGGTGCTGCCTCTTGAAAGCAGGTATGGCAAATCAATTATTCATGGAAATGTCCAATCCATCATTCATATGAATTTCCAATCCATCTTGGTTATCAAGCTCTCCCATACACCTGTGCTAACCCATTCTCATCGGAGCTCTGCAGGATCTGTTCTGAGAAGACAGCTGGAGTCATTTAGATCTTTTTCACAGGCTAGACAGATTATCAAACACTGCTTTGAACAAAAAAAAAAAAAAAAAAAAAAAAAAAAAAAAAAAAATTGACCATGCTGCTCCTACAGGTGTCAGGTGTGAGCCTTCTTCTGGTACTCCCAGGATGTTCTTAGGGCCCTCTTCAGGAAATCTGCCCATCTGCACAGGACTTGTTCCAGTGGTGGCATTTTAAGGCCCAAGAACAAGCAGTGAAATCACGGTACGAGCTCTCTCTCTGACTGGATGACCACAGTGGAGGTTTTCTGCAGTGTTATATGAAGTTGGCTCTTTCTCATTCCCAGACAGCATTTCTTTACACTAGGATTTGTTCTGGGATGGCTTCTGTACCTCATCATAACCCTGGCTCTGATATGCTAGATAAAAAGATGCCTATGCTCAGAAATAATTCTCCTCACACACCAAGCTTGTCCCCATTTAACATCCTTCACAACACAGATATTACATGATGCAGAAGCAAGCACAGGTCCAGCCAAGCCTTTGGCAAGAGCTGCTCTCTGCTCAGGAAGCAAAGCCATCCTGCAAGCTGAGGAGAAGAACTAGACACAGCTCAAGAGAGCCCAACCTGGTCATTATCTCCAATATAAAATGAGGATTATTTATGGAACTGTTCAAGAGATATTTACCTCCAGTGACTAAAAGGTTTTCTGCTTACAGACTTCGTACACAAGCCAAAGGCAAGCCAAAGAACAGGAGCCTGCAAAAATATTAGAAAGGGAGATGTGAGAAAAAACCAAGTTGAAAGTAGAGGAAGAAAATATCAAAGACTAAACCAAAGAAAATACTGAACCATTCTGTCAACATCAAACATAAGAAATGCAATATTCAAACCAAAATAAATTATTTTACGTGAATGCTTTAAACTATGTGGATATGAGTTGCAACATAGCAAAGCTGGGTTTGTATATGCTTTAGAAAAAGAGAGGATTTTGTTTTGATTTCAGTTCTTGCCATCTGTAAATGGCATTGTTAGAGAATACTGCTGATAGATGTACCTGGATGTGTGCCATGATATCAGGTCTGTGCAGTTTTGCCAAGCAAGGCACAGCTGCTGTGATAATACCACATAATGGATCATAGATCAGTAGTTATCAGTTTAAATACATATCAAAAGGGGATGATTTTAAGCAATTCATCACAATCCAGAGAATCAAAAATAGAACTGTGAAAAAAGGCTGAAAATTTTTGAAAGAATCCTAATAAAACACCCTGCAGAGCTCAGCTCCAATCTGTGCTAAATGAAGGACAGCTACATGGAAAGCCACCTTCTGAAAGGTCCAGGAGAAACGCCACAAACCAGAGTGCCACACAGAGGTGCTCACACATGTGAAATTCACACACGAGCTGCAGTCACACACACATGAAGCAAGGTGTGCACTCACACAGGTGCTGCACTTGAGGATGTGTCACACACGCACTTCACACGTGCTCAGGTGTGTCACATAACATCTTTATCTCACACCCTGGATCGTGTGTGACAAATGCACACACACAGTGAGTGTCCCACATCAGAGGTGTCTCACACTCACACAGACATCATTCTCTCCAAACACACACAGTGTCTGACTCAGGGTCATAGTGTTGGTGTTGGACATGCATGGTGCTTCACCCACCATCTCACACACGCACTGCACACACAAACAGGTGACAAACACACAGCGTCACACACGCTTCAGGCACACTCAGTGTCACATTTGCTGCCTGTCACTGACACACACAGGTCTTTGTTGTCACAAACACGGCTGCTTCTCACAGACCTACAGGTGGACATCACTAATGCACCCACGGGGTGACAGCATTTGTCCCACACACACACACAGAGAGACACACACAGAGGGGTGTGGGGCACACAAGCAGAGAGTCCCTCAGAGCAGTGTCTGTCACACACAGATACACAGAAGGGTGTGGAGCACACAGAGCATCCCTCGGAACAGTGCCTGTCACACACAGCCATACAGAGGGGTGTGGAGCACACAGGCAGAACACAGAGAGTCTGTCGAAACAGCGTCACACACAGCCATACAGAAGGGGTGTGGAGCACACAGGCAGAACACAGAGTCCCTCAGAACAGTGTCTGTCGCACACAGTCACACAGAGGGGTGTGGAGCACACAGAGCATCCCTCGGAACAGTGTCTGTCGCACACAGAGGGGTGTGGAGCACACAAGAGTCCCTCGCAACAATGTCTGTCGCACACAGCCATACAGAAGAGGTGTGGAGAGCACAGGCAGAACACAGAGAGTCCGTCGGAACAGTGTGTCACACAAATACACAGAGAGGTGTGGAGCACACACAGTCCCTCGGAACAGTGTCTGTCACACGCATACACAGAGGGGTGTGGAGCACACACAGTCCATCGGAACAGTGTCTGTCACACAAATACACAGAGGGGTGCGGAGCACACACAGTCCCTCGGAACAGTGTCCGTCACACGGATACACAGAGGGGTGTGGAGCACACAGAGTCCCTCGGAACGGTCCCTGTCGCACACAGCGGTGCTCCCCGTGCCCTCTCCGCCACGCCGTCCCCCCGCCTCGCCCCTCGGGTCACTCACTCGCGCTCCCTCTCGCTGTCCCGTCCCGCCGACACGGGCGCCGCACGCACCGCCCGCCCCGCGCAGCGCGTACCGCTCCTCCCGCCGCTCCCTCCCTCCCCTCTCCCGCTCTCCCCCTCCTCCCGGCACTCCTCCTCCCTCCCTCGCCCTCCTCCCCTTGCCCAGCCCGTCCCGCCTCTCCCGCCCCACCCCGAGCCGGCGGTGCCCGTGGGCGCCCGGCGCCGGGGCTGCTCGGCTGCCGCTGCCCGCGCTGCCCGCGCCTGGCGCCCGCCGGGCCGGAGCGGGGCCCCTTCAGCCGAGCGGGGCGGGCGCGGAGCGGCGGCGGCGGCGGGCGCGTCCCGCAGGGATGTCGGGGACCCGCTGCCAGGCGCTGTACCCCTTCTCCGGGGAGCGGCACCGGCAGGGGCTGCGCTTTGCGGCGGGCGAGCTGATCACGGTGCTGCAGGTGCCAGACGGCGGCTGGTGGGAAGGGCAGAAGGAGGACGGGCTGCGCGGATGGTTCCCGGCCAGCTACGTCCAGCTGCTGGAGGTAGGACCGGGGCCGGGGCCGGGGCTGCGCCGGGCGGGAGGGGCCGACCCGGGGATGTCCCGCGGGGGAACCGGCGGTCCCGGGGGCACACGGGGCCATGGAGGTCCTGCCGTTGGATCCTCCTTCGGCATCGCTGTTCCCCTGCCCCGGGCAGGTGTCCCGGCACACGGGATCATGGCCGTGCTGCTGTTGGACCCCCCCTCAGCATCGCTGTTCTCCTGCCCCGGGGGCACACGGGGCCATGGCGGTGCTGCTGTCGGATCCCCCCTCAGCGTCGCTGTGCCCCAGACAGGTGTCCCGAGGCCACACGGGGCCATGCCCGTGCTGCTGTCGGATCCCCCCTCAGCATCGCTGAGCCCCGGACAGGTGTCCCGGCACCCCGAACTGAGGCTGCCTGGTGCTGTAGGAATCCGCTTGCCCGGCCTCGCTCCGGCAGCCGGAGCGTTCGGTGCTTGTGGCTGTAGCCATGGAGAGCAGAGCTGAGGTGTGTGACGAGCTGCGGGCGCTCCGGACGCTTGGCTTTTCACAGTGGCTGAACAGCAGCAGGAGTCAGAGGCTGCGGTGATGCAGCCCCTGCCCGTCCCTCACAAGGGTCGGATGCTGGGCAATTCTCATTTCCTTTCACTGAACATGTGATGCCTTTATGCTGTGGAAGAGGTGATTCAGGTCTAGAATGATGGAATCACAGAATGGGTTGGGTTGGAAGGGACCTTAAAGATCGTCCCATTACACCCACTTTCACATGAGCATCACCTTCCACTAGACCCGGCTGCTCCAAGTCCCGTCCAACGTGGCCTTGGACACTTCCAGGAGAAGCCACAGGTTTTCTGGGCATCACCACCCTTGCAAAGGAGAATTTCTTCCTAATGTCTAATGTAAATCTGCCCTTCTTCAGCTCGAAGCCATTCCCCCTTCACCCCATGCCCCTCTCCAATGTCCTTCCCCAGTACCTGTAGGTAGTGGAAGATTCTCTAAATTCTCCCTGGAGCCATCTCTTCTCTCCCTCTGTTCCAGGAGTTCCCCAGCCAGCTGCAGACACCTCACTGCCCCACCTGTGGCATGGCTCAGGGTTAAGGCTGCTTGTGCAGACCCATGGACTTTCTGTAGGATACTGAAAAGTTCTGTCAGCTTCATTCATTTTCAGGGCCCTGACAGCTGGGATGACAGTTGGATTCCCACCTCGGGACTGCTTGTGCCTGAATGTGTTTATGGCTTTCAGTCCGTACAAACAAGACTCCATGTGAGGGTAAAAAATATGTCCATGAAGAGTTCCTTCACAATTTCTGCGTGTGAATTCTGAAACATCTCGTGCACTAAAGCAGGAATTTGCCATGATCCCATCAGTGCTCTCCTTGCTGGCCATGCCCTGTTGTCATTTGGAACTTACTCCGAGGCTGTGGGCATGGCAGTGGTGTTGGGAAGCATTTCCCTTCATTGACTGGGCTGAAGCCATTCACAGCTCATTTCTCAGGTCAGCCTCTGCTTGTCCTCCCCTTCCGAGGGGAATCAGCCAGCCTGCTTTGCTTATATGCAAGGCAGGCAATGCCCATCCCCAGTTTTCCGTGCACACCTCCCAGGGAATCCAGAGAAGCAGGAAGCAGAGTCCTGAGCAAAACCTGCCCACCAGCTGCATCTAGAGCAATGCTCTGTGAGCAAAAGATGCTGTGCAAAAGGACATTTTGCCCACAAATCTGGTGCTGACTTTTCATTTCTCTTGTCCAAATCCATGATGCTTCCATTGATTTCCTGTTTCTTATTCTTTTTCCTGGAAAGATAGGAAAGTAGAAGTAAGACTTGCTCACGCAGTGCTACAGGAGTGAGGTCGCGGACTTTCCCGTGCAACTGACACACTTGGGATTTCTTTCGTTAGTTTCAGAATTGAGAGTCCTATTGTTTGTCAGTTTCGCCACCTACAAAATCATTTATTGAGAAACGTGAATGTTTGTGGTTTCACAAATTGCTAAATGTTTACACATCTAGGAATCTGGGAGTTGCTTGAGGAAAAATGTATCATGAGATGTGGAAGATTCTGCTCAGCAGAGGCAGTGGGGAACTGCATCAAAATACCAAAATTTTGCTTTCCTGTCAGAAACTCTTGTTTCTCTGCTTAAGTTTGAGCAAGTTTCACCATGCTCAGATCAGTGCTCACAGCCCCAAAATGTGCTTTTCTGACCCTTGGCTTGTGTATCACTGATAGCTTAGGTGGAGACTACTTGTCCACACAGCCTGGCCCCCTTTTTTTTGGGCAAAGAAAGGAAGAAAGGAAGAAAGGAAAAGAAAAATGGCAAGGGCTGATTGTGTTCACTCTAGATCATGTTTTCCTTTTCTCCAGAGATGGTACCTAATAAGGACTATGAGCTGGAGTTAAAAAATACATCAAATGAGAGCCAATGAACCAAATCCATGGGACCACAGGTACTTGGCACACATCAGGGTAGATGTGTGAGAAGGAAGCTCTGTGTGTGTCTGTCTCTCATGGCTCTGTCTCTCTGTTCAGGTAGCCTTTCCCTTCTCTATAGGTAGCTTATCCCTTGTGTGCAGCGTGCTCAGGGACCTGATCTAACTGAAAGACACCACAACAGGAATTCTGTCCTTCTCTGTTCTCTGATCTGAGTCCCTGCCCAGCCACACTGACATGGGAACTGGTGTCAGGGAGGTGGTGACAGTGCCTGTCCAGGTGGGGCCATGGACATCAGTCCCCTTCCTGTACCAGCCAGCCCTTCCATGGGCTTTGGGTGGCCCTGGCCTGCAGAGCTCAGCAAGGTTCAGTGCTCTGTCCTCAGCTGAACTTTACCACACATTGTTTGAAGAGGAAGATGTTGCCCTCTCCCTCTGTCCTGCCCTCATTTCTCTGTGCCCAGTTTACCCCAGCAACTACTGGTGCTCTCTCTGGAGCCTTTTCTGGAACGTGGCTTCCAGGAAACAAAGCCCCAGGAAACAAAGAGATGGGTGCTCCTGAGGGACTGTTGCCTTTGCTGCCTCCTGTGTTCTTTTGCTAGCAAAAATGTCTTTTCAATTAATTCATCACAGAAGATCAAGGAAAGGACCAAAAATGTGGTAAATATGGGGCAAGAGAGACACAGAGAGGTAAAGAGATAAAGACATCTGGCATTGTTTTCTTTCCTGCTCCTGTGGCTGCTGCAAGCCCACAGTGCAGGGTTAGAGGAAAACAGGGATGGCAGGAAAGCATCCTGCTCAAGGCAGCAATGGAAGCAGTGAGAGCTGGAGGAGCTCATGGTAGGGACAAGCCAGAAATGGCATGTCTCTGTGAGCTCTGGAGAGGATGCTGCTGTCAGGGAGGAAAGTGGAAGCATAAACCAAAAACTGATGAAGAGCAGAGAGCAAAGGGAGAAAGGGAGGGTATTGGCTTCGTGGGGGGGGTCCAGATGGGTTCCCTGAGGCTGGGCTGGTTGGGAGCAGTTGAGGAGGCTGCTGTGGTTTTAATCACAGAATCACTGAGTTGGAAAGGACCTTTGGAGATCAGCTAGTCTGGCTTGCCTGGCTGTGTCTGTTGGGTTTTCAGTGTGTGCAAAGGTGGACACACTGTTCTGGACAGTGTATTCCAGTGTCTAACTACCCTCACAGTCTTTTCTTGTGTCCTTTAAAGGAATTTGTGTCACTTTCAAGGGAGTTTCCCTGTTTAAATCTGTGTCCATTGCAGCTCATCCTTTTTCTGGGTATCACTGAGAACAGTCTATATCATTTTTTTACTGTCCCACACATAGATTTTTATTCACATTGATAACATCCCTCTCAAGCCTTCATGTCTTGATGCTAAACAGTCCCAGTTCTTTCAGCCTGTCTTTGTATGACAGATGCTCCAGACTCTTAATCATCCTCATGGCCCATTGCTGGACTCTCTCCAGCATGTCCTTGCCTTCCTTATGCTGGAAAACCAAGTGCGGTTCCTTACACTGCTGTAGACAGTAGGTTAATGGAGAAGTGGTTCCTAAGCAGTATTTCCATTTCCTGAGTGTGAGAATCCATGGACTCTAGAGCAATCCTGAAGACTGCTGTCAGTTTGGTTTTGCTTTTCCATCATCCTTCTGCAAGCTGAAGGGCTCAGGGAAGGAGGGTGTTGTTGATCCATATCCTATTGAGTAGATACCATCAGCTTCAACCCTCACCTCTCGTTTGGTGATTAATAGCTATGGCAGCTGTGAGACCTGCAAATCTGGGATTTGCTGACCCTTTCCTCCCTCCTGTGTGCTTTATATTTTTGCCTGACCTTTTGAGCATTGAGCAGAGCCCTACAGGGCCCCTCAGTACCAGACTGTCACAGCCCCAGGTGAAGCAATTGTCCTTCCCAGCCTGGAGCAAGAGGGACTCTGTGCAGATGCAGGTGAGGAGGTGGTGAGCACAGAGCCAGTGTGGTGTGTGATGCACTGAGGGATTTCTCAACAGCTCCTGTTCCTTACCCTGAGGCTGGCTGCCTCCTCACCCCAGCTGCTTCAGGGTGCTTGGGATGGTGATGTGTGTAGAGAGATCTCTACAGCTCCACATGTAAGAGCAACCTGGCACAAGGCTCAGGTGCTCCAGTTTGTGACAACCTTCATGGTGCAGGGCAGCACAGATGTTGAGAAAGTGGGGGAGTGTGTGTTCCAGGAAGTGCTTTGCATGGGACCCTCTGGAGAAACCTCTGTTGCGTCTGCTTTTTCTAGACAAGTGATTTTTGGAGTGTTGGAGAGATGGATCATTCAGTCACATTTGCAAGTGGCTTCTTTGAAAACCTATTTTTGGCCCTTGGTTTTTTTGTATTTGTAGTTAACTAGAAATCACTTATATAAGCAGCAGCAGCAGCAACATATGCAGATTTGCTGGAAATTGTCAGCACTTTTTATAGCTTCAGTCATCCCACAGATGTAAGGCTCTGTATGAAGCACAGCGTGTGCTTCCAGAATGGATGGAGGTGGCTCTGGAATCTGACTGAGCGAGCTGCCACTGATCTTATCTGCACTCCACAGCTTGATTTACCAGAACTGTGAGGCACTCAGGAAGGAAGGAATGGTGTGCTTCTTCTCCCTGGTGCAGGCTTCACCTGCAGCTGTCAGACAGATCGTTCACTGCTTCCACTGCTGTGTAATCCTCAGCTCACCTAAACCAACCTGGGACAGGTGAAGATGTGCAAGCAGCTGAGCCTGGAGGTTGTTGCACATCCAGCTGCAGAAAGCATGGCACGGCACAGACTGCTTCCTTCGTGGTGCCTGGGGAGTCGTAGAAAAAAAGGATGAAAGGAATGCACAGAAATTAAAATTTTATTTTAATTTTGTTTTTTAAGAGCTTTTAAAAAAAATAAAATTTAAATACAGAGCCTTTTATTTATTTATTTATTTATTTTGTAATAGCAGCAAATGTGTCGAGGATTTCTGTGCTAAACTGCTCTCTGCCATCCTGGGGGCTGTATGATGTGAGTGATAAATATTAAAAGGGAGAGTGTGTTGGTACCTGTTGCAACAGAGCTTTTCCTGATGCACAAAGGGGAGAAAAAAGTTGTGTGTGCACCTGGATGGCTGTGGGTACCTGAGCCCTGATCTATTTGTGCATGGTGTCCTTATCTCCTGCACACAGAAATGCTGCTTTGCTTTCTCAGAAGGTTTTTCTACATCCTTGGAGTTTTTTGTCTCACTCTCTCTCATTCTTCCACCTCCCCACTCAAAAATCAGCTTAACATAAAATTCATGAAGAGCCACAAGAACTCTTGTGAGGGAATATGTGATGATCTCAGGCACAGATGTGACTGCTGCCACTGCTTTTTTCTGAGGATATTCTGTGGAGCAAGTAATGCTCCAGTCTGTAGTCTTGGGTGCTGGGGAAGGAATCTGGTGTTTAATCTGGTGTGGTGAGGCTGTGGGTGCTGAGCCCCCAGAGTGGATGGCATCACTGCCAGGCTGGTCTATCTGTCTCCTGTCTCCTGCCCAGGGGTGCTGGTGACACCATCCTGGGTGTTCTGGCCGTTCTGCTGCCCCTGGAGCTGGTGCTGGGGCAGCAGCCCCAGCTGAGGTGGGGATGACATTTCTCCTGGTGTAGGTTGGTTTTCATTCTCTTGGTGCAGGGCTGGCTCCCTAATGAGGGCAGAGGGAGAGATTTTTGTGGTAGAGATTTGTGTAGATGGGACCTGCTGTGGGTGTTGTCTCAGGGAAAAGGTGAAGTTCCCAAAGTTCAGTGCTCACAGACGCTGAGGCTGGTCTGCTCTGCGTGATTCAACAGCAAACTGTTGTTCAGAGTGCTCATGAGAGAAGTGACAATGAGAATTCTGTGGTATTGCCTTGTGGTTTAGCTTCACACAGGCTTTTTTCTGTCTTTGACTTTCTGTATTTTTGAGAGTTGAAGCTTGTGATCATCTGACCACTGATATTTCTGGCAAATGTGAATGAAATCAAATATAAAAGGGTGAGGAAATTATGTTTTGCTGCCAGAAAATCGCTCTTTAATCAAGTTCTGAGGGAATTTAAAGCCCCAGGAGAATGTGAAGGGGATGTGAGACTGCAGTTCACAATCCCTGTTATCCATCTAGCAATAACTGTCTCGCTCTGTTGGAGTTACAGATAAAATGTAAAAACTGAATAGTACCAAAAATAGCCAAACTTTGTGCAGAGAAGGGTCTTAAAGATGGTTGTGGTGTTTTTTATGAGCCCTTCTGTCCCCTGCAGAAGTTGGGGTGTTGCAGAAGCTGGGCTCATGGGTGCTGCTTCTGCAGCAGGTGAGAACAATCACACTGCTGGCCTTACAAAAATTGCATTGGACAGAATTTTTAAAGATGTTTTTCCTTTATCCTTAGCTAAAAGATGAAAAAGTGCCATGGAAGGCTTAAACTGGAATGTCTCTTATGGCCTGTGGATTACCAAAAGAGTCTAAAAACAGTCTCCCTGCAGATGTCTGCCTTCTAGATGTGCAGGATTAAATGAGTTGCTGTGCACCTGCAATTTAAGGGTGGATATGGAGCAACCATGAAAAATGTGGATCATTTAAAGACTCACATGAAGATTGCTTTGTTCCCTAAAGAATTTCCAGCTCATTCTGTGCTCTGAATGGGGCACAAGTCCTGTAGAAAACTACAAGAGTGATTTCTGCAGCAGCAAATATGGGGAGCTCAAGTCTCACTTTCCAGCTTGAGTGCAAATTACACCTTCAGTGCCTTGAGTGTTTTGCCACAAACAGAGGTGCTGAATGTACCACACAGCACTCTATACTGAATGTCATTTAAAAAGACACAGTAGGAATAATGAGAAAATGCGAGATACTTATTTTCTAAAAACAAAGCTTTATTTTCATGTTCAAAATGGAAAATTTGGCTCTGTAATCAAGACCAGAAGATTCTGGCAGCTTTGATAGGATTTAGTTTTCTCTACTTATTTCACTTTTACTTGTGGGATAGTAAATGACCAGGTAGAATTAACTAGTCATTTAACTAACCAGATTAAACCTGTGTTTTATGCTCCATGATTCCTTATCTTCCATGGTTGCTTATGCCCATGAAGCACATTATTTTCAGTATTGTGCCCCAATGCTCATTAGCAGAATCTGAAATGTCTGAGTGTGTTCTCAGGACTTGTTTTTTGTTATTTTGTTATTTTATTTTTGTTATTTTTTCTGCCTGCTGATGCCAAGTGCTATCCCAAAGATAGGACATTGTCTGTTTTGGAGAAGCTCCACAGTAACAGCAGCAGGTAGTGTCTGTTTTGAAAATATTTGGGTCTGTTGCAGTTGTTTTCATTGTGGCCATGCTACAACTGAGGGCAGGAGGAGTTTCTCACTTTGTGTGTGTTCTTCCTGTTCCCTCCATTGACAGCAAAGGGAGCCAGCCACTGCTAAGTTTGGGGTGTTTGACATAAGGCACTGATGTTTCTGTCTCTGATTTCTGACACCCCAGGGAGCCCTCATTGTGGGCAGCTTTCTCAGCATCCAGCACTTGTGGACTGTGCCTTGCTCCCTGTGCAAGGCAGATTGCTGAAATCTCCCAATTTGCTGGGGGGCAGTGGCTGCTCCCTGTGTGCTCATTCCCAGGACCCTGCACAGCTCTGCCTTTGCAGACAGGGACAGACCTGGGGAAACCCGATAGCAGCATAATGGAATTGGTGGTCCCCACACTCTGCTTTGCACACTGTCACCAGTTCATGTCACTTCAAAGTGTCATTTGCCATATTTAATAACCTGTCACACTCCATTTTATTGGTATGAGCCCAAGAGTATGCAGAACAGTGTGAAACCAGGGCCAACAGTTTGCTCAGCCACTGTTTTCCAAGTCTGTGCTTCAATTAGTGTTTGTCTTGAAAAATTTAAGTGTGCTTAAGCGTATTTGGAATTTTTTGTGTCACTCCACTGTGTAAAGCAGTAGCTGTTGAAGGAGCTGCTGTGCAGGGCTGGTATGAGGCAGGGCTGTTCACAGGTTTGCCCTTTACCTGCAGGGCAGGTGAGCAGGCTCAGTCTGTAGCATGGGGTGAGGCATGGCAGAGCCCCTTGCATACCTGCCATAGCTGCACAAGTGCACTTGTGATGGAGAGGGACAGCAGGCTGTACATTTTCCCCAGACTCCCTCCCTGCTGTGGGCTCTCAGTACCTGCTGTGGTGACTGCCCTGGGGAGCAGTGCTTTTACAGGCATATGGAATAGCAGAGAAAGCTTTTTGCTTGTACTAGTAATCCAGTTTTCCACATCACGCTATCAAAATAGCCTTTGTACTAGGCTAGTACATCTGTGGTTTGCTTTTTTGCTGGCACATTCCAGAAAGGGGTGCCATGGGTTACTCAGGAGCTGCCACTCTGCATTTTGTAGAGTATATCTGGCAGCAGAACAGGCCAGCATCTTTTAACATCCACTTTTGTCAGCATTTGTGAGCAATCCCCTCAGTGCTCAGCCATCAGCATGAGGCACTTTGGAGTTAATTTAGGCTGACTGACAGATGACTTTGGGCACTAATCTTTGAGCTCCTCAACAGGTGCAGATGCAAAGGTTGAAAACCTTTCTTTGAGACCTGTCTGGCATTTTTCCTACATTGGTGGTTGGTAAGAGCAGACTGTGCAGGCTGTTCTTGAGCCACAGATATTCCCACTGTGATGCTGGCAGCAAAAGCACCGTGGTCTTCCAGTGTTTGTTTGAGCCCTGGATTTGTTTACTGCACAGATCTCTCAGGGCTTTCCCAGCTCTGTGGCACTTGGAATGGCCTCTGCTGCCACAGTCTCCAGGAACTAAATCTTCCCAACTTTAACTCCTTTGCTGGCTATCATTTCCCGTGCCCGCATCCATCAGTTCTTTGCCTCTCTTTGCACTGTGGAAAAAGCCCTCAATAACAGGAAATTAGATGTAATAAGTCTTGGGAAGACCTGGGGTTTTGTATTGTAAAGAGGAACAGACCAAAATCCATAAGGAAGGTGTGAGAAAGAAGGGACACAGCAGATGTGAAAGCTGCAGAGGATCAGCGTTGCCAAAGCAGGTGCGAGCTGAAAGGCTTTAGCTCATCACAGACAAGAGAAAGCAGGAGCTCCTCTGGGCTGGAAATGGAGCCTGGAATAATCAAACTGTCCCATAAGTACTTAATTTTAATATTTGAAAAATATGAAAACACACTCAGCAAGTCCATCAGGGGGTAAAAAGGAGAAAGGTGTGAGAGTGGGGAGGGATCAGAGGAACAAAAATAAGAGTCTCAAGCTGTTCATGTGGTCTTCCCAAACTTTCCCCTTTGTTTTACTTGGAATCACAGTAACAACTTCCTTGAAATTTGCTAGCTCAGGGTTAAATGTCATTGTTTACTGCACCTGCAGTGTCCCTGCCTGTGGCTTCTGTTCACCCTCACAGCCCTTTCACCAGGGACAGGCCCAGCAGCTCTGAGACTGCTTGAGAAAAATGCAGCAGTGGAATGGAAGCATGGAAGGGGTTAACGTGGAGCAGCTCCCTGGCCTGCTAAAAGACAGCTTTTGTGGAAGTCTGAGGGAAGGAACAAGGATCTCTGAGCTTGACATTGTTCGGGACATGAAAAGTACAATAGGATTTCAGTTATTACCTCCATATGCAATGTTTTGCATTTATTCCCTGTGTGTTTTGTTTGCTGTGTTGTTGCCTGCTGTTTGAGCTCAGAGCTCGTGTAAACAATCATGTATAACCTGAACATATTTACAAGACATTTCTCGCCTTCCTGAATTGTCTGGGTGACTTGCATCATCACTCCTCAGCCACATAACCAGACCTTTGTGGCTCGCCTTTGGTTTGAGGAAGACTCATTTTGTTTCTGCTCTTTGCCTTCTGGCTTATCTATTTCTTATTTTGTATAGTAGTTTTCTCAGTCCTTGTCTGCTTCTTTTCTCCTGGAGGTCTTCATAGAAAGGAGTTTATGCTGTCACAAGCACACCTGTCTGACAACAGGTATCAGCACTCCCAAGAGTACCACACAGAGCTGCTCCTGCCACCATGGCTACAACATTGCTATTGAATTTATTCTGTCATTCTGCTTAGTTTGACTGTGGTCATCCATAAGCATTTTCAGAATGTTCTTTTAAATTGGCTGCCTGGATCTGCTTTGTCTTCCTGATCCTTTCTAATTCACTTATTTAGCCCTTTGCTCGCGTTTCCAAATGAAACCCTGCAGTTGTTCCTCCTTGAGCCATTTCCACAAAACCACAAAGCCAGACCTGCAGTGACAAGCTACTGCAGTACAGGAGCAGTTCCAGTTGCTACAGAAGTGAAATTTGGTTGTAAAAGAGGCAGAGCTGGCAAGGATTTGGTAGTGGGGTGGATGGAATAATTGGTACAGAGGAGTTTGGAGGAGAAAAATGGAGATGAGGAGTGACAGAGTTTGCAAGGGCTGACAGAGAATGAAGAATTAACAGAGTTTGGATTTGATACAGATATGGCAAGGTGCCATGTAGAAATTGCACAGAAGAAGAATTGTATTTCCAAGGAGTGAGCAAATGCTTAACTCAGAAAGGAACAGACAGAAACTGGTTTGATAGACATAGTTTGTTTTATAGTCCTGAAGAACTGTGTGCAGAATTCAGTTTAAAAATGCTGCTGAGGGCTGTGTGTGCAGCACACAGCTGAGCACTTCCAGCCCTGCCCATGTAATGAGCTGCCTGAGCAGCAGATTAGCTTCTACTGTGCCAGCTGCTGTATAATAGGACTAATTCATTACCCAAGGCCAAGTAATCACTCTCAATAGCAAGATTTAGGAGAGCCTGTGACTTGTCTCATTGCACTGCAGACTGCTGATGATTATTGATAACTGAGACCAAATGAAGACTGGGAATAACCTCAGTCTGTTACAGAATGGAGAATAGAACTTCAAGTATTTCCAAAAAGAAATCATGTTTAAATCATCTTTTGGACAATAATTTTGCAATGAACCGGAGTCAGTGGACCCCTGTGCACAGTTCCTCTGAGCTGCACTGCCCCAGGGTTTGGGGATCCCTCACCCCAGCTCCCTGCTCTGCTCTTGCCCAGCACCATTTACTGAGGCTGAATATGAATCTTCAGTGAGGGACAAAGCTTTCCCTCAGTGCTTGCCAAAAACATAATCATGGGCCAGCAACATAATTCATCTCAGGGATGGGACTGTGGCAAGTTCTGCTGGCAGTGCTGGGGAGGAGGTTTTGCTGGTGCAAATCAGTGTTCCCAGCACACTGTGATCCCTTGGCCAGTGCTCTGTGTGCCTGCTCATGGAACAGGGCATCTTCCAGCATGTCTCTGATACCATCCTTGGGAATCTTGTCGGTTTGGGGGTGGGACTGTCCCATCTCTGAGGTGGGACTCTGCTGGAGGAGGACAGGAGGTGTGCTGGCCACACTGGAGCCCCACACTGGGGAAGGGGAACCCACAGATGGAGACCACCAACCTCAAGTAGCACATGAAAGGGGAAAGGAGCTGAGAATGCTGAATGCTTCAGCCCTCACTGCATTTTTTTACTCAGTTAGGTCAGAGAGCTTGATCACAGATCTCTACCCAGTGATGCTCAGGTCTTTGTATCACAGTCTTCTAAGCTTGCCCACAGGGATTTTGGTGACATATGGAATGAAGCTGGCTGCACTGAACGAAGCAGCTTTTTGCTGGGCAAGATGTGAGTCTCTGGAAATGGCTCTTTTGTGATTTTAGAATCAGAAATACACGAGCAGGAATGGCTGTGGTCCCTGTGTTAGCACTGTCAGTGCTCTGTGTGTGCGTCCCTGCTGTATGCAATGGTGTTAGAGCTGCAGGGCTGAGCCCTCTCCTCCCTTCTGCTGCCTCCTGCAGCAGGAGCTCCAATGCCCTGCCTGGGGTCAGAGCTGTGCCCTGGCAGCCTCTGAAGAGCCACTCAGAAGCTACAGACTATTTCCAGCCCAGAGTCAGGCCCTGGAGTGAACAAATCCCAACATTCACTTCTGTGGTAGGGAATTTGCTTTTGCTTTCAGTGCTGGAGCATCCAGTGTTTGCCTGTGGTTAGAGGAAAGTGACCTTGAGAACCTTTCACTCCTTTCCCTGTGGCAGGGAAATGTTCTGGGGAGGTTGATGTGACCTGCACATCCCTCCCTGTGCAGGGATGGGATGTTTGCTCCTCAGCACCAAGAGAGAGCCTCATAAAGGTTTCTGCTCTTAGCTCTGAGGAGTCACACTTCAACCCCCCTGCACCTTCATCCTCTGGGGCACACCCCTCCTTTGGAAGAGCCAAAATCCATCTGAGCCATCAGTGCTTTACTTGAAACCCCAATGATTGTGGCTGCTGAGCTTTGCTCTGTGTCAGGGAGATCTTGGAGCTGCTCCTTTCAGTATCTCTGGGGGTACCTGCTTGGGGTGCACACCTGTAACCCCACAGAAATGCAGCACTGGCACCATCAGACAGCTGCCAGAGGGGTTCTGCCTGCCAGGGATGGCACCAGGCTGGATTTAGGCCATGGTTTGTCATTGTGACTCTGGGTGGCACACAGCTCAAAGGGCACACACCCACTAGCTTCTTACGGGTTGAGATGCAGTGCAGCTAAAATCCTTCAAAATACTTATTCCTTTACTATTTTTTTTCACTAACTTATTTACTAGTTTTAATAAATAAGGTCACAGCTTGGCTTTTGATAGCCTGTACATCTAGGATGTCTCATTCTGCTCTGTGGAGAGCAACAGTTGTCCCTCTTTATCACATAATGTATAACTACTTCAGCTGCCTTATCAGAATATTCCTAAGTACAATTGAATTGCTGTTCATCACAATGTAGGACACAATTTTTTCGTCTCCTGTAGGCTTTTTATTTTATTTATGATGTTGCCTTCCTTGACAACTTCCACAGTTTCTTCTTAAGGCTGTGAAAGAAGAAGAAACTTCCACAGTTTCTTCTTATTTATTTATAACTAAATAAAATGGCTGTGTTTATAAATGTATAAATTCTTCATTATTGTTCATTTTCCCCCTCTCTGTGCTAGGCTGCAGCTCCTAGTAAGGCAGCAGTAGTAAGGCAATATCTTCAGTGGAAGGAGTTAAATTTACCACCCCAGAAAAGAGCAGGCCAGATCTGAAAGCTATTCCTGTAACACTAATTTTGATCTCAGCCCTGTTTCCTGTCTAAAGACTTTTCTCTTTCAGTGGAGATCATGAAATGTTACAACTTTTGAAATGTAACATTTCCACTTTTGAAATTTACAACTTTTGTTCAGAGCTTGCTGAGAAAATATCCTTCAGCTCCAGAGGTTCCCTCTGTCAGGAGCCCAGCCTGAGGAACAGCAACACAAGTTACAGCATAGTTTCAGTTCTCTATGTTATTATAATGATATAATGCACTGAAGTGTGCTGCCATTGTGTAGCAGAGTGGGATTAATTAGGCACTAGATTCAATACGTTTAAGCGTGCAAGACAACTCCTAGAGGGAGGCCAAACCCAAGATAACCTCTCAGATTTCCCTCAAATAAAACAGGTATTATTTTTCTTCACATGGTGAGATCCTGCAGCTGTGCAAAATTCACCAAAAAACATTCCTTCTGTAATCCTACCAACTTCTTCCCCTTAATGCAGTGACAGGAACGTGGAATGAGCAGCCCAGAGCTGCTGCAGCAGGAGCAGCCCTGCTCTGCTGACCCCTCCGAGTGCCAGTGAGGGTGGGAAAGGCAGGCACTGCTTTTGGGGGCTGCAGGTGTGCACAGGCAGTGCCATCCTGCACATCCAAGGCTGCTGGGAAGCTTTGTTCCAATTCAGCAGCAGGAATATTTAGAGTTGTGAGAAGGGTGTTTGGGCAGGTGAAGACATGGCAATGCTCTGGGCTCCCTTTTAACCCTCTCACGGTACCTTAACCTCATCTGCACCAAGCAGCAGCCCCAGGAAGGCCTCTTGAGCCTCCCCCCATGCACTGGTGCAGCTCCCAGGGCTGGTGTTTTCCGGGGGTGGCTTCTGTGTGTGTGAGCTCCCGAGGCCACCGAGCAGCAGGACCTGTCCAGAGTGGACACTGAGGGTGGGCAGAGGGGCCAGACCCTGCTGGCTGCCAGTGCCTGCCCTGCTCCCCTGTGGCTGCAGCAGCCTGGTCTCCAGGAATGCTGAGTGTGTCCTGTGCTGCTCTGGATGGGGCTGGAGCAGCTGGAGCACACAGGGAAAGGTGGCACAGGTGGCACCAGAGCCTGGGCACTGACAGGGCTGCTCCCACCTCCTGACACAGGAGTCCAGCCCTTCTGTGCAGGTGATGCAGGAGATGCTGATTTCTCCAGGGGGGATTGGTGTGGGTTTATGCCTGGCAGGAGCTGCCCAGAGCTCGCCAGTGTGTCACAGACATCTTTTATGGAAAATCCTTTCTTTAGGATTTTTCTTCTTGAGAAGCTGAGAAGCCTCAAGAAAAAAATGTAAACATTGATTATCTGCTGCTGTGGAATGCAACAGGTGCATCTGTGATTGGTCTCATGTGGTTGTTTCTAATTAATGGCCAATCACAGTCAGCTGGCTCAGACTCTGTCTGACACACGAGCTTTTGTTATCATTCTTTCTTTTTCTATTCTTAGCTAGCCTTCTGATGAAACCCTTTCTTCTATTCTTTTAGTGTAGTTTTAATTTAATATATATCATAAAATAATAAATCAGCCTTCTGAAACATGGAGTCAGATCCTCATCTCTTCCCTCATCCTTGGACCCCTGCGAACAGTCACACCAGTGGAAATCTCCTGGGATGGGGTGAGCAGGGGCTCCTCCCTGCCTGGTGGGGGCTGTGTGTGTTTGGTGTCACTGGATCATTTTCAGTCTCCAGGAGAGGAGAATAAACCAACCTCCTGTGCCAGGTGAGCAGCTCAGGGGCAGAAACTGATGGACATGGCTGCAGTTTCTTCTTCTCTGCATGGAGTCAAGCACCACACACTTCCTCAGGAGCTGCTGTGTGTGCTGTCACCATCCTGCTGCCCCAGGAGCCACCAGAAGTGCCAGCACAGGGTGTCCAGGGGCATGGCAGGTTCTCATAAGCTCCAAGGATTGTTTGTGCTGCTGTGTTCCAGCATGGACAGGTGAGAAGCCTTGGGGCAGGAACTTCTTAATCCTGCAGACAAGAACAAGCTCATCCTTATTTCAAAAAGACAGAACACTGATTTTTCCGGCCAGCTGAGGTAGAGAAACTCCTGAGGTCAGACTCTCCAGTGCTTTTTCAGGTGTCCAGGCTGAAGGAGCTGGATTCTTCTCCCTGGTGATCAGAGAGCTGTGAGCACCTGCTCAGCTGAGCTCTGCAGTCCTGGCTGGAGCAGCTCTGCCCGTGGATGTGCTCAAACAGGCTGGATGGCAATCCCCACAAGGAACCAAACTGAGATGTAGTTTTTGTGTCTTGCCAAGCTGTTCTTCTCTTGCTAAGTCAGAGAGCAGGAGCCTGAGGGTGTTGTTATCAATCTGGAGCTTGAATTCAGCATCTGTTCTGCATCCTCCTGCGTTTCTCCTGGGCATGAGGCCAAGGTTTGGTGTCCAGGAGGTGGGACCTGCTGCAAATGCAGAGCTGTGCTCAGCCTCCCCATTCCCTCCTCCACAAACAAGGCTGCTGCAGCAGAGCAGAAGGTGCAAATATGATTTTTACAGCCCAGAAAGCAGCTCTTGGGTTTGAATTAAATTTTCCCATAAGTTTGGTATTTTTTCCCCCACCTTGCATCTGCCTGAGCCCAGCACAAGTGTTCAAGTGTTCAGGCAGCTGGGTGCAGCACCACAGGTGGCACAGGGAGGTTCCCCAGGACTTCACTGGAAGTCTCAGAAGGGAAGTAGCACAAACAGGGAGGTGCCCTGAGCAGGACGAGCTCCTGACAGAAGGGACCCTGTAGGAGCTTGGTGCTCTGGGTAACATCCAAAGAGTGTTTCCATGGCTGCTGGATTAGCTGTTCCAGAGGCTGTGCTGCAATACTGGCTTTTTCATGCTTTTCACAGGGTAGCAGCTTGTGATCTGGAAATTTGTGATCATTTATTTTTATGTCAAGTGTAGATTAAAAAATTGAATTCTACCTTTTTCAGAAAAGATGACTTAAAAACCCCATGGACTTAAAAATCCCATTTAAAGTAGTGGAATATAATTGGCAGACTCAACAGAACTTTCTTGTTTTCTCTAGGTTTAATCTTTTTTTTGCAGTCCCAGGCTTCAAAACACCTCAGCTGCAAATACTACTGTAATTCACATGCAAAAGCTTGCAGAGGTTCATGTGGAGAGGGTTTAGAGGCTAGGAATGATCTCTTTATGGCTCTTTGAGGTGAAGGTGTCCAGGTAGTGCAAGGTGGCCAGAAAGCACCTTTGCTGTTCTGGTATTATTAAAGGTTTCATTGTGAATGAAACCTTTAATAATACCAGAAATCAGAAAAAAATCAGAAATAATCAGAAAAAATAATCAGAAAATAATCAGAAATAATCAGAAAAAATCAGAAAAATTGTACCATCCCCACCCCAATTCTTAACTTTCAGCTCCAAGTGTTGATCTTTCTTAAGCAACATTTTCTTATTAAATCATGAGATTATTTCTATTAGGTTTTATTTTCTTTTTAATGCATGATGTCATACTTTAAATAATGTTTCTATTTTCATATCAAACGTGTCCATTCCAAGCCATGTCCCAGTGGAATGTCAGCATGGTGTAATCTTTGGGAACAGCTGCTGAGGATACATATGTGTACCTTATACTCCAGTCTCGGGCTCACTCCTTTGCTTCAGAAAGGCTGAATAATACCTACATCATTTCTTATAAAGAGTTATTTGGTATTTTTTAAAGAAATTCAACCTTTACTGTGGCTTTGATACCAGCTCCATCCTGAACCTTCCCATCTGCAGGTTAAATTCATTTTCCTCTCTCCTGTGAGGGATGGGAAAATAAACCCCCCCCTTTTCTTTTTGGCATGTCCAAGACACTCCCCTTTCATTCTTTATTCCTGCCCTCTAGTAAACTACTTTTTTCTCTTTCTGTTCAGGTCGGTTTTTTCCTAGATCTCCAGTTTTTACTCTCTTTTGGACTAGATTTTCCATGGATTCTCAGAGAAAATTAGCAAATGCTCTGAGATTATGAGCCAGTTCTTCAAATGCCTATCAATCTCAGGGTTCTCCAAGTTATTCTTACCCTATTGCAGGATGAAATCTTTGTTGCTGGTATTAACTTGATGATGGAGGGCTTTATTAATAAATAACATTTTGTTGAGTATCCTGAACATGGTCATTCATGGGTAGCTCTCCTCTGCCGAGCTTCCACTGGTTCTTTTACTTGGCCTTCCTCTTAATACACATTTATAAACTATTTCCTGTTGCTGCTAATGTTTCTCTGCTGATTTTATCTACTTCTGCGCCTACACTTCTCTGCTTGTCATAGGAATAACTGGCAGCTTTTTTTAATTTAAAAGCAGTCTAAAAGGTTCCTTCTCTTACATGCACAAAGGCTTCCCATTCCCAGTGACTTCTGACGTTTCTGTATTACAATTATTCAAATTCACTGATGCAGTAACAGGTAATGATATGCTCTAATGGACATAGGAGGAAGACAGATATTGAAATCCCCAATTCCATAAACAAGATTAACTTGCTAGGTGTAGAGCTATCAAAACAATAGATTTTCTTTATCTGCTTTGAGAGTGTGGTTTGATGAATCAGGAGTATGCAGCAGTGTCTGGACCACGTTGGAAATGCTTGGAAGTCCTCTTGGCAGGATAGCCCAGGGATTGAGGTGCCAGGCAGTTTTAAAATGGCCATTTTATTCAGCATCTTTATCCAGTGAGATAGGAGACTGACTGGGAAAAGAGAGGGGGTGGAGGGACCCAGTGACATTCATTGTGCTCTTCTGAGGATGCTCAGTTACTGCACAGAGAAAATTAAAATCCATCAATAACTGTTCCCCGTGATTTCCCCCTGCTGGCTTTTTTCAGGGCTGTTTGCTCCTATTTGCGCTTTTTCCAAGCTGAATATTGAATTGATATTTCCTGGGTGTTTCTGCCTGCTCCATTTTTTTTTCTGCATGCACCTGACCCCTGTGCAGTTGGTCCTGTCCCAGCAGCAGGTTTTCTGCTCAGCTGTCACTGCTGCCACTCCCAGCCTTTCCCTGAGGTTTGCCTTTGCCATCCCTCATCTCTGCAGTCCTCCCCATCACTGGCAATGTGCTGCCTTCAGTGTTATTCTGTTTTTATGTGGACCAGGACTGAAGGAATTCCACTGCACAAATGTGGTGACCTGGATATTCTTCTTCTCAGATGAATGGAGTTTCATTAAAAAGAGCCAAACCAGGAAAAGGAGATCTGAGCTCCTTTCAGTGTGTGGAGGGCCAGGAGCAGCAGCTGTGAGGACAAGAAACAGGTTTTTTACCTCAGAGGTAGGCCACTAATTAGAAGGTAAATGTGAACAAACCCTTTAATTTCAGCCAGAGATAAGAGGCATTCAGTTCATTGCCTGGTCTGGTGAAATGGCTGCTCACATTAAAGCCCTGGGAAGGTTGCATGTGGGAGAAACACACAGGTGTCCTCTGCTTGTGTCCTCCTCCAAATCAGAAAGGCCAGAGGGAGCAGAGCCACTGTGCAGGGGTGCTGGAGAGGGGACAGCAGCTGCAGAGAGCTGCTGGTGCTGCTGGGTTGATGAGAGCCAGCTCAGTTCTTTCCAGGAGCACAGGGAAGAGGGGAGCAGAGCACTGGAGACCCTCTGCTGCTCTGCCCACCTGGGGCTGCTTTACCTGGGTGTCACACACAGGCTGGCCTTGATCTCGGCCAACAAACAGCTCTGATGTGGCTGCCCACATCTTGCTGTGGGACAGGACTGGGGCAGGCAGGCAGAGATAGCTGTGGTCCTGCCTGAGCAGCCCCCAGAGTGGCTGAGCCTGGTAGAGAAGATTTTCGTTTTTCTGAGGGCTATATCAGTCTCCTGTCAGGGTACAGAGGCAGCCCCACACTGGCATCCTCAGAGAAGGGCCCTGGAATTGCTGCAGGTGCAGGGATTGGTGTCAGTGGGGCTCTCCCTGCCTGCTGAGCCCTGCTGGAGCCTGCATCCCTGCTGAGAGGGGCACCAAGCATTCTGCACTGCCCCCAGAGCCCCTTGGCCTTCCTGTGCCACCCTGTCCTGCCAGCAGGCATGGCCGCATCCCCTGCTCTCAGAGCTGCCTGTTTGTCTGCCTGGCTGCTTGTCTGTCTGTCTGTCTGTCTGTCTGGCCGCAGCAGCAGGCAGGGTGAGCCACAGCTCCTGCAGCCTCCTTCAGGCATGCCAAGGGCTCAGAATGACCTCCCTCCCGTGCTTTATTTTGTTGTTTGTTTGTTTGCTAGTTTAATAACATTTGTAGCAGCAGCAGAAATGAAAAAATGGAGGTGGTGTGTCTGTGTGAGTGCATTGTGCTGCGGGGTTACAGGCACAACAGCCACATTCCCCACGCCTGAGAGAGATTACAAGGGAGGGCGCAGGAATGTGCATCTGGCAGCACTTTGTGTCTTGGCCATTTCGCTGCTTTCTCTGCATCTGAGGTTCCCAAAGTTTTGGTCATGGAGGGCCGTTTAATCCAGGGAACAGATTTCCTCTGCAGGGAAACACCATTCAAGAGGAATTGAGGGTGTTTGTAAGTAAAAGGTTGCTGCTTGAAAAAGTAGTAAAGCAGGGAACTGCCCAACCACAGCAACAGGAGGAAGCAAATTTCATTTTAAAGTAGAGGAAAGTGTAACTATAATATGCCAAAAGATTGCTCATGGCCTGGGGCCAGGAACAGAATCTGAGCTAACTATTGCAATTTTGTTTTAATTTCATGGGGTTTTAGATAGTAATTATAATAAAATTATCAGAAATGTGGATCATTAAACATAGGGTTCTCAGGCACGTTGTCCAACATTCTTCCTAACAGCGAGAATATTAGTTAAAGGCTTTTTAAAAGTGGTTAAATAAATTAATGCCCTATCCCTGGAAGTGTCCAAGGCCAGGTTGGGCAGGGCTTGGACAGTCTGGTCTGGTGGAAGGTGTCCCTGCCCATGGCAGTGAGTTGGAGTGGGATGAGCTTTGATGTCCCTTCCAACCCAAAGCATTCTGTGATAAATACAGAAAACTAACAGGGATTATTCTTTGGACACTCTCAGAATGTCCTTTTATTAACTTCCCATGAGAAGAATACATGACAAGATCTCCAGAAACTTATCTATGATGCTTTTACTTGCTTTTCTAACTTATAGGTGCATTACTTGCTCCGGAGTGTTTCTGTAAATTCATGTTTTTGGCAGATGACTGCAGCAAGGTTTGAGGTTGCTGTGCCTTAGCTCTGCTCTGCATACTTGTGTGTGCATGTGGGAGGGAGTCTCTATTTTAAGGGAGAATCCCTTCCTTCCTGAAAGGACACTAATTATTAGTTGTTATCAAGTGATTTTATTGTGTCTGGGAAGCTGCAGAACCCAGCAGTAGTGTGGCTTGTTAAAACCCTAGTGATGTGTGAGAAATGAAGCACATGAAGGGATGCCCTGGCACAGATGGGAGAGAGGATGCTGGAGCTGCATTGTTTGGAATTGCATCCAGCTGCTGGGCTTGCAGAGGATGCAGCAGGAGGATTGCAGCACAGGTAGACAGAGCACTCAGCCAGGCTGAGCTGCCTGCAGTGCACAGGCTGGAGGCCCCACATTAAAACATTTGGCTTTATTCCCAGATGTTCCATTCCTCCAAGCTCAGCTGCACTCACAGGCACAAGAATTCCAGAAGGCAGCCATGCTGCCCAGCTCTTTGTTTGCCCTCAAGCCTGCTGAGGGTGACTTTTCTACCCCCCTTTTTCATGCCACAGCCCAGGCAGGGGGATCAGACAGCCAATTTAATCTGTGGGGAGTTTATTTTTTAACTGCTTCCAGTCACCCTTCAGGGGCAGAGCACCTGGAGCAGGCGGCATGCCCCCAGCTCCCTGGCTGCCTCCCTTGCCTCTGACCATCTCGCTGGTGTGCCACGCTCTGCAGTCACCCAGGGAGGGATTTGTCCCCACGGCAGGCCATTCCAAACTGGAGACAAGCAGTAATGCTGCAGCTGGCTTGGTCTGCGCTTGTGACTCTCTGTGCTTCTGGGGGTGACTCTGACAGTACAAGGTCTGCTCAACAATGGCCCTGTTGTCCCTGGATGGCAGAACAACACAGCCCTTCAGAGTACTTGGCCCTGGTGCTCTGCCTCATACCAGATGCTGGTGTCAGAGACAGAGTGGCACATCCCTCCTGAGAAGGGTGAAGCTTGTTGAAAAACTTCTCTGCTCCAGGTTTCCCACAGCAGAAAGGCATCCAGTTCTGGGAAGATAATAACTTAATAATTGAGTGGTACAGTGCTAGAAACAGCCCTGAACAAAGGAATCCCTGGGCTTTTACAGCCTTACAATCCACATGTCATTGCAGTGGTTGAGTACAGGATCTCCTGCTGTTCTCTGGCTCCTGCAGAGTCCCTGGGTGACCAAACACGCCCTGCTCAGCCCTGCAGGGCCCTGAGCCCTTGGTCAGGGGAAGGGTCAGTGTCCTCAGTGGCCATTCCCCCCTCCTGACACAGCCTGCAGGTCCCAGCTCAGCTCCCCTGGAGCACTGGAGGTTCCACAGAAGGCAGGAGGGCTCCTGCTGCTCCTGGGCTGCCCTGGCACAGCACAGGGCTCTAGGAGGGCTGGCATGTGCCTCACCCCCACTCTTTCACCTTCCTCTGCCCATTCCTACCCTACCAAGCCATGGTGTGATAACCCCTGCTTGGGGAAGCCTTAGTGTCCAGGAGAGGCAGCTCTGACAGCCTGTAGCAGAGCTCTGGGTGTCCATCCCACTGAGGGGATGGGGCTGTGACCAAAGTACTTCATGTCAAACTCTGTCACATTGGAGTGGGCTGAGTTTGCACAGCAGCATGCAGAGCTTTTGCATAGAAACATGAAACTGTGCTCATGGCAGCTCTGGATCTCTTGAGAAATCAGCTTTGTCCCAGCTGGCCACATCCTGTTCTTTTGAGACATTGTGGCAGGGAGACAGCATGGCTTCATTTTCTGATGACAGAAAAGCAGCAGAGCAGGGCACTCAGTGTGCTGGCTGTGTCCTGGCAGATGAACCATGCCTGGACCTCCAGAGCCCATAGCCACTCTGCTGGTTGGCAAAGGAGATTCCAAATGTTAACTCTCTGAACAGCAAGAAACATTGGTGCTGAAAGGAAAACAGAATGCGAGTGTGCTAACTTCTGTATTTCTTTTGGGGAAGAAGGAAAAAGACTACAGCTAATTCAGAAAAACTCCTGGATTCCTTCAGGGGAACTGGCTGCTGGGAGGGTTTGCTCCATGTTTCAGGGGGCAGCTGGTCACAGATATGCTTGGGAATGGGTAAGAGGCATCAGCCCAGGCCTTCTGGCATTCTTTCACTGGACTTTTCACTTCTGGGTGGTTCATGTGCTGACTCCCCGCAGAAGTGTCCAAGGCCGCTGTTGATGCCAACATCTGCCCCTTTTCAGTACCTGTTTCTTAGACAGGACAGACTGCAGCCACCAGTCAGGGCATAGACAGACAAATGTCATCACCAGCTGCCTATTTAACTGGTCCCTTGAATTCTCCTACCCTTCACTGGTTTCATCCCTTCCCCATCTTTGTTTTTTCCTCTAACCACCCACCCCTCATCATCCCTGCATCCCTCTGTCCCTCAGTGGTCTGGAGAACCTTTCCTGTGGCTCTCTGTGATGATTGTCACCCCAGAGCAAGGCCCTGATGGCTCTCACCACAGGGGTGACTGCACAGAGTGCTGTGTTTGTGAGATTAGATTATCTCAGCTCCTATCACTGGCTCTCTGTGTTCTGTTCCTGTTCTCTCTGCTCTGTTGTTTGTGGAGCTGGGCCCTTCACAGAATCACAGATCCCCTAAGGATGGAAAAGTCCTCTGAGATCATCAGGTCCCCCATTAACCCAGCACTGAACCATGTCCCTAAACCCCACACCTGCTCACTGTCTGGGCACTTCCAGGGACAGTGATTCTACAACTTGCCTTGGCAGCCTCTCCTAATGCCTCACAACCCTTCTGGTGAAGAAATTTTTCCTGATATTGCAGCAGTCTGTCTACAGGACCCCTCACTGGCTTTCCAGGGCCGTACTTTAGAAGCTGCATCCTCATGGTTGCCTGATGTGACCACCCACAGCTTTTTTCCTGTCCAGTGTCAGTCTGGCCATCACCTGGCTGTGCATGGCTCAGCTGGATACAGGAGAGGGGCTGCTCAAAGGGAATTGGACAGATTTGTTCATTAATGATTTGTCTGTTAGCATAGAAGGGAAAAACAACTGTGTGTTTTCCTGGGGGTGATTCCTGAGCTCCCTATGGTCACCGTGTTCTAGATGAGCTTTCTCAGAGCAGACACTGTTCCCATGTGGCTGTCCATCATCTTTGGCACCTGGTGAGAGCGTGGTGCTTCATCTCCCCCTTCTTGGTTGCTCTTTCAGTGCCAGATCTCTGCACCCTTGTCACAAAGTGTTGAATGCTGTCACCCCCTGAGAGCAGCCAGAGAAAGGAGCACAGGAGAGGGAGCAGAGCTCAGGCAGAGCAAGAGGCAGAGGAGGCTGACAGCCGGGCTGTCCTTTGCAGGCTCCTCTCACCCTCCTGCTCCCTTACCACCCCCCAAATCCCTGCTATCAAAGGCTTTTTATTGTCTCTTTGCTAACCACCCTCTTCAAATCAGGGCCCCACTCCCACTGCTCTTTCTCCACACTGAATCTCAATCCTGCCATTATTTTTATGCTTCCTACTCCTTACACCTGCCTAACCTGCCTCCTCAGTCAAGCCCAGTGATTGCTGTAGCCAGGCACTCCCTGAGTGCTGCTGTGCCAGGGAGTGAGCATCGTCTGTGGCAGGATCCGGAGCAGACCTGTGCCAGGAGCCCCACGTCACCCACCAGGGCCAGGCTCAGCTGCAGCTCCCTGCTGGGACCTTCCCAGTCTGGCACATGGCTCTGTGCACCAGGCACATGTTGGGAAGGGAGGGAGAGGGCTGAGCTGCACTGCAGTTACTCAGATTTTTTCCCTTCTGGTTTGACAGCACCTATTTTGAAGGGGTCAGGATGGGATTCACAGGTCAGAGGATTTCTCTTCCCACGCATTTTGGTCTCTCACACAGCGCTGAGGCAGAAAACATCACCCACTCCATCTCCTTGGGTCATGTACCTTCAGAAGCAGCTTGTTTCTCCCTCATTTATGGTACTGATGGAGAAAAATATCCTACTCCCAGAAGGCTCCTTCTCTGCTAACACAGTGCTTTTCATGTGCCTTACATTACAGCAAAGTGCTGGGCACATGCCTGTGCCACAGCCAGGGACCTGGGTGGGTGACAAGGGAGGCTTTTGGCAGCTGTGGGTCTGGCTGGGGACCAGGCAGAGCTGGCTGGGAAGCATGCACACTGTGTTCCAGAGCCAAACCAGACAGAGGAGTGCAGAGATATGGGAGAGCTGGCCACCCTTCCCTCCTGTCACAGCCACCTGCAGCTGCTGGGAAGGTGGCAGAGATGGCATCCAAGGAGACAGCTGTCATAGACATCTCTTTGTGAAAATCCTTTCTTAATATTTTTTTCCCCTTCTGAGAAGCTGAAGCCTCAGGAACAAAATGTAAACAATGGTTATCTGCTGCTGTGGAATGCAGCAGGTAGATTTTTGATTGGCCCATCTTAGTTGTTTATAATTAATGGCCAATCAAGGCCGAGCTATCTCAGATAGAGTCCAAGAGCTGCCTTTTGTTATCATTCTTTTCTAGTCTATTCTTAGCTAGCCTTCTGAGAAAACCTTTCCTTCTATTTCTTTGTAGTATAATGTTATATATATATATATATATATATATATATATATATAGTTATAATGTAATATATATATAGTAAAATAATAAATCAAGCCGTCTGAAATATAGAGTCAACATTCTCTTCCCTCATCCAAGAACCTCTGTGAACAAGGTCACAGACAGCAGCTGCAGGGAGATGCAGGAGTTATTTACGAAGAAGAAGGAGTGAAGCAGAGTGCCATAGCACAGAGGAAGCTTATTAGCACAAGGAGGTTTTTAAAACTGGGAGAAGTGAGAGCTGCCCAGCTAAAGTGGAATGTGGGGATGTGCTGGGCATGGTTCAGCACACAGCTTCAACCTCAGCACTCTGAGATGCTCCAGCTCAGCCCAGGAGGGGGACTGGCCTCTGGTGGCATGGGAGGATGGTGCCCAGAGCAGAGGGATGGCACTGCAGGGCAGGGCCACCCATGGAGGGTGACTTGTCCCCAGCAGAATGTGCCATCCTATTCAGCCCGAGGGGAGCTGTGCTGGTTGCCATGGCAACCAGGACCGATCATATGACCCGTTCCACTTTCTATATATAAGTCTGTTTCACACAGTGTGTGTGACTCCATGGAAACCAAATGTTGAGCAAGAAAGATTGCATAAAAATGAACAAAATACAGAATGACTCAAAGTATGAGGCACAGAGAGGCTGTGGGTAGGGCGGAGGGGTTTGGGGGTGCCTCAGGCCTTGTCCTGAGCCAGGGCTCAGGCTGGGACAGGCATCAGCTGGAGCCAAACACAGACCCCTCTTCTTTAACTGCACCATACAGCGCCCTTCTGTACCTGAAGGGGCTCCAGGACAGCTGGAGAGGGACTTTGGAGTGACAGAGAGCAGGTTTTGATGAGCTTTTAAGGAGAAATTCTTCACTCTGAGGGTGGGCAAACCCTGGCACAGGTTGCCCAGAGGAGCTGTGGCTGCCCCATCCCTGGCAGTGTCCAAGGCTGGGTTGGACAGGGATTGGAGCAGCCTGGGATAGTGGAAGCTGTCCCTGCCCATGGCATAGGGGTGGAATGAGAAGAGCTTTGAGGTCCTTTCCAGCCCAAACCATTCTGTGATTCTGCCTTTTCCGCACCAGGACTGACAGACACCTTTTCAAAGCTCAGTGATCATGCAAACTGCAGTTAGACAGAAAGATAAGCTCAGTGTTATCAGTGCAGAACAAGCTGTTCCCCACAGCACAGAGGCTGCTCTGGGGCAGATTCATCCATTCATGCTGTATCCTTGCATTGCTCCTTGCAGGGAGTTTCCCCTCCATGGTTTGCCCATTTTTCTGTCACCAGTGATCCTCCAGCACTGCTTGTTTGGGCACTGTGGCCTTTCCTTGTGCTGCTGGGCCTGCAAGTGTGACTGCACAGGTGGCAGCAGCAGGTGGCTGTGCTGATGCTGCCCTCCAGTCCTGTCCCACAGCCAGAGGCTCCTCTTCATTTGCATGCTCTGCTGGAATAGGATCACAAAATCACAAAATTTAAATTGGAAGGGGCTCTTGGAGGCCTCTAGTCCAGCCCCTTGTTCAGAGTTAGATCAGGTTGCTCTAGGCCTGAATTTGTGGTTTTGGGATTGTTTTGCTTTCCTTTCCCTGGGGCTGTGTGTTGGGAATTGCTCCTGGTGTGAGCACTGTGCAAGCCCATACATCTTCAGGGAGCTCAGCCTTGTCAACACACAGATGTTTCCTCCCTAGGATCCCTCTTTGAAGGAGAATGGGGATTTCCTGCAGTTTGAAAATGGGAAGTCATTTTCCTCTATTGAGCAAGGCAGAACTTGCCTCAGGGTCAAGTCATCATGGATTGAACTGATGTGTGTAACTCCCTGTTACCCCACTTTGCTGCATAAAACTCTCTTTGGCTTTTTTCCACCCCTGGAACAGAATCTCAATGCCAAGGGCTTTTCCAAAGGAACAGAATGAGTTGTGCTGCTGCTAACTTGATCAAGAACTCCAGGAAAGAAAAGGAGAACAGTCAGAAAGTCAGAAGAGATGGAGTGGGATAGGCACTCAGCACCTCCCTGCTGCCTTGTTCAGAGCTGGCCCAGCCAGCCAAAAATGTCAGAGCTCTGCCAGGCAGCCCCTGGCTGCTGCTCTTCTCCATGTGAAGCATCAAGGATGTCTGACTGAGTTGTCCTTCTGTCCTTCTCTTCAGACATGCTTCTAGACCATCAGTGTACAGCAGCACACAGATGGAACACTATTTATTTCCTGGTCAGGGTTGTGGCCCTCTGGGGTGTCTCTCTGCCCACACAGGTTGTTCTCTCATTGCCATCCCTGGCCCAGTGCGCATGGATGCGGGGAAAGAAGCAGAGGGAATGGTCAGGTTTGTGTGCTCTGAGCTAAACAGCAAATCCTTCTGTCTCTTGTCAGTGCTGCTGTGCTGGATTAGGGGAGTTAAACCCACAGATCTGTTGTTATTCCATGTGCTTGCCTCTGCTAACTCTCTCTCTCATCTCTCTTTGGTGCTGAATAGCACCAGTGCCCATTTGTTGCTCATTTCTGTTTGCTCTCTGCTGTGCATTTATCAGGAGAATTCCATCCCTGTGTTTCTGCAGGCAGCAGACAAAAACCATCCCTTGTCCCACAGAGCAGACCTGTTGGGTGGCTGGCTCTTGTATATTCCCCTGCTACACACAATTCTCATCCTAGGAAATCTCGTGGGAGAGAAGTGCTTGTGCTGTTGGATTTTGATGTTCTGTGAGACACTTTGATCCCTTTTCCAGCCCCCCAGCACAGATGGAGGAGGATTTCACTGGGGTCACACGTTTGCTGCTCACATTGTTCAGGTTTCCTGTTTCCTCGAGCTGTGTTGCAGACATCCTTTCTGGGTCCAGATCTGCCTGTCCACCACCATGGTGACACCAGCTGGTGACACTTCCAGCAGTGACAGTGAGGGGAGTGGCCTGAACGTTTCTGAGCTCAAAGGCTCTGTGGGAGTTGGAAGGTTTAGAAAGCAGAAGGGACTGCAAGCCCACCCAGCCTGAGCTGGGGCAGGGGTGTCAGGCTCCTGCCTTTTTCTCTTTATTGGAATACAGCAGAACTTCTAGAAAGAGGCACTTAATCTTGATGGAGGAACCACAAGAAGTGTACAGCTCCGTGGTAAGCCCTGATACTTATCCTCATGATTGGCAGATTCTTTTCAAGCTGAGCTTTTCTTCATTTTCCAGTCCCTGCCTGCTGCTCTCTCTTTGCTGGTTTGCAATGCTCTCTGCTGACACCTCTCCTCTCCATGCAGACATCCTCTGTTGTGATTTACTGTTCTCAGAAATTATCCTGGCAATAAATCCCCTAAAACAGGAACAAGAAATCAAAGTAACAGCCCAGTGTTGCTGATCTAAGGAAGAGGTGCATCTGCACATGGGTACCTCTAAGCACTTTCCTTGGCCCATGTGGCTGGGAGCAGGCGTGCCCTGCTGGGAGCTGGGTTTGGAGAGCTCTGGAGCCTGTCTGTGGCTGCTGTGCCAGATGTGGAGCTGTGCCAGATGTGGAGCTGGCCTCTTGGAACACTGCCTGCCAGTCACCTGTGCAGTCCCATGGCCCTGTCCTTGCTGTGTCCCATGCCACAATAACCAAAGCTTCTCCCACAGAGGTGTGCAAACAGGGTCCTGGTTTAGCTGTGCTGGTGAAAGAAGGGGCTGCAGATGGCCTGGCTGGAGCAGGGCTGTGTCTGCTGAGAAAAACAGAGCAAGAAAATCTCTCCTTTTCCTCAGATCTCCTGTTTTGGCAGAAAAGGGACAATGTGCTACCCACGATGGCCTCTGTGGCACTCTCATTGCTGAAAGGATGGCTTGCTGAGTGTGCCTAAATTATGTACTAATGCATTGTAATTATAATACCCAGGGCCATGTGCATCTATCCCAGATCTCATCATCCCACTCTATCTGTGCTAGAGCATCCTGGGCTCCTGCATGAAGAGAATAGGGCTTGTAGTGATATGGCCAGGGGGAATGGCTTCAAACTGAGAGAGGGTAGGTGCAGATTAAGACATTAAGAAGAAATTCTTTACTGTGGGGGTGCTGAGGGCCTGGATCAGGCTGCCCAGAGAAGTTGTGGCTGCCCCTGGATCCCTGGAAGTGTCCCAGACCAGGCTGGAGCTTGGGATAGTAGAGGGTGTCCCTGCCCATGGCAGGGGGGATGAATGAGATCATCTTTAAGGTCCCTTCCAGTCCAAACCAGTTGGTGATTCTGTGATTCTGTGAGGAAACCTGTATGAAGTCACGTTTTGTTTCTTCTTCTGTTCCTCCCCTATGGCATTTTCAGTTCCTCTTTCCCTTTAAAGCTGCTGTAGGAGTTGGAGTCCAAGTGTTGTTGGGAGGGGGTTGCACTGGGACCATTTAGGGGCTCTAACACAGGAGTGGTCCCAGCATTGAGTGGATTTTCCTCTGCAGCCTCCGTGGGGGGATGAGTCCTGCCTGACAGTGAGCTGAGTCACATTCCTGTCTCAAACAAAGGGAAGAGATCCACACATACTCCATGCTGTCCTGGTTTCAGCTGAGGTACAGTTAGTTTTCTTCCTAGCAGCTGGCACAGTGCTGAGTTTGGATTCAGTGTGAGAATAACGTTGATAACGCCCTGATGTTTTAGTTGGTGCTCAACCCTAAATGGAGGGCTCAGTGTCTTGTGCCAGCAGGAGCTGCAGAAGGAGCCAGGAGGGAGCAAGGCCAGGACTGTCCAAAAGGATATTCCACACCACAGAGCTGGGGGAGCTGGCTAGGAGGGGCTGAATGCTGCTCAGGGAAGGGCTGGGTATGGCTGTTCAATTGTACTGTGCATCACTTGTCTTTCCTGGGTTTTATTCCTCTCTCTTTTTGTTTCCTCCTGTTTCTTTGTTATTATCATCATTATCGTTATTATTATCATTATCTTTTACTTTATTTCAGTGATTAAACTGTTCTCCTCTCACGAATTTCACTTTTTTTTCTGGTGCTCCTCCCTATCCCAGGGGTGGGAGGCAGGGAGTGGGTGGCTGTGTAGTGCTGAGTTGCTGGCTGGAGCTAAACCACAATGCATGCACATAAAAGCAAACTGTTTCCTCATTGTTTGCAAGAGCTTCAGCATTTGGCAGTGCTGAGATTCCCTCTTGTCTGTCATTGATAGAGACTGCTGTGCTCACAGCATTTCTTGATTGGCAAAATCAAAAGCAAAGGTAGAAATATTATTAACCAAAAAAAAAGAATTAGCAACTGCAAAATGTAATGCTTGTGTGCTTTTTGAAATGATGCACATTTTGGCAGGGACTACAGCTGAAACATTTGCTTTTTATACTGTTTCCATCCAACATTTTCTGGTGTTTACTGTATACCATCCCCATCTGTCTCTTAGTTTAAGAATACAGCCATAGCACTCACCTGTGAAAGAGCTCTGCTTTTCCTGCAGTGCAGCAGAGACACATGGAGCACTCTGAAAATGTGACTGAAAGGATCTTGGGGCAATTCAGAGCTTCCCTTAAGCAAACTGCTAATATCTGTCCTGGCAGGGCTCTGGTGCTGACTGTGCAAAGTGGAGGAACACCATGGGCCCCTGAAGTGATCTGAGCTTAATGGTGACCTGCTTGGCACATGGAATCACTGTAGGGTCAAATTAAGGAAAAGGGGGAGTGGGAATGGAGGGACTTCAGTTCCAGAAGGAAAAGAAGGTGTTGGGTACAGAAACAGTGGGGGTGCAACAGAAATATGTGAAATCTGGATCTTCTGAAACACAACCCAGGGCTGGATTATCCCAGACTCCTCTTTGTGAGGTGCTCATGCACAGCAGAGATAGTCTGGAGTATCTTTGTTGTTTTCAAGGTCAGATATCCATGAAGGGAATATGATGGAACCAACCTGCTGCTGAATCCTTCTGGATCTGGTGCACTCCCCCATTGCAGAATTTACTTTTCTTCAGTGTGCTTTTGCAAACAGTAACAGGGCACCAATAATGCCATGGTGGAGGAGCTGTCCCAGCATTTGTTCCAGTACTCCGTGCCATCCAGAGGAGTTTACTGGGACAGAGTTTGGTTTTGTGGTTCAGGTGATGGTGCCCCTGTGAAATAAATTGTGACAGCACTTCCATGATCAGTGCTGTGACCCACTGGTGTATCCATGGGAAGGTAAAGGAGGGCCAGATGCCTGCCTCTCTTTCTCAGACGTTTGATCATTTCATGTTTTGCATTTTTCTGCTCAACCAGAGTAATTTTCTTGGACAGCTCCACGTGTTCTTGGGACATGAAATACAGAGGGGTTAATTTCTGTCCCAAAGGGTGATTTCTCCAGGGCAATGTTGTTTCCTGTTCTGTATGAAGCTAGCACAGATGAAGAGAGAAATGGACTGAAATTCTTTGGGTATATTGGAATCTGTAGAATGCCAAACCACATCATTTCCTTCCAGCTGTGTGTCTGGTTAGATTTTATGTTATCTAGATATTGACTTAACAGGTTTTTTTCTTTTTTTTTTTCTTTTCTCAGCAGAAACCCAGAAAGGCAACTCCTCAGCCAGGAGAAGACACCTTGAACGGGCACCTTCCCCCAGGCTGGCAGAGCTTCATGTCTCCCCAGGGCCGCAGGTACTACGTGAACACCTTCACAAATGGTAAGTGGGAGTGGCTTCCCATTGGATTTGGGTTCCCTCCAGATGAAGGAAGGAATGATGAATCTGACTCCATATTCTCAGAAGGATAATTTATTATTTTATTATACATATTATATTAAAGAATGCTATACTAAACTATACTAAAGAATACAGAAAGGATACTTAGAGAAGGCTAAAAAGATAATAGCGAAAAGTTGTGATTCTCCCCAGATTCTCAACATAGCTTGGACTTGATTGGCCAGTGAATGAAAACAACTGACACCAGAAAATCAATGAAACAATCATCTGTTGGTAAACACCAGTGAATGAAAACAACTGACACCAGAAAATCAATGAAACAATCATCTGTTGGTAAACAATCTCCAAACACATGCCGCATGTGAGCACAACACAGGAGAAGCAAATGAGATAAGAATCGTTTTCCTTTTTCTCTGAGGCTTCTCAGCTTCCCAGGAGAAAAATCCTGGGCAAATGGATTTTTCAGAAATGTGAATGGCACAGCTTTCCAGTACATGTTTCACCATACCAGCCCAGATCTGTTTCAGGAAATCATCTTGATAGTTGATTTTGATAACAAAAGTAGCTGCAGAGAAACATGATCCTGACACCATACCTGAAAGAAAATACAAGAAGATTATGATACTCTGTCATCTTGATTCTGATCATCAGAAGATATCTGAAACATTGACAAAAGACAGAGGGTGTAGAGTAGAAGTGCCCCTATCGTAAATGTTTTAGAATCTGAAACACTGTTAACGATACAATTTTTACCACATTCCCTATTTCCTTTGCATGGAGGTATTTATGTCTATATATACACATCCATGTAAAATAGTTTGATAGAACATCAGATACCACTAAAGCACCATTGGGCAAAACAGAAATGATGAAGGTCGCACTCAGCTTGTCCATGGAGATAAGGAAAGAAAAAACACATGTATTGGGACAGCACAGACAAAGCTTTCAGTCTGTATTTGTGTGTTCTATTCCCTGTCATGTTGAGAAGCAGACTGAACTCATGATCTTATCACCTGCTCAAGACCTGTCAAACTTGTACCACCTCCAGTTCACCCGAGACTCAGTGTCGACCTGCTCCTCTCATCGTGAGCTCACAGCAGCATTGCAAAACAGGGTCTTGTGACCAGCAAATCCACATTTCTGTAGCAAGAAGAATGCCAGAGTGACAGGAAGGAGAGGACAGTGGAAGCTGACCTTGTTCACAGGGAAGTTGGAGCCATCAGGAGTGGCCTCTGGCATTCCTTTATCTCACAGAGGAGAGCAGTGGGCACTTCATGGTCTGTTCAGGGGCTGATGTGTTTCATTGCAGAAGCTTTTGGCCCAGGACTTTGCTAAGTCATTATTTACTGGAGCTTGATGCACTCACATCTCAGGACTCTCCATCAAGAAAGTTCATTTCCATTTAACTCTGCCTCCATTTCCAAGCACAGTTTGCTCTGGCTGGTGGGCAGCATCCCCTGCACTGCTGGGGTGATCAGCGGATTTTAGATACCCATCCCCACTGCAGTTCAAATGCAGGGCAGGAGATGATTATACTCAGTTCTGAGCCATCACTGGGATGGACCCAGCTCACTGGGTTGAGGCCAGGTAAAACCAGTAAGAGGCAGAATCAGTTTCTCTTGTGATAAGAGCTCTTATCACAGAGACCCTGCCTCAGAAAGGTGGGGGACTGGGACTAAATTTCTCCATAATGTCAGTCAGTTTTGTATTTCACTCAGAAAAGTTACAAGTAATATAACAAAGGCCAATTGCCATATCCTGCCTGGGAGCTCAGGCCAGCAATCAGGAGATTTCTGATTCCTCTAGGAAGGGAGGGTAACTTTGGCACAGGCTGACCAGGGAGGCGGGGGAATCTCCGTCCTTGGAAAATCTCAGAAACTGGCTGGCCAGAGCTGTGGCTGATCTGCTGTTAGCAGTGATCCTGCTCAGAGAAGCTGGGCTGAACACTTCCAGAGGTCACTTCCATCCAGTCTTTCTCAGGAGAATGCCCAACCCACCTGTGGTTGTGCTCTCAACCATTGCAGTGCTGTGTGGTTCTCAGAATAACAGTGTGTGAGAAAGGGTGGAAGTGGGGTTTGTTTCTGTGTTCTGAGCCTTGCTGCAGGGATCACTTATTCAAGTTCTGTTTAGATGAGAATCTCTTCACCAGACTAATCCTAAAGCCACTTCCATCATTGAAAGGCTCTGGTGAGAGGAGGTGTGGGTCTGCTCATGGGGTGGGACTGCGGCTAAACATTCACCCAGCATCCAAGCAGGGTCTGTGGGAAGGAGACCTGTGTGAAGGAAGGCATTTCATTGATGGGAAAACAGCTCTTAAAAGCAACAAAGGCAGTTTGAAAGCTGACTAAAGGGAAAAACAAAGCAGCAACCATAGTTAAATTACGATGAGCTGCTGCAAAACTGTTTGCCAGCTCATCCTCAGAGCATGGTCATCAATGGTCCCTTGTCGAGGGGGAGTTTGTGCTAAAGGGAATCCTGCAGTGATCTGCCCGAGAATCCATTCCAGGCAGCATTTCCGGTGATGAATGGCATGTTGACATTGAGAGCACTTGTTCAAAATATAACTTTTAACTGGAGCTGGGAGGGAACACGGTGTTCTCTCCTGCACAGAACAGGCTCAGAATTCACAATCACTCTGGAATAGGAGGATGCTGTTCAGTAAAGATGCATTTAAGATCAGAGATTTCACCAGAAATAATTAAGTGGCAAAGACAGGCAATGGAACAGTTTACAGATGAAGACATTGGGGCTCTGGAGGATCTGAAGTTGAGTGAGAGCCAGCAGTGTTGTGCTAGTACAAACCAGCCAGCATTTTCCATTGTATAAATAGGAGTGTTGTCTGTGAGGCATGAAGTAAGCCTCCAACTTTACAAGGAAATTATAATGCCTCAGCTGGAATATTTTATCTTGTTTGGACTCTACACTTCAGGAAATATGTGAGTCAGCTGGATAAAGCCCAGGAGAGAGTAGCAAAAGTGATGGAAGATGTGGAAAACATAGCCTGTGGGTAAATGCTGAGAGATTGGGGATGTCTGCCCTTAGAAAGCAAAGATGTGGGCAGGGTTGTGGAAGCAGGCTTAAAGTGCATCAATTGCCATTCAGGAGAATGCTGTTTGCAATGCCTGTCACCACCAGAACATTTCAATTTCCACTTCAATTTTCATCTCTAGAACACATTTCAATTGCAGCCAGGACAGCTAACCCTTCCAAGCTCTGTTGGGAGTGAAGTGTGGGAGTGCAGAGTTGCCTGGGAGTCTGTATCACCAGAGCAGGTTATGCAAAACCATGAAAATTCATGGTTGGCCTTCTCTGGTATAGTGCAGGGGCAGTAGGACTTCCTGAAATCCCTGCCAGGCCTGTTGGTTTCAGTCTGTAAGGCCTCAACTACATGAAAATATTTATCAGTATAGAAACTGACAAATGCCTTCAATGGAAGTTGTTCTTTATTTGTTGTCTTTGTATTTCCCCAATTTTTACAATCATCATGTTTAACCAGGCTCTTGTCACTCATCTGCTGGTTTGCTTTTTCTGGTTGTCTGAGTCAAAGAATCTTAATGTGAGTTCAGAGGAGCATTTCATTTGAGCTTCTCATTTGCAGCTGTGCTGGATCTTCCCGCTGTGTTTTGGGGCAGGTCCTGTCCCTCCATGGACTGTCCTGCCCTGAGCTCTCCAGGGAAAGGCAGGATCAGGCAGGAATGTCCTCAGGCAGCAGCAGAGGGTGGGCTCCACACCACAGCATCTGCTGGGATGGCAGCAGGGAGGGACACAGCCTTTGAGGAAGGTCATCTGTGTACAAGATTTGGTGTGGTGGAGCTCTGTGCTGCTCCCCAGATGAGCCCTGTGTGTAATTCTGTGCTCTCCTCCTAAAGAAAAGAGGTGTTGGGTCACCTGTCTGTTCAACAGCTTGTCTTTCTGACCTTGCCTGGTGCAGCATCTTCTCTGCCTCAGTGCACAAGTGTTTTTTTGGCTTAAATTGTTTTATTGCTCTTGGTGCTTGAACTATTCAGAAGTGGTAACACAAATATCCATTCACATTCCTGAGGAGGGGAAGTGGGATTTTAGGGTCAAGTAAAATCTTCATTCTTCTGAGCCTTCAAAATACAGCAGATGCCTCCCTTCTTGTGAGGCACTACTATTATTGTCACCATTGTTTGCAGTGGTTAATGTCCTTCCACACTGGGATGATCTGCCTTTGTTGTACATCTTGACCCTGAGATTTGCTCAGTTGGTCAGAGCAGGGTGCTAATAATGGCAGGGTTGTGGCTTTGATCCCCATTTGAGCCACTCACCTTAGAGTCTGACTCCATCATCCTTCTGGGTCCCTTCCAACTCAGACTATTTTGTGATTTTGTGATCTTATCTGACTGTAACAGTATTTCCACCATGTGTTGTTGTGTGGTCTAATTTTCATTGTCTTTACAGAAAAAAAAACCCACAAAGAATTGGTTCTTAACTAGAAATAAATAGAATATATATGACAGTGTTCTTATGTGGAAGAAAAATGCTGGGAGAACCAGTAATGAAGGAATTGAGGTGACCCTGGAACAAACAGATGTGCAGAGGTGACGAACAGCACATTCCTGTCTGTCTCCCCTTGATATCCCACCAGACAAACACTCCACATTTATCATCCTTTAAAGCAGGTTCAATCCTGAAACCATTGTAAGAACCTCTGAGCTGGATACAGCCTGCACAGTGAAACCCAAGGCAATTTCAGTGCACCCAAGGTTTCCTGAGCATGGCCTTGTCACAGGAGGGATGAGTGTACACCAGTGACAAATACAGCTGGGTAATTCCTTGTGCAACATCCAGAGCCATCCCTGCCATGGCAAAGCACAAAGTGCCCAGAATGCACAGCCACTACGTGGTTAATGAGTTACTCAGTGCCTGTAGGAGGGGTTTTCAATTGTGTGTGGGTGGTAGATTCAGCAAGAAAATATTTCATTATGCTGAAGAAATTCTCTGATGGGCTGCAGCTGCAATACCTCTTGCATTAGTCAAACAATAGCACTGCAGCTACCTTGCCCATCACATTAGAGATGAGTTGTGTACTTGTGACACCAGTTTTTGTGTGGCTTACTGCCTTGCTTTCACAGCTGAGGCCAACTTTATGTGGTGTGTTCTTAATTCCAGCCTTTTCTTGTCTTTTATGTAATGTCCTTCCCATTTACTAAACAGCATTTTATTTCCTGGAAAGCAGAACTTCTGGTTTTGTGTTATCTTGATCGTAATTAAAGTCCATATATTCTTATCTTCACAAGCATCATTAGTGAAATGCTACCTGCAACAGAAGTTCTGGGTCAGTCCTGAAATGTGTGGCTGAAAGAGGTCATTTTCTTGGAAGTTCTCTGAGTTGAGGGGTTTTATTCATGCCTCACCAGCTATGGTCAGCTCCTGCTCCAGCTAAACTTATGAACTGCAGCTCAAAGATTAAGTCATCTGTGGAGACACCAAAGAGATGTCAAGCATTTTTATTACATGTTTTTTCTCATACAGTTAAAATGTTTCAATAACATTTCCCTCTGATACAGCTAAAGGGTGGTTATAGGAAGCTGCCTTGGTAAAGTGGCCTAAAACCTAGAAAAACAAAGCGTGTCTCAGAAAGTGCTGGAAATAGCATTATTATCCCTGCTAAGCCTTCAGTGAAGGGCTCCCTTTTGTCACATGGTGTTTGCAAAAGGAGGGGCATGGTGGATATCCCAGTAATCATTTTGAAAGATCAAGTGAGAGCTCTTGTCAGCAGCTTTTCCTGTGCTGTGGAGGTGGTGACAAGCACCTCTCCATTCCACGTGGACACAACAATTCAGGAACTCCTGCATGGTGCCTTCTCCATGGCTCCATAATGAAACTATGGAGCATTTAGCTCCAGAAATGGAACTACACGTGACACCATGCTGAGGTACTAAAATGAAAGGAATATAAGCACATTTGTGAGGGATTGTGCTGGTACATAAAGCCCTGATGTCTGGCTGATGATGAATGTTCAAACTGGAAAGCAGCTCCTTTGAGCTTAGAGTGTTGCTGAATTCATGGAAGAGGGACTAACAATTCATTCTTCAGCAGTCATGGTGTGATCACAAAAATTGTCTGCTTCAGGATATTCTCAGAACACAATTCCCAGAGTGTGTGGCTCTCTGACACATCATGTCATTTCTCATTCTGCCAAACAGGAGTGAACTTGCTCCCCCCAAACACCACAAAGGTTTCCACTTTTCCTCTGGTAGGAAATGTTTCTCCACTTCTGTGAAAACCCTCTCTGGTTCCATTGGCCGCTGGAGCTTGGATCTCATAATTGTTTTTCCTTTTACTACGTCATTGCAGTTTTAACAAGTGGTTTTCTCCTGCCTTGCTGTTCACTAACTCAATTCCACAGAGCCACAGAGTGGCTTGGGTTGGAAGGGACCTTGTGCCAGCTCCCTGCAGGGGACACGTTCCACCAGACCAGATGGCTCCTGGCCCTGGCCTTGGGGATCTCGCAGGGCTGCAGTACTTGTTTTTGTTCGCAGCCCTCCTTCACAGTCGAGAATTGTCTGCTGGGTCATCTCTCTCAAGGAAACTGCTGGTTATTCCTGACCCACACTGCCTAAATAGTCTAATTAGCGTGTGGCTGATCAGGGAGGAAGGACAGAACTTGTTGGTGCTGGTCTGCCAGTGCTAAGTTGCACCCAGAGTGCAAGGCTGCAGCTTGACTGGAACATCCTCTGGGGAAAACTGTGGGGGATGTAAAATCTGGGCCAGTATGGAATCTGTCCTTTAAGCCATGATCACTGTTTTGCCACAGGGTTACAAGCAGCCTTCTGATTTTCCAAGCACCAGGATTGTGCTGGTAGTCCCAGACAGGACTGTGCCTTTGCTGGATCAGACAGTGCATTCTCTCTCAACAAGCCTTCTCTTTGTCTCTGTAAAAAAAAAAGCCATCTCCCCCCACTCACTTCTAATCCCCACTCTCACTTCTAATCATGACTGAGCTGCAGAGAAATCTGTAATGTCACAGTTTTACCTTGGTAAACGTAGTTGCTTCCAGTAGATGGCATTCCAGCCATGCAGTCCTGATCCAGATTAGTTCCTGTCCTTGCTTGAGCTGCCACAATAATCCCTGCACAGAAGGAGGTTTTTTTTCCTCCTAATGCTCAAAATAAATGGAGTTAAAACACTCTTGTTCATTTCCTACCTAATTAAAGATGTTTTTTCTATTTAATGCATTTTATAGCATTGGGTTTTTTTCTTTGTTTTCCAACGTGCTTAACTCCAAAGTCATTTTATTTTGGAAAATTTGTCAAGACACTGCATGCTTTGGATTGGATTCACAAATCTGCTAACGGCTGGGCACTGCTCTTTCATGTGTGAATTTTCTGCCCTCAAGTTATGTGTCTGGGTCCTCTGTGTGGCACAGGGGAGGAATGAGGCACAGCAGCTCCACAACAGCCAGCAGGCAGAGCAGAGACCAGTTACAAGGAGCAGCTGGTGATTGTCACAGAATCCCAGAACATTCTGAGTTGGAAGGGCCCCCAAGGATCATGGAGTCCAGCTCTGGAGTGAATGGCCCATACAGGGATCAAACCCACAACCTTCATTTATTAGCACCATGCTCTGGCTGACTGAGCCACAGCTCTTTAACCAATTAATTACATTTCATATATATTTGGTGGGTTTTTAGGTGCATTCCTCTGCAGGGTCTCAAAAGTGCTGGAGACAAGTGTGAAACCCCCAAGCCAAATAGGAAGGTAGCTTGTTTTACTGCTAACATCAAAGTCAGTGCTGGCAAAAAAACATTTCTTCACTGACTGCACTGGGGCTCAGCATTAGTGGGCATCACAGTCCCTTCCCACAAATCTCAACTCACATTATTAATTAATCAACATTTTAAAATAAAAATAATCTACAAGACACCTGTGTCACGGACATATTTTCTGAAAAATCCTTTCACTAGGATTTTTTCTCCTGAGAAGCTGAGAGGCCTCAGAAACTAAATTTAAACAAATATTATCTGCTACTGTGGAATGCAACAGGTGCATCTTTGATTGGTCTCATGTGGTTGTTTCTAATTAATGGCCAATCACAGTCCAGGTGTCTCAGACTCTCTGGTCAGTCACAAGATTATGTTATCATTCCTTTCCTTTCCTTGCTAGCTTTCTGATTAAATCCTTTCTTCTATTCTTTTAGTATAGTTTTAGTATAAAATTTTCTTTTTATCATAAAATAATAAATCAGCCTTCTGAAACATGGAGTCAAGATTCTCATCTCTTCTCTCGTCCTGGGACTCCTGTGAACACCACCACACACCTGGGTACTGTTATTTACCTTTGCCTTACAGTAAATGGAAATTAGAATTTATTTAACCATGCACTTGTGGATTGTAAGCCAAGACAAGCTGACTCATAAAAGACAACTCTTTGCATTTGATTTTGCTTCTGTTTAGTTAAGACACTTCTCAGTGCTTCTTTATTGACCTAGCATGGAATTTATTTACTTACTACCCAGTTCACAAAAACAAGCTAAAATTTAAATATTCCCTTGTGATTCAGCAAAGCTTCTAGTTCAGGTTTTGCACTTGTAATGGAAGAAAAAGCTCAAAGTATTTTTCTTTGCAGTCAGAAGCATGCTGTGGCTTAGGGAGGGGGTGAGAGGGGAAGGATGGGGAGTGCCAGGGCATGTACAGGTGTGTGGGTGGCACCTGCTTCCATTTGGGATCTGTAATCCTGAGTTCTTTCTGAAATAAGGAACCTCACACAACCCTTGAGGACACTTCTGTGCATATATATACACACATAGACATTTATATGCATATAAATACATATATGTATATACATATGTGCATAAATCTATATGTAAAAATAGTTTTTTTACGGTTCTTGAATCATATTAACATCCTGCTTGATGCCTAAATAAGCACTGACCCAGGACAGGAAGACTTTTTTGCCCTGAGAGAGGTGTTCACTGCCAGCTCTAAAATCCTCAAGGGCTCTCCTCCATCACTTCCTGACCATGTTCATCCAGAATATTGACACAGGTGCAGGGTTTCAGGCTTTGGCAGAATTAGATGGTTGCTGATTGGGATTTGGGAAACAGCAGTTTCAAATGAAGCAACCAAAGTAGTCCCCAGACTTTTTTACTTGCTAATTTTCTTATTATGACTATTATGACTTGCTAATTTTCTTATTGATACCATCTGGCAATCAGTTTTGTTTAGTTGATTGGGAACTGAGATGTGCATTCAAAAGGAATGGTTCCTTGGGCTTCCTGGCTGGACTTCTGTGGATGGTGCTGCTCTCACTCCACTGTCTTCTGCTCACAACTTCTAAAAAGTTTTGCACTTAAATCTTCTGTCTTCAGCATGTGGTCAAAATCAATTTTCCATTTGCTGAGAAAAGGAGCAGAAAGGTAAAACTACAGAGCCAACTGAGGGGGGAAAGCAGCAACAGCAGCCTTTGGAGTGTCACAGCTGGTGTGACAAACGCTTGCATCTTCCAGCTGCTAAGTGACTTGAGTGGAAAAAAGGAAATTTTCCAGGGAAATAATTTTTTTGGGGGGAAAAAAGGTGCCAAGTCTTGTGTGTATGGCTGAAAGCACATCTGTGAGTCACTCACAGCTGCCTTCCATGGAGAGAGCAGGGGCAGAGGCACTCTGTCCCCAGGCTGAGGACCAAGGCTGGCACCTGGCAGTGCCCACAGTGGGCTGCAGGCAGTGCCCAGGCTGGGCTAGCTTCAGTGCAGCTGGAAAGGCAGCCAGTGCAGCCAGGTGAGTGTTCCCAGGCAGTGACCTGGAAGAACCAGTGATGCAGCTTCAGCCTGCTCTGTCTCCACCCAGCCCAGCTGGCAGCTGTGGCAGGAAGAGATGAGGGGAGAGAGGAAGGGCAGGGAGGTGCAGGCATCTTCCTCACAGGGTGCGAACCTGGTTCAGAGGGCAGTGAGGGTCAGACCACTGGTATAAACTCTGGTATGTGTACCAAAGCCTCCATCAGCCTGACACTGGTGTTTCCCTTCACAGAAACGACGTGGGAGCGGCCGAGCAGTGTGCCGGGCACTCCCAAGAGCCCTGTGTCACAGAAGAGTTCTGCAGGTACTGTCTGATGCTGTGCCTGGCTGAATCTGCTCCTCCACCATTCAGCAAAGCAAAGGAGAGTGCTGTGATACAGTGGGAGAGAGACTTGATGGACATATAGAATCATGGAATGGTTCAGGTTGGAGGGGACCTTAAAGATCGTCTCATTCCACCCACCTGCCATTGCAGGGACACCTTCCACTGTCCCAGGTGATGGAATATGCTCCAAGCCTGGCCTTGGACACTTCCAGGCATCCAGGGGCAGCCACAGCTTCTCTGGGCACCCTGTGCCAGGGCCTCACCACCCTCACAGATTGTCTCTTAATCTCTGATCTCAGTCTATCGTCCCACAGCTTAAAGCCATTGCTCCTTGTCCTGTCACTCCAGACTCCTGCCTAATGTCCCTTTCTGGCTCTCCTGTATCCCTGTCAGGCTCTAATGTCTCCCCAGACCCTTCTCTTCTCCAGCCTACATGGTTGTGAGAGTGTAGCAGAGCAAACACGGTGGAGCTTTCCCTCCTAGTAGTTTGTGTGAAGATTGTGTATTTCATTGTGACCAAAGGATTTATAATGTAGTTGAGTATCTTGTTTCAACACTAGTTTGAGCATTACTCAGTATATTAAAAAGAAAACGCAATTTATAGTTCCAGGAATCAGAAACATCTTGCAAGGCTTGCTTTCTTGACATGAAAACTCCCTTGGACCAGTACTTTTAGTGGATGCCAGGTGCCCAGCAAGCCACTCTGTCACTCTTTTCCTCAGGTGGATGGGGGTGAAAACTACAACAAAAGGGTTGGGATAAGGGCAGGGAGACATCACTCATTATGGTCATGGGCAAAACACACTCCACTCAGAAAAATGTTTAATCTATTACCCATCAAATCACAGTAGGGTAATGAGAAATACAATTAAGCCTTAAACACTGTGATCTATATCTGCAAATTCAGTTATGGGATTAATTTTTAAATTTGTGCATATGGGATTAATTTTTAAATTTAAATCTTAAATTTCACTGGCCATCAGCAGCAAGCCTGCTAACTGTCCCTCTGTTCTTGCAGTGAATGGCTACTACATCTCTGGGTCCCCAGTGCACCAGCTCGACTCGGGTCACACGAGCCTCCGAAAGCCCAGTGGGGACACCCAGGTAAGCTTCTGGGGAAAAGCCAAACAGCAGGATCCAAGAATAAATGGGTTTCTAAGTAGTTGAGGAATCCACCCAGAGCAAGAAGTCAAGAGGTCATTTTCTTTTAGAAACTCTCAGATCAGACAGATTTGTTGTGTGTAGTATAGTTAGGCTTTGTGTCCAGCTGGTAAAACTGTAAAAAAAGCCAAGATCCTTTGGCATTTTTGTCCTATCACTCCTTTCTGAAAAATCCACCAGGCCACTTCAGTCACTATTAGCAACCCTATGAATTTTTCTGCCACTCCAGCCTGAACCCTGGGCCTGTGTCCAGCACAGTCCTCTCTTTACATTTGCACATCCGCCCATGTCTGTATCTCATTGTATTTTCCTGCAGCTCCAGCTTTCCCTCCCAAAGACAGTATTCACAAAGAATTCATCCAAAGCTTTTTTCTCAATGACTTCATCCACTCTGGCCTGTCCTTTCACAGCCCCTCCTCAGTGCCTCACCCAGCACATCACCCCGAGTTAACCTACAGGATGCTGACCTGTGCACCTCCCTTGCCTTTGTCCAAATTTCCAATAAATATCTCTGTGCTTTTGCTTGCAACACGTCATATCCCTGGGAAATTCTTCCCCACAGATGTGGGGATGCAGATGCAGCACAGGGCCCTCTTCCAGCTCCTCCCATGAAACTCTTTGCTCCCTGCCAAAACATCCCCATATGACCATGTGACTGCCACAGCTGGTGGATCACACTTCCCCACCCTCTGGCGTTTCCCCCAGTGGTCCCAGACCTGACTTTTCTGTTTCCTTTCTCTATGAAAGTGGTGATTCCTTTCACAATGCTAAATACCCCTGGGGAAATGCCTGGTTGGTTTGGTTGGTGGGCTGCTGCCATGTGGACCTGGCCTGCCTGGTGCTCTCAGTGTCTCTGACATTCTCTGTTTCTTGGGCTAAGTTTTGTGTTGTCTGACAATGGTCCCACTTTGCCTTGACCCTCTTTTCTCACATGCTGACTCGTAAGTGGTTCCTTTCACCTCGGTCAGTATTCCTGGTTTAGATTAATGGCATTTCTCATTATACAGTCCAGCTCTTTGGATTCTCTGTTTCTTCTACATCAAACATCTTGTACTAACTCCCTGTGCTGCTGTTTCTCTGAGCAGTTTGCCTGGGCTGGAGACAGTGAGCACCTAAACTAGGTCAGAAGCATTTTAGAATCTGATGTAGTGCATTAGCAGACACCCCTGTCCACATATCTACTGTGACTCCCTCAGAGAACCCAGAGAATCTTGTAGGCTGTGACTTCCTTCAAAAAGTCCCTTGTGAATCCTTTTGCAAAAACAAAATAAATTAATTTCTCAAGGCATCTGACTCCCATGTTTTTGTAGTTGGCATGGAACACAGATTAACTTCTGCAGAATTTCCTTTGTAGCAACATTTGCCACCCTCTGTTTTTACACTGCTGAGTCTTACTCAAATTCACAGACACCTTTATACTCAAATTTACATCTGAGATACATGAGGAGTCACAGAATGGTTCAGGTGGAAGAGACTCTGAAGCCCATCCAGTGTCACCCCTGCCATGGCAGGGACACCTTCTACTGTCCCAGGCTGCTCTAAGCCCTGTCCAGCCCAGCCTTGGGCACTGCCAGGGATCCAGGGGCAGCCACAGCTGCTCTGGGCACCCTGTGCCAGGGCCTCACAGAGGAAAATTTCTTCCTCCTGTCCCATCTAACCCTGCCCTCTGTCAGTGGGAAGCCATTCCTCCTTTTTCTATCACTCCAGGCCTTTGTCCACAAGGACAAAGCCTGTCTCTCCAGCTTTTTGTAGACTGACCTCATGTACTGAAAGTTTCCACTGAGGTCTTCCTGGAGCCTTCTCTTCTCCAGGCTCTCTCAGCCTTTGCAGTCTTTGCTCGGCTGACTCAAGCATCAGCCTGTCAGAAATCCCTCTCATGGCTTTTCTCACTCCCTTCATCGCCTCCATGGTACTTTCTTTCCACTGCTCCTTTATTACAGGTTTTTCCAAACTGAACTCCTGGCTTCATCCCTGCTTTGAACCTGCTTTGAATTAGTTGTGAATCCCTGACTGGCTGCTGGTGGCATTAATTCTCAGAACAGCTTGTGTCTACGCCCTCTTGGGAAGCTGCTTTTCCTGGGGGCTGAGGCAGCTTCTGCAGAAGAGTCCTGAGTAAGGAAAGCATCTGACCATAAACCTGTGGTTGCAAGAAGCTGTTCTGCATACCCCTCAAAGTCTTTTTGGCCCGTCTCTCTCTCTCCTTGTGTGTCTTGGGCCATCCTAAGCTGCTCTGCTTTGACTGCTTCCTTGTCTGTTCCTGGCACGGGCTGTCTCCCACTGTGGAGCAGCTCCTAAGCTTTGGCCAGGATGCTTTCTTGGGCCTGGGCAGCAGCCACCATGCAAACAAATGCTGGCAAGGTCCCTCCAGCAAGCTCAGCCACATTTCTTGGAAACAGGTCAGGGGGTGGGGGGAAAAGCCACAACTGAGAACAACGCGGAGCTATGCTGTGCTGGGCACTCAGCCAGACCTTGTTTATGGCTTCCTAGAGAGCAGCTAAATGCTGCCCGTTCAAGTTGTCGCAACTGCCACCAAGGGGACAGCAGAACAGCCGCGGAACTGCACGTGTGTGGTGCTGGCACCTTGCTGCTGCTGGGTGTGGAGTCCCAGGACGAGCACCGGGTGGGATTTGGGGTGGGAGTCCCAGATGATGCCAGGAGCAGTCACAGCATCTGAGCCCCACCAGGGACCTGCGGCAGGGACAGGGGGCACTGGGGCACATTTGTGTCCCTGACCCTAGGGGTATATGATGCCATCATTCCACAGACAGGTAGGAGCTGCCTGATGGCAGGACACTGTCACCATCAGTGGTGGTGTCCAGCAGTGTCCCCAGCAGTGGCTGTCCCCATCCCTGTCCCCATTCTCGCACCCAGCAAAGCAAAGTGCCACCCATGGGACACCAAGACTGTTGTCCCTGTCCTCAGGGGGGTGTCACGCCACCATCCCACGGCGTGGCAGGGCACTCTTGGTGCCACCGTCCCAGCCCCGGCGCCGCGTTCGTTTCGGCGGGGGCGGGAGAGGCGGAGCAGCGAGCCGGGGCCTCCCGCAGCTCCCCCTCCCTCCGTCCCTGCCTGCCTCCCGGGCCGAGCCGAGCCGAGCCGAGCCGAGCCATGGGACCCGCCTCTCCACGCCCCGCGCAGCCATGCTGGGCTCCGAGAGCGGCCGCGATGATGTGCTCCGCTTCCCTCCGCAGAGCCCGGGCTCCCCGGCGGCGCCGCGGCGGCAGAGCAAGGAGAGCAGCCTGACGGTGAGAGCGGGGCACGGGGCTGGGGGGGTTCGTGATGGGCACCGGGGCTGGGGGATTCATGGTGGGCACCGGGGCTGGGGAACCGCGGGGGGTTCGTGATGGGCACCGGGACCGCGGGGATTCCGTGATGGGCACCGGGTACTGGGACTGGGGGGCCGCGGGGATTCCGTGCTGGGCACCGGGACTGGGGGACCGCGGAAGGTTCGTGATGGGCATCGGGGCTGCGGGGTTCCGTGCAGAGCACCGGGATTGCAGGACCGCGGGATTCTGTGATGGGCACCGGGTCTGCGGGGATTCCATGCTGGGCACCGGATACCGCGACTAGGGGACCGCGGGGATTCCGTGCTGGGCACCGGGGCTGGGGGTATTCTGCGACTAGGGGAGCCGCAGGGATTCCGGGCAGTGGGGATGGGGAACCGCGGGCATCCCATGCTGGGCACCGGGCTTCGCAACCGCGGGGATTCCGTGATGGGCACCGGCGCTGCGGAGATTCCGCGATGGGCACTGGGACTGGGGGACCGCGGGGATTCTGGGCAGTGGAAATGGGGAGCCGCGAGCATTCCATGCTGGGCACCGAGGCTGGGGGACCGCGGGGATTCCGTGATGAGCACCGGAGCTGGGCAAGCGCGGGGATTCCAGGCAGTGGGAATGGGGGACCGCGGGCCATTCCATGCTGAGCATCAGGCACCGGGGCTGGGGGGACCGCGGGGATTCCGTGCTGGGCACCTCGTGCCGGAGCATCCTGCCCCGGGGATCCGTGCTGGGCACCGGGCATTGGGGCACCGCAGGGATCCCGTGCCGGAGAATCCTACCCCGGGGATCCGTGCTGGGCACCCCGTGCCGCAGCATCCTGCCCCGGGGATCCGTGCTGGGCACCCCGTGCCGCAGCATCCTGCCCCCGCAGCGTTTTGGTGTTCAATCGCCGCTAAACTCACGCAGGGTTTGGGATTGCTGCCCTATGCTGGGGTCCAGGTGAGGTTTTCCGTGGAATAGTGGTGGTTCCAGGATAAGCAGGAGGTAATGGCGGTGCCTGAAGAGGTGCCTGGCACTCTGACCAGGTGTCCTGAAAAAACTTCCTCATCTGATCATCTCCACAACAGTGTACTGGGAGAAGGACTGAAGAGTTAAAGGAAGACAGACAGCAAGATTTTTTTTTTTCCCAATCTGTATTTGAGGTGTCTAGGAAGTTTCTTGTGCCAGAGTGTCCAATTAAAGATTTCTGATGGAAAGTACAGGCAAATGTTCTATATTTCAGCGTGAAGTTAATCTTACATTTACTTTTAGTCTTCATAATTAAGTATAACTGGCTCAATGATGAGACTTTTTACAAGAACATGTAGTGACAGGACAGGGAGAAGTTTAAAATTGAAAGAAAGAAGATTTAGGTTAGCTAGTAGGAAGAAATTCTTCCCTGTGAGGGCGGGGAGGCCCTGGTACAGCTCTGGCTGCCCCTGGATCCCTGCTAGTGTTGGCCAGGTTGGAATGGGCTTGGAGCAATTTGGGATAGTGGAAGGTGTCCTTGCCATGGCAGAGGGGTGAACAAGATGGGCTTTAATGTTCCTTCCAGCCTAAGCCATCCTATGATTCTGTGTTATGAATGGAAATGTTCTCAGTTGTATGATGTATCTCACTTTACAGACATTAATAACTTTAGTGTGCTTGGTGACCTCATCTGGAACACAATTAGCACTTGTGAGCTCTTCAGTGCAGGACAGGTGATTAAAACCAGAAGGGAAATCAAAATAGATGAATGAAAGTGGCTAGTAATAGAAAGTTTTATTCAAAGGGAAATCAGAAGAAATGAACAGATAAATTAATTTTCGGCAATAAAAGAGAGGCAATTCTTGCAGCTGCAAGTATTGGCAGGGTATCAAGTCCCTGAGAACAAAAGGAATAATTTAAAATTATACATCCTTGTTAGTGTTACTATGAGAAGGAGATTGTTGTCTGCTTTGTCACGTGCAGCCTGCAGATTTATTCATTAGTGGGCTGGGTTGCTGGTGACAGAGACCAGGGCTCAAAAGGAGCACATAGAAGTGTCTCTGACTGAGATGTGAGTCAGCCACTGCCATGCAGGTACAGTGTTCTGGGGCAGGAGGGGGAAATCTTCAACAGTTTTTGAAAAAAAAACCACTTTAATCAGTGATTTTAGTTATAAAAATAGGTTGTTACCAATGTTAGTACTGGTAATTGGTATTTTGAGAGCGTGGTGTGCTTTGAAGCAAGTACAAATCTGGATGTTCAGGCATTTTTGTAGATGTCTGGGAGAATCAGCTGTTCCAGGGCTGCAGTGGCTGGGGCAGGAGACATGTCCCAGCCCTTGAAAGCAGCTCCTGCCTGCTCAGATTGGGGGGTTGAGATAAATCATGGGCTGAGCATTGTGTCCAGAGGGACTAGTCATGGTCACACAGGGTGGGGTGCATGAGCACAAGAGGAGGAGAGCTTGTTTTCTGCAGTCCCTGTTCCTTACAGGGCTGAGGGCTCAGGCTGTTCTGTCAGGGTGACTTTCCATATTTGCTGTCCCATGTGCCATCAGGTAACATCTGCAAAGCAAACTGTGTGTTATGTCAGGGTCACTGGCTGTGCGTTTCTCCTGCAGAAGCCCAAAGCTTTCAAGTGGGATGAATCAGATAGACAAAAATAAGCTAATTTTAACAGCTGTTTGCTCCAAGCCATTGCCTCCATCAAGGCAGCATTGTGAAAAATGAATCTCATAAGGAGTGTAAACTGTAAAACAGTGGAAGTGTTTTTCACTGTCTCCTAGGAGGTTCTGTGTGCTCAGTGCCACTCAAGCTGATGTTCTGCTCAGCAGAGCTGCAGGGCATGTCCTTAGCTTGCTGTCAGATGCTTTTCCTCGCTCTGTAGCTGTGCTCAGGCACAACCTCTTCTTGCAGAGGGGAATTCTGTGATCTACTTTGAGGCTTTTGGTCCAGGAAACCTCTCTTCAAAGCGAAATCCTGTGGCACACAAGCTGCAGACATCAGGTGATGTCCAGCCAAGCTGCTGCTGCGTCATCACCTTCAGCAGAGGAGTGGGAGCATCTTCCTCAGGATGCATCTGCCTCTTCTGCATCCAAGTGGCATTTAGCAGCACAGCTTCTGGAAACCCTCAAGGCAGGTGGTGCTGGAGTATTTCCCATCTGTGTGCAACCAACCAGAATAATCTGGTGTTTTCTCTTTGGTCAGTGAATGTTACTGACATGGTCTTCCATCTTCTTTGGAGGAGAAACTCCAGCTGGGTATATCAGAGTTATGAAACTGCAGATGTGTGGTCTTTGCTGGTTTTACAATTAATTTCAAGGTGCACTTGCTGTTTTAAGGCTGGATGGTTTGCTGGCTGATTCCTGAAGCCTCTGGTCTGTGGAAGCTGGAGATATTTACAATAGGTGAAGGAGAGTTAAATGCAGAATGTACAGGGAGATTTCACCTGAGGAACAGAGCTGTGTCTTACTTGGAAGAGCAGGAAAGCTGCCTGATTATAAGGTATTTCTGAGTGTGGGTTTTTTTCTTCAAAATTCTCTCGTGCCTTGTTGGGATAGTGCAGGACCTGGAAAATGCTGGTGTTTGGATTGCATGTGCTGGCCACGTCAGTGAACAGTGCTGCAGATGGGAAGAGGGGCAGCCTGTGCACAGGAACTTGGGATTTCCTGCTCTCTGCTCTGTGTCTGGCAAGTGTGACACACACAGGGCTGTGATGAGCACAGGTTCAGCCCATGTTCCCCCTGTGCCCTGGGGCTGACTATGGTAGATACTGTCACAAAAGCCCTGGTTGGGCAGGGGCCTGAATTATCTCTGAACCATTCTACAGATAGACCGAGTGGAGAGGGCTCCTCCACACTTTTGGCAGAATCTTTCCTTTGAAATAGGAAGGAATCAATGGATTTGTTAACAGTGAGGACTTGAATTGTCTGTTCTTCCCTTCTGTGGTACCATAGCTGCAGCATCACCCTACCAGAGCTAAAACCCAGGGCAAACTCATGGTGTTGAAGCTGCCCAGACACAGCCTAGGCATTTCTGGGCTTCCCTGTCTGGGGAGAGTTCAGGCTGCCCAAGCCCTTCTCCAGCCTTTGCATTTGGCTTTTTTTTTACCCAAATGGTTCCATTTGCCATATGAGCTCGGTGTTGGATGTTGTACTTTTTGGGTGTCAGCTGAAATTGTAAAGAACATACTGAAGTGAGGCAATCTGGGACAGCTCTTCTGTGTTTAAGGTGCTGAGAATGTGTAGAAATCAAAAAGTAATGTGCATTTTTAAGTTGAAGAGATAAGCAAAAATGTTGCCCTGCTTTAATCACGTGAGTGTGGCACAGTAAGTTCTCCTGCTCTCTGCTCATTTATTTATGTTGTGACTGATGTAATAAACATGTAGTTGATTATCTAAGCTTTGATCAAATTATTCGTGTTTTATTCTTGTTGCTTGGCAATGTCTCATTTACTGGTGAGTGACTTCAAAGCCTGTAGAGACTCTGAAATCCAGGAGATTAATGTGCATGTCCAGTCCAACAAAGTTTGTTGTTCCTGTGCAAATCCTGTGCATTCACCTGGCTCCCTGGGTCTGTTCCTCTTCTGTCACCCTTTTGTGTCTCAGACATAATTAAGAGTTACCTACACCATAAACAGCTCATTTTGTCATTATTGCCAGTTCCTTGTGGGAAATAGGAGCTGGAATATTCAGCTGTTAAGGGTATAATTGCATTTGCTCATGATCTGTATGCAAGCAAAAGTATTTTAATCCATCGAGTTTGGCACACAGCTTGTCAAGAGAAATGCATTTGTGCTGCTTGTTTGATCCCCTCTGTGTGTGTCCTCCACCAAGCTTTGTTTGTCACTGTGTTTTTTTTTCCTTCTCTGACTCTGATCCTGCTGTCCCCTTTAATCCAGTGGCTCCCAGACAGGTTTTCTGGTGCCACTCCTGGCCCATGGCAGCTGGAAAGACAAGCTGCTGTCCCCTGGCAGGTTTGTTCAGCTCTTCCTTGGGGTTTTACCCTGCTGCTGTCTTGTTATTAATTTTGCTTTGTTGCAAGCTGACAATAGCCATTATTTTGACAAAGAGGCTGCATAAGAACTTAATATCATGGTGAGACTGATTATCACCTCACCTGTCCCAGTGGAGCTTGTGGGAATGCAATGCAGGTCATCACACCTTGTTTTCTCTTCATGCTCTGTGATTCCATCATTATCTGAGAGACCTGTTTTAATTTGTTTTGTTTCTTCCTGGCAATTACAGCTCTAATAGTCACCTTCTGCAAGCTTTTGTTAGGCCTTGCTGGCAAGTCAGCATTATTCAAATATCCACAGTGCCACAGGTTTGGATTTGGAGCTTGCATGGAGCCTGGACAGCTCTCAGGGATGTGAGCAAAGTGTGATCTCTCAAAATTAGTGAGGGCAGTGCTCCTTGGCATGGAGTGTCACTGTCCATGGGACTAATGGAGCTGTCAAACATGGGGACATCATCCCAGGTGCTTTGGCTGTCCTCACATCACTCAGCTCATCAGTGGCACCAAGCTGGTGAAGCTGAGTGCAGTTTTTTCAGCTCTCATTGCTTTTAGAGGCAAGAAAAGGAGCATTTCAGAGGAGGGAATGCCACATTGTCACACCACTGCTGCTCAGTGCCAGCCTGGTGTTCCCCTCCTGCTGGGAAATGCTGGGAGGTTTTAGAAATGCTGGGAAATACCAATCCAAGAGCTCTTGTTTGAGTGTAAGCAATCTGGGGTAATGAAAGGAAAGAAAGAGGATTACCTGTGTAGTCCTATGGAATTTTTAGTAGTATTTCTAGAGTTTAGAAAATTTTCATGCCCCCTGCTGGGACTTAGTGTAAAAAGATTTAAATTCTGTTTACCATAATATTTTTGTTTCTGTGTTTGTTTTTAAGATTGTAAAAGCTTCTGAGTTTATTTTTTGATTCTGGCACCAATTCCCTTTTAAAAGTGATACTAGACCCTAATGGCCTCATGACTCTTCCCAGACAATTCAGCATCATTTCCAGACAATTCAGCCTTTAGAGAAGTGAAGAATATTTTGATTTATTCCTAAAACTTTGAGAAACACTTGAATTAACCCTGCTTTCATCAGCTGCTGATGTGCACACTCACTGTTCCACTTGCTGCTGCATTCCTGGAGTTCTGTGCACTGCAGTGAGACACTGTCACCAGTCCAGCCCTGGCCTTTCCAGTGACTCTGTGGTTATTGCTTCAGGACATGGACACTCACTGTCACATCTCTAATCAGCAGCTTCCAGCTGACACAGATTCAGTTTTTGTGAAACAGGCACTGCCTTTAGCAGGGAGTGGGAATTTCCCATGCTGGTTCTCTTTGCAGATTTTTCAGCTGCAGGATACAACTCCTGTGCCACTCACGGCAGATCACCTCCCTGTCCTGGTGTGCAGTGCCACAACACAATGATCCAACTCAAGATATTCTATATTTCTATGACTCTGTGATGGCCAGACTTCTGTTAAAGGCTGCAGAACACACCTGGGAGATGCAGTTGGTTAGAGCATGGCCATCCTGCTCTCAACTGAGCTGGTGCATGACTCTTCTGCTGGGGAATCCAAGGGAACAGGGAAGGTGTTTGCAGTGCTGGCTGTGCTTGGCACCCTGTGGCCAGTGGAGGCCAGCTCTGAAAATTTTCGAAACTCTAAAAATACTATAAAAATTCCATAGTTGGATGGAGGTGCCTGCTCTGGTTGAGGGTGCTGGCTCTGGCTGGAGATGCTGGTTCTGGCTGGCTGAAGATGCCAGCTCTGGCTGGAGATGCCAGCTCTGACTGGACATTGTGCCTCTGGCTGGAGATTCTGGCTCTGGTTGGAGGTGCAGGGTCCCCAGTGCATGGTCACTGCCTGCAGAGCCCAGTTTTCTGACTTTCAGGTCAGTTTGGAGCCTGGTGGGAGCTGGAAGGCAAGACACATGGTTTAGGATCTAGCTGAGGTGACAGCCAAAGACAGCACAGGTTCAGGGTGCTCAGCCTGCTTTGGGATGGGCTTGGCAAGCTCTGGCAGGGTGGTTTATGTGGAGCAAGCTCCTGCACTGTTACAGGGCAGCTGCTGAAGCTCCAGCCTGGGCAGAGGCAGCAGAACCAGTGTGGGTTTGTAGGAGCAGCTTGTATCAGCTGAAGGCTTTGTCTGCTGTGCTCTGGAGTGGTGGGTTTGTGCTGTGTCAGCAGCCACATCCTTTCTGATCCTCTCTGGATAGCCCAGAGGCAGATTGACTGCATGCCTTTGGGTCTGCCTGTGCAGCTGTGCTAACCCTACCCACAGATTTGTGTGGATTTCCTGTGAGTTAACTGATCCAAAACAAACCCCCACCCCCATACAGATACATCTGTGACATCCCAACCCCAATACCTCTTGATCCCTTGATGAATCAAGTGCTTTTAGTGTTCCCATGAGCCTGAGAGGGGCTGATTTTGGGGAATCTGCCCAGCAGGGATTTGAGGTGAGCATTACAAACTGGCACTGAGCTCTGACTCGTGCTGGTGCTTGCTCTGGGAGGCTCAGCTGTGTCCAGGGTTGTTCTGCAGAATGTTCTGCTGTAGCTGTGGTGCTCATTGCCTTCACTGTGCTGTTAGCAGGCTGCAGTGTTCCACTGGGATAGCTTAATGAGTGCTTGGATTTTCTGATGCTGTTGTTTAATGAGCGTGTGATGAGTCCTGTCTGACTGATCTCTGTGAACACTGAAGGTTCATGGCTCCAGAGAGCCCCTGCTCCTTTCTACCCAGAGCATCACTTCCATCTGAAAAGGTCTTAGACACAGATTGAAGGGCTGTGCACTGATACAATAATTCCTTTTTTTTAGCATCCTGTAGGAGATGGCATAGCCAAGGGTGTTTTGCACTGACAGTGCTCTCTGGTGCTCAGGGTGTTTCACATCACAGTTTTCAGGGATTTGGGAGAACTCCCTTCGTGGTGCTTTCCAAATGCAGCAGGTTTTCCTCATGTGCAATGGGTAGTTGATTTCCCTCTGAGCCAACACTCCTGCCTGCAGAAAGCAGCATTCTGGGAATACTTGGCTGTTTCCATGCAACAAGCAGTTTTTCTGCCCTGGCATGCCTTCACTGCGGATTTTCTGATGGATATAACTTTTTATTTACGTATTTCTCATTAACAGCTACATTTCATTACTGTCTAACTCTCCTTTTTTTTCGCTTTTGTATTTTTTTTAACAGATCAACTGTGTGACTTTCCCCCACCCTGACGTAATGCCAGAGCAGCAGTTGCTGAAACCTTCAGAGTGGAGCTACTGTGATTATTTCTGGGTAAGTGGGCAGCCAGCCACATGCCACATGCAGCTCCAGAGCTTCCAAGAAAGTGGAATAAACAGCTTGATTTGTGCTACAAGGTAAAGGAGAATTTGGGCTGAGATACAGTGTGTTCAGGGAGTACCACAGAGACTGGGGATGCCAGGGAAGATCTCCTGGAAACATCTGACCAGTCTGAGATGTGGCTGATCCGTCAGAGAAGGAAAGGCAAGGGCAGTTCCCAGGAGATGGATTTGCTCAGGAAATAGGGAGGATGTAGGAGAAGCCACATATTTCAAAATAGCACAGGCAAAAGGGCAGTGCAGGAGGAAGGGAATAGAATCCCACAATCCCAGACTGGTTTGGGTTGGAAGGGATCTTAAAACCCACCCTGTTCCACCCCTGCCATGGCAGGGACACCTTCCATTGTCTCAGTCTGCTCCAAGCTCCATCCTGGCTTGGACACTTCCAGGGATCCAGGGGCAGCCACAGCTGCTCTGGGGCCTCCCCACCCTCACAGGGAAGAATTCCTTACCAATATCCCATCCATCCCTGCCCTCTGGCAGTGGGAAGCCATTCCCTGTGTCCTGTCCTTCCATCCCTTGTCCCCAGTCCCTCTCCATCTCTCCTGGAGCCCCTTGAGTCCCTGCAAGGGGCTCTGAGCTCTCCCCAGAGCCTTCTCCTCTCCAGGCTGAGCAGCCTCCATTTCTCAGCCTGTCTCCAGAGCAGATGTGTTCCAGCTCAGTGGCCTCCTCTGGACTTACCCCAGCTCCATGGATAGCAGAGTGGCTGGCAGGGAATGTGATTCCCGTGTTCCCAGAGCATGAGAGCCAGGGATGCACAAGGAAGCAGGGGGTGCCCCTTCTAAAGCAAGTTAAAAGCTCTTTGTTAAATTGTACAGCTCCCTCCACAGGGTATTCCAGAGGTCAGACAATGAATGCCTTCTTTGTAGGGTGAGGTTTGTGAGGGACAGGCCAATTTATAGCTTGAGTAGTTTTAATGCAGCCTGGAGCATGCAGAGTCTTCCATGGCTGGTTCTGTGTGTGCCCCCTTGTGCCCAGGTCTGTTTTCAGGCTCCTGAGTCACATGAAAATGATGCTGTGGTCCTTGGAGTGTGGAGCTGATAGAAAATGATAGAAAATGGTCTTCCAGTGGAAAACTTTCCTTTCACCTGAATGTTTTTCTGGGCAGTGAGAGGAAAATATAATGGAATGAACAAATACTACAAAAGGAACCAGCAATGAAGCTTTTAGGAATGTCATGTGTGTTTTCAGTTATTGGTTGTTGAAGTGTTTCCCTTTTAATAAAAAGTGTCAGTGTTGGAGACCCAGCAGAATGTCCCTTTGTGCCTGCTCAGTGCTGATGGCAGGGCAATGCTAAAATACACTGAAAAAAAAATACACATGTTTGAAAATTGTCACGTTACCACAACATTTCTTCAGTTCCTTTCAGTCTTCTGATCCCAGCGGGCCCTAAGTCATTAATGGTGTACAGACTGATTATTTTGTACATGTCTCACAAAAGTTCCTGCCTTGTTTGGTCCTCCCTGTTCAAGCTCAGCCTGTGCTTGGTTCCATGGCTTGGTCACATCCTGATTTCAGTGAAACTCTACTCCCAGCTCCTTACTTCTTGCAGACTTTTATCCTCTCATAACTCTGCTTGCAGGAATTTCCTCTTTGGCCTTGTCATGCTCTGCCCACAGCTCAATTCTCCTTCCTCCACCATCTCCACTTCTCCCACTGGCTCAGCCTGCTGGTGCCTGGCAGGGCACCCTGCCAGTCTCCTGCCTTGATTAATCTGGCATTTTCCTCTGGCTGCTTGTGCAGCACGTGGGGGATCAGAGCAGCACTGGGGGAGATGTTCTCTGAGAGTTTGGGTGTTGGAAGAGGGAAAGAAATGAAATAGGGAAGCAGAGAGAAAACTGTGTTGGTTGTTGAAGCCAGTGGAGCAAGGAGCTGTGTGAGAAACAGGCAGTGAGGAATGGGATGTGTGGTGGCAATCTGTGGGATGGGTTTGCCTTGTTTTACAGTAGATTTATGCAGACTGGCTCGGTTTTCCTCAGTAAAAATCACAGTTGGCAGGCTGCTAAAGGTGTTTTAGGGCTGGGAGGAGCAGCCCTGTCCTACCCTCTGCCCCTGGAGTGTTCCCTTGTTCCAGGGCTCCTGCATTGGGCAGGCTGAGCCCTTGGGGCTCACCTTACCCAGCTGTGTTCTCTTGTTCCAGGGCTCCTGCATTGGGCAGGCTGAGCCCTTGGGGCTCACCTTACCCAGCTGTGAAAGGTGCTGGGCAGGAATGACAGCAGGGTTGCTGCTTTGGCCCCCACAGCATCCTTTTCTGGCTAAAGATAATTGTAAAACTTCCCTTTTTAAACTAAAAAAAAATGAGCAAGAAGGATGTTGGGGTATTTCTTTGAGAGGGTCTGAGGTGTTGTAGCCACAGCTGCTCTAAGGGCAGGATCCCTCAGGCACCACTGCTGGGAGCCAAATCTCTGTGGGTGTTTGGCCTCCAAAGGTTTTTGCTGAACTTCCTTTTATTTCTTTCAGGCAGACAAGAAGGACTCACAAGGGAACAACACAGTGTCGGGATTTGAAATTCTTCTTCAAAAGCAGCTTAAAGGGAAACAAATGCAGAAAGAAATGGCAGAGTTTGTTCGAGAAAGGTAATTAGCACTTGGCTATCAAATTAAATCTTTATTGCAATTGTTTTTTCCCCAATTTAGATATTCCTTAAATATGTTAAGGCTTAAACTGCATAAAAGGTTTGCTGCAAGTTCTTACTGAAGATTTAATATTTCTTTAGTGTTATCCACACTTTCCAGGCTTCTCCAGCTCTCACTTGTCTGAGCTGTATTGCACTAAGGCTGTCTGTCAGAGGGAACCAAGAAGGTTTTAAGCAGCAGATTCAAGGAAAAAGTATAAACAGCAGAGAAGCAGAGTGGAGGTGATGTTTAAAAGGGAAATATTTTGTCTGAAAAGTACAGAAGCAGTTTGTTCACATGGAGCATAGGCACAGTTTCCTAGAGGAAGATTTAAAAAAAACATCACTTTGAGATTGGTTACAGAACCAAAGGATGGTTTGGGATGGCAGGGACATTAAAGATCATCTCATTCCAGCCCCTTGCCATCTGTAAGTGCAGGGACACCTCCCACTGTCCCAGGGACACCTCCCACTGTCCCAGGGTGCTCCCAGCCCCGTCCAGCCTGGCCTTGGGCACTGCCAGGGATCCAGGGGCAGCCACCCTGTGCCAGGGCCTGCCCACCCTGCCAGGGAACAGTTCCCAGTTCCCAAAATCCCATCCATCCCTGCCCTCTGGCACTGGGAACCATTCCCTGTGTCCTGTCCCTCCATCCCTTGTCCCCAGTCCCTCTCCATCTCTCCTTTAAGCACTGTCAGAAGCTCTGAGCTCTCCCCAGAGCCTTCTCAGGGTGCAGTTCAGTTGGGCAGAACTTGCAGATAGTTTCATTTATAATTTGTTTTGTTTCTCCCTCTCACCTTTATTTTCAGGCTAGGGATGTGGCAGCAGTGGGAAAATGCAAAGTGTCACAGGCAATAATGGTGGCAGATACACTCACATGAGGTTTCTGTAGTCTTTGACATCAGATAATCCAAGAGGCAGTTAGAGTGTGACCAATGGAATGAACAAATACTACAAAAGGAACCTTTTAATGTTCCAGGTTGTTCTTTCTTCTACCAGAGGTAGAAGAAAGAACAACCTGGAACATTAAAAGTGCAATTGAGAAATAGGAATACTAAGGGAGAGGATGAGAAGGCAAGCAGAATTACGATAGCAAGGGAAAAGAGGGGGAAGGTTCTTCAAAGGAAGCAGTATATAATGAAATTTGACAGAAATAAAAGCAGGAGGCATTCAAGAGGAAAGGAAAGTTGGTGTGAAATTAGAGAGAGCAAGGAGAGCAGCTCTGACACTGTGGGGAGGCATGGCTGTCCTCAGCAGAGGAAGGAAAAGACCCACTGTGTGCTGGGAACAAAAAAAATTGTTGGGAATTGAGTGTGAACAGAGTCTGGATGGAAGTTACAGAAAGATTATTTCATTTCTGCCATGTTCAGCAGATCCATATATGCACCTTTCACTGTTTGCCTGAGCAATTTATGGAAGATTTCTGCAGTCTCTGCACTACAGGAAAAATAATTATGCTTCTGTTGTCTGATAATTCCATTGTTCCCTCCTAATCTGGAGGAACAGTGTAAAAAGACTCAGTCACAGTCTTCCCTTAGTGGGAATTATGGAGCTGTCTGTCAGATATCCTCTACCACCTTTTCTCCCTGTTCCCCCTGTTGTCTTAATCTATTTAGTTCCTTCTTGCATGGCAGTCACATCAGATCATCTTCGCCTCCCTTTGCAGCTCTCTAGTTTTTTTTCATCCACCATAATATGTCATGACTGAAATTATTTGAGTGTGGGCACAAAAAGTACTTCTTTTTATCTCAAATGTGCCCCACAAAAGGGCACTTGCTGAAGCAGCTCCTGCAAAGGGGCCTGCCAGAAATACCCCACCTTCTGATGCTGTGTGCATGGACAAATAAAGACACTTTAGAGCAGGTTTTGTGCACAGCTGGCGCAGAATCAGGAGTTTTTCTGTCTGGGAACCCCACAGTTCTCTCAGAAATGTTCTGTTGAGCAAGCTGGGTTGAAAACCAGTGAACAGACAAGTGTTTGCTGTGGCTGGGAGCATGTGCACCTTGCAGTTGTTTCACTGGCAGCAGGAGAGGGTTCCAGGCAGGATTCTCATCCCTCTGCACCAACAGTGGCCCATTCCTCCCTGTGGGGCTGTGTGGCAGCACCTTTCTGTCACAGACACATTCTATGAAAATCCTTTTCTTAGGATTTTTCTTCTTGAGGAGCTGAGAAGCCTCAGGAACAAAATGGAAACCATGATTATCTGCTGCTGTGGAATGCAACAGGTGCATCTGTGATTGGTCTCATGTGGTTGTTTCTAATTAATGGCCAATCACAGTCAGCTGGCTTGGAGACTCTGAGACAAGCTTTTATCATTCCTTCTTTTTCTATTCTTAGCTAGCCTTCTGATGAAATCCTTTCTTCTATTCTTTTAGTATAGTCTTAATATATGTCATAAAATAATAAATGAGCCTTCTGAAACACGGAGTCAGATCCTCATCTCTTCCCCCATCCTCAGACCCCTGTGAGCACTGTCACACCTTTCCTGCTCTGCTCCCTTGCCCCTGGCAAGCTCAGCTCCTGTCCTGGTGCCTCCAGGTGGGTGAAGACCAGCACAGGGCAGTGAGTGAGAGGAAGGGGCTGCACCAGCCATGTGCTGGTGCCAGAAGCTGCTGCCACATCCCTGCCACGATTGTCACCCATCACAGAGAGCAGGAAGCATTTGCTGTCCCCAAGGAAGGTGCACTTCATCCCCCCAAATCTCATCTGGGTTTTTCCTGGGTGGCTGCACTCCTTCGTTTTTGCCTCAAGGATGTGCAGCCTCACATTTCACAGCAGACTGAAGCACGTGCTCCTGGTTTTGCAGACAGCAGAGCAGAAACACTCTGTCCTTGTTACTTGCTCTCCAGAACTGGAGCTTCTTCAGCTAATTTTGTCTCACATGCCATCCTGCATATAGCCCTGCTCTTGCCTCTGCATTTTTAGCATATGGGGGGAGAAGACTGCTCATCAAACCAGTGCTGCCAAGCCCTGGAAACTGAAAGGAAAATTCCTGTGGCAAAATCTGTTAAAATGCAGAGAATTTCTTGAAATTATGTGTGTGGGTTTCTGCCTTAAAGCTTACTTACTGCTGTCTTTTTATTTTCTCTCTGTGTGTATGTGAGTGTAGGATAAAGATTGAGGAGGAATATGCTAAGAACCTGTCCAAACTGTCTCAGAATTCCTTGGCTGCTCAGGAAGAAGGGTAAGTGTGTCTCTGTGAATTTCACAGAAGACGAATTTTAATATAAAAGGCATTTCTCCCACACAGGTACAAGTAATTTTCCCCAGCTCTCTCCCTCTGAGTAGAGGTTTATTTAGATTAGCACCCTGGGCATGTTAGGGAAGATGTAATTGCTTCAGAGTTGTTTGTTTGGGTTTTTTTTTTTTTTAGGTTGTTACTGAGAAGTTTTTTAGGAATATGTGTATAAAATGTTGCATTTCCAATCAGGTTTATATGCTGTCCTTGTTGTAGGCAGGACTGGTTCCTTCCAGGATTAGCATGTGTGTGTACTAAAATACTTTGAAAATGGAAGAACATATAGAATATATATGTATATCTATATATACACACTACTGAGAGTAGCTGTGTAAGGTCAATGCTGGTACAATCAGAGCAGCACAGACAAGAGGGAGGATAAAAAAGTCTCTTCTCATCAGGGTTCTGGCACTTCAAGAAAAGCAGCAGACTGCTGCTTATTTCCAACATTTTCACACTTGGGAAGTTATTAAGAAGACATTAGGCAGTGCAGCTCAGCCTGAATTGCAGTTTTTCAGTATTAATGCAAAGGCACCACTGCTGAGGGATCAGAACTTGGTGGCTCTGTGTGTTTCACCACAAACCCTCTGAGCACTGAAGGCCAAAGCTGGAAATGACTGTCCTCACCTTTGGCACTGAAGCTGCATGAGGTGTTTTGCTCAGCTTCCAGGAGGCAAGGGCAGAAATTCCAAGAGGATAACTGGGCTGTTACTGCCCTGAGCACCTACACTGGGAATGGTTTCTGTCCTCCTTTCTCCTTAGGGCTGGATGCTCAGCTGATCTAGCAAAGCTAAGCCCACTTCCTCCCACATCTTCCTTCCACTTTCTCCTACCCCCAATGGGAAAAGGAGAGAATGACTGAAAAAATGAAAGGGAAGGAAACAAAGTAGGTGAAAAGAGAGGGAATGAACACTCAAGCCTAAGAAATGTTGAAGTAGAAAGCTGGAAAGGACATGGAGCTGAGAGCACTGTCCAGTGATGCTCTCCCAGATAACAGGGGTAGTGTCAGTGGGAAATGGGCAGTGAGAGAGGACTTCAGGGAAGGAGGAATATTCTGTAGGTGTGTCTAAGTTGTTTAACTGATGAACACCACATTTGAGGACTCAAGGCCTTGCAGCAGCATCAGAGGTGACAGATCATTAGTTTGAGATTGCAGGTGACAGGTGATTTTTCAGGCTATCAGGAACAGTCAAATCTCATTATCCTTGAATAGGGAATAGGGAAGAGATAGAAGGAGCCAGGAATTGTAGATCATTCAGCTTTATTTAACCTGTGCAAAGTGGTGGAGTAAACCATCAAACTTCCACTTAGGGGAAAAATTAGATGCAATTGTTGTATATGCATAAAGAGCCATGCCAAGCCAACCTAAATTCCTTCAGTGATGGAGTAAAAGAGTAGGTCAAGCCTCACAGCTCTTTATTTAGTGTTGCTTTTTGTGATGGGAGATTCTCGTAGGCAGACAAGAGAAATGGTGGCCTAAATAAAGCTTAATGTGCAAAAAACTAGGTAGGAAAAACCCACTGCTTACAGAAACTAAACTGCAGAAAGTAGCTGAGGAATGACATCCCAAAGGGTTTGTCCTAAGTCCAGGGTGTTTTAAAATGTTTTTGTAATGAACAACCTGTAATAGAAGAAATTATGGATTTACTGTATCCAGAGATGTGACAGAGCTAGGAGGGTTGGTATGTGTAACTTGAGGAAAAGGTTGCAATTCAGAATTCTTGTGTTAAAATTGAGAAATTAACTGAAAAAAAAAAAACTAAGATGCATTTTAATGAGGACAAAGCAGCGGGTTTTATACTTTTACAGGATGTGAAAGATACAGTTACATAACACTTTGTGGGAGAAGGATCTGGCTATAGTGAATCACAAGCTTATTCATCAACAACTTCATGCTGTTGTCTAAAAAGGCAATCACATTGAAATATGTAGAAGAAAGAGTGTCTGATACAAAATAATCTGTTACCAGTTTAGCCCCTGGAGTTGCACTGTACTGGGGACAGTGTAGTTTTGGTTATGGTGCTTTAGGAGCAGTCTGGGCTGTTGTAAAGGATCTGGAGGAGTTTGCCTCAGCTGCCGCTGTCCTGGAAATAATCTGAAAGAAAAAGACAACAGAGAAATTTTCAAGTGCTGAAAAGCTTTTCCACGACTTTTCACCTGAAGTGAAAATCTGCTTTCTGAAGTAGGGTGTAAAGTAGAAGAGGTAGAAAAAGCTGCATTGGTGGAAACTTTGTTATGGTGAAGATAAGATGCTGAAGGGTCTTGCTTAGGGAGGCTCTGGTGTCTCTGTCACTGGAGATTGTCATGAACTGGGTTTGCAAAGATCTGCTGCAAACAATGCCAACACAATTCTGCCTTGGTCACAAAGGTTGGGCGTTTTCTCAGATTTCTATTACCATTTTCCATGATTTTGCTGATCAAGATATGGTACAAAGTGTCGTGCCAGATTTCCCTGACAGATCCACAAGGAGAGGTGGGGAAGGGACTGATCATTGTCCTGCTCTTCCTTCAGCACGCTGGGAGAAGCTTGGGCTCAGCTCAAGAAGAGTTTAGCTGATGAAGCAGAGGTTCATCTCAAATTTTCTTCTAAGGTAAATGGTTCTTTCTTTTCCAAATATGTTTCCCTGTATTGGTGGGCCTCTCCCTTCAGTGCATGTTAGTGGGGGAAATATACAGGCATGTGGTACAATTTTAGGAGAATTAATAAGTTGGTGAACAAACTTGCTGAAACTCTGTCCAATCTTCCTCCCAAAATCAGTTTAATCTGCCTGCTGAGTAAATCAAAACACATCTAGCTTTAATTTTTCATTAAAAAGTAAAACTGATTTTAGATGTTGTTCACCTGGACTCTGTGTTCCAGCAGTAAATTGAACTAGTACTTGCACAATTCACTTCTGCAAAGGAAGAAATGAAAAGCAATATTTGGCTTCTCAACAAGAATCTACTCTACCTGTCAGAAAGGAAGAGAACCAGAATTCTGGCTTTTTTTGTACCATTAGCCTTTCTCAAAAGTCTGCTGGGAGCATCACGTTATTTTGGGGTTTTATCTCAAGTGATGCCCAAGGAGATTTCTTTTACAAATTATGGTATTTATCTGGGCTTTTTCCACCACATGTGACATGCTCTTGAATCCTGTTGCATTCTGTTAACCTCTGTGGGTGTTCAAGTTCAATTTAGTGGCAGATATCTCAGCACCACAGCCATGTTCTGGAGGAAAATTATAGCTCTGCACCATTTGTAAGCAATTCAGCAGAGGTTACTCAGGCAACCAGCTGCTGCCTTGGTAACCCACTGCTCTGCCTTAAACTTCGACATCAGGGCTGTAATTAGTGAAACACTTTTTGCTCCCCATTGTCCTCCTGAATTGTTTTCCAAAAGGAAGAAATGCACCTTGGAGTGATGTGTGTGTGTAGGCAGGCGAGGTTGAGAGGGGCTTTTCCATTATTTTACTTCTTAAACTCTGCACAGAAACTCCTGTAGCATCCTCCAAATCCTTCCCACTGATTGTGTGCAAACAACAATGTGGATATGGCACTTTAGGGGCAAGGTTTAATGGTGGACCTGGCAGCCCTGGGTATTGTATTTGCCAGGAAATGCCTGATGAGGGCAGGAATGATGAATCTGACTCTGTGTTCTCAGAAGGCTAATTTATTACTTTATGATACTATATTATATTAAAGAATGCTATACTAACTATACTAAAGGATACAGAAAGGGTACATACTAAATGCTAAAAAGATAATAATGAAAATAATAATAAAAATAATGAAATAATAATAATTATTATGATAATAATAATAATAAAAGCTTGTGACTCTTTCCAGAGTCTTGACACAGTTTGGCCCTGATTGGCCAATGAATCAAAACTACTCACAGCAGAATCCAATGATACAATCACCTGTTGGATAAATGCTCTCCAGACACATTCCACATGAGCAAAACACAGGAGAAGCAAATAAGAGATAAGAATTGTTTTCCTTTTCTCTGAGGCTTTTCAGCTTCCCAGGAGAAAAATCCTGGGCAAAGTGATTATTTCAGAGAAGGTGTATGCCACACCTGGGTTGACAATGGGACTTGATGATCTTGGAGGTTTTTTCCAGTTGTGGTTCTGTGCAGAACCAGGAATTGCTGCCTGGCTCCTCAGTTCTTCCTTTATTTTCATTTCCAGCTCCAGAGTGAGGTGGAGAAGCCCCTGCTGAACTTCAGAGAGAACTTCAAGAAGGACATGAAGAAGTGCGACCACCACATCGCGGACCTGCGGAAGCACCTGGCCAGCCGCTACACGGCTGTGGAGAAGGTGGGAGCAGGAGCAGCCTGCAGGCTTTGAGACACACCAGACTGCTGCTTTGAGCAGAGCAGCTGCCCCTTGGAGAGCTTCAGCTCTGTCACAGCTGTTCCTGCTGAGGGCTTTCACTGTTTATTGAAATTAGGGTGCCCCTGGTGCAGGGAATGATTGATATCTGACTCTGTTGATTCAGAAGGCTGAATAATTGCTTTATTAAACTATATTATATTACATTATACTATACTATATTGAAGATTACAATTCTTACTATTCTTTAAAAGACTACTATTCTTTAGTATTCTTTGTATACTACAATACTACTGTAGTATCTCTTAGTATTCTTTAGTATTCTTTGTATACTACAAAGAATACTAAAGAATACTAAAAGATACTAAAGAAAACTCCTGTCTGAGAAAGCTAGGACACAGCTTTGAGTCATTGGCCAAGGAAACAAAACAAATCTCAGCAGAATCCAATTGACAAATCACTTCAGGTAAACAATCTTCCTAACACATTCTACATGTGCAAAACAACAGGAGCAGCAAGTAGAGATAAGAATTGTTTTTCTCTTCTTCTCTCTGTGCTTCTCCAGGGAAAAACTCTGCGAGAGGGAATTATGTCTCTCTGTTCAGGGAATGTGAATGCCACAGCTGTTTGCTGTGCTTTGCCCAACCCCAGAAATAGTTTGGTGTTTAACTGAGATCTGGGAAGTGAGGGACAAACATTGCTGAAGTGGCTTTTTGGTTCATCCTCCCCTTGCCAGCTTGGGGCAATAAAATTGATGCACATACTTCTTATTAGTGTGCATCTATTGTCCTCAAAATGTAGAGCACCTTGCCTTACAATGGCAGCAGGGTCAGGTCAGAGGCTCACCTGGCTCAGTGGCCAAAAGCAGCTGGACCCTGGCCTGGCAAATCACAAACCCTTCACAAGCAACATCCTCACTGTAAAAACCCACACAGCAGCAGCAGCAGCCAGTAATGGGCTGATGTGACACCAGCCAGGAGGTGGCTGAGGTCGTGGTTCATGGAGTTAGACCCACAAAATGTGATCATCCAGCAGCAGCTGGTAGAATTAGGGATGCTTATGCCTCAGCTGCCAAATTGTATCCTCATGAGTTTGCTTTTGGGTGTAAATTGGAGAGGAAAATACCATTCCCAGTCATCCCCAAAGCTGTTTGTGCTTTCATTAAAGCTCAGCAGGAGTTCCCCAGGGACAGAACTGTGGCAGGATACACAAGGTCCTTAGGCTGAGTGTCTGCAAGGAAGGCATTTTTCTGCAGAACACCAAGTTCTTCACACTCCTATCTGCAAAGCAACTCAGTAGCAACATTGGGAGTAGTGAATTAGGAATAACCCTGGGAAGAAGGAAGAGCTGTGACTGCAGTGCCTGTGGAGCTCTCAGCCCTCACAGATTGCTCTCCTGCAGCTCCCTCTCCAGACCTGCAGGACCCACCAGGGCCTCAGAACTGCACATGGAAAAAATTCCAGGAATGTTTCAGCAGAGCTGTATCATTTAGGCTGGTGTGACTGTAAAAAAACTGCAAAGTTCTAAGAAAATCAGTCATCCAAATTAGTTTGAAACACTACTACAGTATAAAGAACAAATGTGACATGTTTTATAACAAATCCATGCAAAACAAGTGATTTTTGTCTATTTATCAGCCTGCATGTAACAGTGTTTATTTGTTAAGGTACTTTACTAATTTACATGTATAATATATATTTGTACTGATAAATCAGGTTTTAACAGCTTGAAGAACTTCTAAGTAAAGTAGTTCAAGGCATCAGTTGTAACCAGGCCTCAGATTCTTGATTTCTACTGTTGGCATGAACCTGAGCAAGTTTTTCTGAATTAACAAGTCCCTAATTAAGTTCCTATTGTTAGTTTGTGATGTGTGTACATTGAGTCCAGAACTTACTTAAAGACAAATTTTGTAAGATACTTGAAATTACTTCAACAATTCAGATCCTAAGAAAAGTGATAGAAGAGATGTCCTGATAATGATGCTGTTTAAGACATTTGAAAGAAGCTCCAGCTCTCTTTTCTTCCAGAAATAATGAGAAAGCTATTAAGAAACAGGAGAGCCTGATGATGCTATTAGTCCTTTGCCTTTCTAAGACTCTGAAGAGTTCAGATGTATTTGTGATTTGTTGATGGTGACCCCTTTGTGGTCACAGGACACTTTTGTGAACTCCATGGTGTTGTAAGAGCCTGAATCCCTGTTAGGACCCAGTTCCATGCACAGTTGCTGAGAACCACTTGTGAGAAGGAGTCCTAGGTGGCTGAAAGCAACTGCCAGATCTTCTTCTCTGTAACTTCTGACTCTTCCTCATTCCTCCAAGGCCCGGAAAGCCTTGACAGAGAGGCAGAAGGATCTGGAAATGAAAACACAGCAGCTAGAGGTGAAACTCAGCAACAAGACAGAAGAGGAAATCAAGAAGGCCAGACGGAAGTCCACCCAGGCAGGTGAGTACCTGTGTCTGTCAGCACGCAGCAAGAGCCAGGAGGACTCCATCCATCCATCCATCCATCCATCCATCCATCCATCCATCCATCCATCCATCCATCCACGTGGTGCTTGGTTTTAATGTTGTAAAAACGAAGGCTGTTGTACTTGCAGAGACCCCCTATGGCAGGGAGGAATGATGAATCTGACTCCATGTTCTCAGAAGGATAATTTATTACTTGATGATACTATATTATATTAAAGAATGCTATAATATACTAAAGAATACAGAAAGGATGCATACAGAATGCTAAAAAGATAATAATGAAAACTCCTGACTCTTTCCAGAGTCTGGACACAGCTTGGCTCTGATTGGCCAAAGAGTGAAATCAACTCACAGCAGAATCCAATGGAACAATCTCCAAACATATTTCACATGTGAGCAAAACACCGGAGAAGCAAATGAGATAAAAATTGTTCTCCTTTTCTCTGAGGCTTCTCAGCTTCCCAGGAGAGAAATCCTGGGCAGAGGGATTTTTTTCAGAGAATGTGATTGCTACAAAAGTCAAAGTGAACCATGTTACAGATCTGTGTGATGTTAAATCCTCAGAAGAAACAAGCCTAGTTTTTCTGACTCAGATGTCACAAATTATTGATAATTGAGGTGAGAACAGCAGAAGTAGGGTGAGTTATCTGTCTCATGAAGGTGTCCTTAGATTACTGAGTGTTTGTGAACTTCCAAAGTCAGATTCAGAGAAGCTTAGCTGAGGGTGTTTCTTCCATAAATCACAGTTCCTTCCTTGGTTCATTCCTAAATCACACTCACCCACAACTTGGTGGGTGCCTATTACACTTACTATTACTGTCTTTTTCCTTGAAAGTGATGTTTTTCAGTTTTTTCCCCTCTGCTACTCAGTGACTAAAATAATTTCTTTTCTGGGAATACCGAGGATATAGTAGTGTGTGCTGTCCTGTGCTGAGGATACAGCCAGTTGCTGTGACCTGTGCATGTTTTGCAGAGGCTCAAGCCACATCTGCAGGATCCATCAGGAACTTTTTTGAGATCTGCAGAGCTGATACATGCAGCTCAGTACCTTGGCTGAAAATAAGTTTTAGCTAGGCCTCCCATGTTTCATCCCTCCAACAAAGGCTGTTCCTTGGCAGAGTGGTCCTTCAGAGTTCCGAGGATTTTAAAACTTCAGGATAGGAGTCTGGGAAGAGTTCCTGGGAGTGTGGCCATGTCTACAGGCAATCATTTGAGGGGAAAGAAAAGTTATGATTTAACAACCGGAGGTTCTGTAAGAGATGTTGTTTATCACCTGAAAATTCACAGTCTCTCTTTGTTCCTTGGGTCCTTAGAAATTGTTTATAATCAATTTTTATTGAACATGCAAGGAGGAGCTGAAGATCAGAGAGGGAAAGAGAGATTGAGCCTCATTTAAGAAACAAAGAGAATTTCCTAGCTGCAAAGCAGCAATCTCTGAAAATTGTTTTCCAAATTTGCCGCCTGTGTTTCCCCCTTCATCAGTGCAGAGTCCTGTAACAAAGAAAACAATGGAAAGAACTGCAACTTCTGCTGTTACTGCCCTGATCACAGGAGCTGGAGCTCAGCTGGAATTGGGCATCTGCAGAGGCTGGAGAATGCATGAGGCTGCAAATCAGCATCCCTTCATCCAACAGCTGGGGCCTGCTGCATCCCTCTGCTTTGAGACAGAGACCCCTTAGACTGCAGTCTCACCTACACTGAGCTGCTCTGCAGTTCCACAACTCACCATTGCCAATTTCCCATTTTAATTACTTTAGTTTTCAAATACAGCTTCCCATCTATGGCTTTTTTTTAACTGAAGTAACTTGCATTTTTTTAATATTTCTGGGCACTTTGTAAAATACTACTCTTAATACTTATATTTTTCTTTCAAAATCTATTAATTCTCTCCGCAGTCACCTGCTTTCTTGCCATACATCAGGTGCATGCATTTAGTTGAAATGTTGGTCCATGTAGCAGAACTCCTCTGAGCTCCACCATGATTCATCTTCAAACCCTTGAGGTCTACAAAACCTGACCTGCACTTTCTTTCTAAGCTCTGGCTGGACCAGACTGATGTGTTGTTGTCTCTTCTCTTTCAGGGGATGACCTGATGCGCTGTGTGGATCTTTACAATCAAGCCCAGTCCAAGTGGTTTGAGGAGATGGTGACCACCACTCTGGTGTGTAACATCTAAAGCTACCCTTGCAGAATTGTCATAGCCTCCAGTATTCATCATTCACAGCTAGTTCAGTGCAAAGCTCTGGGGAAAATGGGGTGATAAATTTCACATTGTTTGTCCCACTCTCAGTCCTAAGAAAAGCTCATCAGTAGGGGAAAGAAGAAATAATTGTTTCTTTGCAGAAGGCATTAAACCAGCTCAGGGCTGCTTAGGGGCCAGAACACTCAAATTGTCCTTGAGAAGGATGAAGTAATGCACAGGGAAAACACAGAAAAACACATGATAAATCACCAAATCCATTTATACATTCATGAATTTTTCTGTTCCACAGTTTCACAATTTTCTTTGAAGTCTCCCCAGAGCCATCTCTTCTGCAGAGTTAACAGCCCCACTTGTCTCAGCCTGGCTTGCTGCAAGCTGCCTTGGAGCATCCCTTTGGCTTCCTCTGGACCTAACCCAGAAGCTGCACATCCTTCTTGTGCTGCCAAGCCCAGAGCTGGCTCCAGGTGGGATCTCACCAGAGCCTTCCCTAAGGGCCCTCCAGCCCCTTTTTTGTCTTTGTGGCCCTGCTTTGGACACTTAACAGCTTAAGGTCTTTTTTTTTAATATATTTTCATGCCCAAAACTGCATATAGTGCTCAGTGTATTCAGTCCAGAAGGACTAAATGCAGATTTTGGGGTATAATATCAGAATTCAGAAGAAGAGGGAGGCAGGAAATGTCAGGAGAAAAGACAGAAATCGCCTGAATTTCCAACTTAAGTGTTGCTGGGTTCTGCTTACTGCCAGCTGAGCAAGGTGGAAGCTTGTCCCAGCTCAGCATCTGGTGAGCTGTGCTCTGACAGGTGTCTGGTTGGAATGGGGGTGTTCTGAGCCATCCCTCCAGTGTGCTTTCTGCTGCCCCAGGGAATCACTGGAATTTCTGTAGCTAGCAATAAAGCACACAAAACTTCCTGCAGGAAACCCTCTTGCTTGCAGCATCTCTGAAGGCAGTGCCTCCACTCTCTGCCTTGGTTGTCTCAGTTTTGGAGCCTTTTGGAAAGGTTTGACCTTCTTTTCTGTTGCTAGGCTGAGATGACTGCTGTTGCTTGCTGTTTCTTATTCTTTGCAGAGCAGAGGAATGTGCAACCACAGAGTCCAGCTCCAAAGCATGACCCTGGGGCAGTATGGCACCTCCTGGCAGCCTTTTGTGTGTCCTCCTTTCTCTGGGCCTCCGAGCTCAGGTTCCAGTAAAAATATGGACTTGTTTTTCTTCATGTCCAGGAGCTTGAGAGACTAGAAGTCGAAAGGGTGGAGATGATTCGGCAGCATCTGTGCCAGTACACACAGCTGCGGCACGAGACAGACATGTTCAACCAAAGTGTAAGTGTGCTTTTGTTTGCTCTCTGTGCCCTTCGCTGCCCTCCAGCTGAGCTGAATGGCCCCTCCTGGCCTGCTCTGAGTGGCTTTTGTCAGAGATGTGGGGGAGGTGTCTGCAGCAGTGCTGTGCTGCCTCCCCGCAGTCCTGGGCTCTCTGATCACATTTCACGCAGCTCTTTCCTGAGGGAGACACAACCAGCTGAGGTACATTTGGCCAGCATGAGCCATTATCAGCTCTCCCAGCATGATGCACTACTCCATGAGGTCTTCTGTTTGTGCAGGGAAGATGCTGAATTGTTTTACTGTTAAAAAAAGGAGTATATATTTATTTTTTCCTTATTGAAAACTGGCCATTTATCAAATATTAAAGTATGGGGGATGCACGCTGTCTCAGTACAGTTGTGTTTGGTGTAAGGTGCAGAACAGGAATCAGAGGCTGCCTGGCTGCTGCCTGGCACAGGAAACCTGTCTCTGCTTCTTCAAGTCTCCCTCTCACAAGGCTGCATGTCCAAACCTGTCTTGTCCATCCAGTCTCGTGTACGTGCAGCTCTCACTTGTCTGCAGATGCAGTGTAGGCATGCCCACAGCTGCTCTGCATGTCAGAGCAATGACTCTCTGCCTGAAGTGTGCCCTTGACATTTGGATTCTTGTTTTCTTCATTTCAGACAGTAGAACTCGTGGATCAGTTGCTTCGGAAAGTGGATCCTGCCAAAGACAGGGAACTGTGGGTAAAAGAACACAAAACTGGAGATATCCGACCTGTGGACATGGAAATATAGACTGATCTGTGGTTGGATGTGATGAGTCCACTGAATTAAGCAGGCTAACGTTTGTTTTAAGGGTCAAAAGAGCATAGGGAAAAGGTTGTTTCACTACCAGACAGACACCTTGTAATTTATGCCTGTATGGGCTATCTCTGTTCCATTTAGTCATTACAATGGTCCTCGTTGTGCTAAGCCTTAAGCACCAGACATTCCAGGGTGAAAAAAATCAGATGTGTGCTTCCCACCAGAGGTTCCCAATTGCACGCAGCTTCCAGGAGAAATCTGCTTCCTGGCACAGAACGTGCCCTGTTCTCCAGTGACTTTGTGCTCCACCCCTTGCATGACTATCTCTATCCAGTATGTTAGAACAGCAGGCAGAGAGCCTCTGGCCAGCAGGGAGATAACCGAATATGATGCAGGAGGCAAGGAAGTCCTGATCACCAATCCCAGGTCTGTCACTGACTGCTCTCATGGCCATAGGCAAATCAATTCACTTTCCTGGCTCCCCCATTTATAAAATCTGTGGGTCCTGCAGCAATGTTGTGTGGATGCATTGCTTTCATAGAACAGTCTTTCACCATGGCAGTGAAGTGATGGCCCTTCTCCCAAAATCTGTGGAGAGGATTCCTGTTCTTCCTGTTTGATACTCCCTCTCAGGGATACATAAACCCATTTTCACAATTTCTGTTGTCGGCCAGTTGGTAAGTTTGAAAGTGTTACCATCACAGTTTTTAATCAGGAAAGACTTGGTTGTACTATACCTACCTCATTAGCTGTCAGAGTGCCCTCAATGACAGAAGGAGGTCGTATTCCAAGGAATAAATGAGATGTTTAAAATTTTTCCTGCTCATGCAAGGTGTTTTTCCACAGAATCTCCTTAAAAACAGTCCTCTAATAGTTTACTTGGGATTCAGGTTTAAATTTCCTTTGTTGGTTTCTTCAGGTGAATATCACCGACTTTAGGTATTTTTAATTACTGGGTTTGTCCCATTAAATTTTGGCTTTTATCTTTTTGGAGCCTGATTTTCAAAGGTGCCATGAATATGTGATGCTAGATTGCATTCAGTGTAGATGTAGGTGCCCAGCACTTCTGTACCATCTGAGTTTTTTTCTGTTACCCTTAACTGCAAACCACCAAAAATTCAACACAGCTCTTAGCAAATAGTGTTATGTAGTTTGGAGACTGGTTTTGAAAAGTTATTTATTTTCTTCTGCTGTTATTTCTGATGGAGTATTCAGTGTTGCTGTTAATATATTTTTTCAGCATTTCATACAATGCAAAGATTCTTCAGATTCTTGCTTTAGATCCAGGAGAAATCTTGATTCTCACCACTGTGGCCTTTACTCAGTGTTTACTGTGGCCGTAGCTACAATATCCCAAACCACACTATTTCATTTGATCCCCACTTTTGCTCCATTTTATCTCACTGTTACTGTCTTTTTCTCCCCAGAACTGCATCCTTCTTTTGTTCTACTGCTATTCCAGATTTTTGTTCACCATCCTCCAAATGCTGGGATTGAATCATTGGGAGTCAATATTCCTCTTTACAAATACAAACTGAGACACAGAAAAGTCTTACCTGGAGCATGTTTGTAACATTGCTGCAGTGGTTATTTTTCTGGTTTATTATTTCTAAATTATTATTGCATTTTTCTGTTGGCCTCTTTACTAGTACAGGTTCATTCCTGTCTTGCAAATTCCTTCACAACCCATCCTCTGCTGCCTCATCAGCCTTTCCAAACCCTCAGCATCCTTTGCACATTGGCAGTGGGAGTGCCATGGCTGCTGCATGCTCAGGGTCACTGCTCCTGGTGTGACATTTCTGTGCTGCTCTTCCCCTGCACATTTGGGAATTTGGACTCCAGTTTTATTCTTGGTGTTGGCAGAGCTCACTGTGCTGTGAGCCTCTCCTAAGCTCCTGCACAGAGCACTGCAGCACCAGCTGAAGGGTTTGGTTTGCTGAGTGTCCTCCCTGGAATCCTCTTCTCCTTCCCTTTTTCCCTCAAGTAGGGCAATTGATGATCTCTCCTTTTCAGTTTCTGCTGATTCACTCTCTGTCTCACTAATTTTTGGCCGTATCAGTGTGTGCTTCTAACTCTTACCTTGCACTTCAGAGGACAGGCACTTTTTTATTTGTTAAGCCACAAGTGCAGGTTGAACTTGGAAAACTTCAGTGGCCAAAATAATGTGAATGCATGAAAGCTGCATTTCAGGTTTCCCCCTGTTCTTGGCTGTGTTGTAGATTGAAATGAGCAATCTTGACAATGCCTCAGTACATTCTTGTTTGGATTGCAAAACAAAGCTAGTTGTGCACTTTATACAGTATTCTCCTTAATAAATACCTGAAATAAGTTAGAAATTACACTTTATTTTTCCTCTTTCTTTAAAGATGTTTGTTACTTTACCTCTTTTGGACTGGAAATGCTGTCCATTAGCACAGGTTTCTCTGGGGACTGTAATGTGTTTTGGTTCCTCTGCTAAGGTGTATTTATGCTGCTCTGAATTCTTAGTTGGAGGGTTTGTTGTTCTTGGTTGGTTGGGTTGGGTTTTTTTTTGGGGGGGGGGGTGGTTTTGGGTTTTTTTTTTCCCTTTTGATTTTATGGTTTTATTTCCAGACAGTTTTCCTTCTTCTGGTTCTTGGTCCATTTGAAATGTTTAAGGGATGTGAGCTGCCCAGAACAGCAATTCTCTTGGTGGAGTCTGTATCTCTTTTTCACTTCCATGAGCACAGGACAGCACAGGTACCTGGCTGTTGATCATTCCCAGCTCCAGGAGACTCTGGGTTCTGCTCTACAGGTGAGATGCTTCACCCACAACACTCCCATCTCTGTTCAGAGCAAGTTTTGCTGTTGCTTGTAAACATTTTTCAGCTTATTTAATTCAAAATACAATATTCCCTCTTGATGTGACCCTGCAGATCAGAGTTCCCTGGCCCGTTCCGTTTTCTCACTGATGGATTTTGGACAGTGATGCCTTCCAGGTCAGGGCATGCTGGAGTTCCCTTGCTTCTAGCAGGCAGCATCCTCAAAGAGGGTAGTGACACATTGAAAGGAGAGCATGGGTTCCTGCTCCCACAGGGAACTTCGGGAGTTTCAGCATTGCTCTGTCTTCTACTGAGTTTCAAAAATGCAGTGGAGCCCAGTCTGTCTTCATGCTCATCCTAAACAGCTGTTTCTCCAGAGCAAACTCAGTGTTTTATTAGAATTCCAGCATGTGTGGATGCTGCATGATGCTGCTGCAGTGTAGCTGAGCAATGGAATGCCAAAGGAAGTCTCTTAACCTCCAGCACTGAGCTTGGGCATCATCTCACTTCAGCTGGCACCTCACACTCCTGGTGTGAGCTTTGGCTGGTTGAGTCACTGTGGGGATCAAATTGGCAGAGGTGTCTCACATCTCTGCATGCTCTGAGGTCACAGCTCTCAGCTAGCACTGTTTGCTTTCACTGCCAGAGGTGGAAAAGGGGACATTTCCCTCTGGTCCTTAGCAGGTAGCTCTGCCTGCCCAGATCTGTTAGGCCACCCATGTTTTGGGAGTGCTGCCACATCTGTGAGCTCCCTCTTGGTCTGAGTGATGCTGTCACACTCTTGTCTGTGCTGGAGGGTTCTCTGGTATTTTCCATTTCAGCCAGAGCCTTTTGGCCCTTCTCTGGGCTTCCTGAACCCCATGGCTTCAGATCAGTGCCAGAGCTGGTGAGGTGCATTGCCAGCTGTACCCTCAGCTCCCATACTGAATAAGAACTTTTTATTCATCATCCAGACCCTCCTGCCTGTGTCTCCCAAGCACAGTTGAACATCTTTCTCCCTAAGGTATTCTTTCAGCTTTTTTCCTGCCAGAACTCATTCTGGATCCAGTGCTGTTGGCCGATTCCTGCTGGAGTTGATGAGCTGAGAGCAGTGAGTATTTTACCACATGGGCCAAATGCACTCTTCTCCCATTAGCAGCAAGATTCCAGTTTCTTTCTTGGGGCAATATCCCAAAAAGGCCTAATTCTCAGTTTGCCAACCTGCTCCAGGTTGTCATCTCTGTAACTCACACCTGTTCATCACTTCTATGGGTTGGACATCTTCTAAAAGACTTTGGTTGCTCCCTTATAGGGACGTTAGTTCATTATTGGACACTGGAATTGTAGAAGATAGCTTTAATTTTTTTTTTTTTAATTTTAAAATACTGTAACAGCAGTGAAAATCACACAGAATTCCCTCTTATGTTTCTAGACTCCCTTTCCCCCTGTGCAGTCACTTCTGAGCTGCTGGGGGGCAGCTGTGCTCCCCCTTATTGCACAGATAAACACTGAAATCACACTTCTTGAGTGCCTGACAGGCAGCATGCAACCTTGTGCACTGCTTCTTTTTCCCTTTATGCAGCTTTTTTTTTTTTTTTTAATTTTGCTTGGATTGGGGTTTTTTCTTTTCCCCTAATAGGAATTTTCTGTGGGGCATTCACAGGAAATTTCTTTATGCTTGTAGCAGTTGTAGTTTCTCAGGCTTTGTTAGAACTTCCTGGAATTGTCCTTGTTTTTAAAGTCATTATTTAATATTGACTGCAAGTTAGACTTCGTATTTAGAACTGGGCATTCTTCACCTGTTCTTTGGAAGTGCTCAGCACTCAGAGATTTCTTGGAATACAGCAGGGAGCTAAGAGGTAAGACTCTTTGAAAATCAGGCTAACAAACAGAAATGCGCAAGCCTCTTTTTTCCTTACTTATACTCAAGTACATGGATAAAGTAAATAATAAGAAATGAGAAATAATTAACGTGTAGCTGCTCTCTGTGCAGCTGCTGTAGTGTTTTTGTGTGGGGCTGCAGGCATAACACACCTCTGGGGTCTGGACCCACAGATGATCAGCTGTAAAAGCTCAAATCCATAATTCAGTGACCAAGTGGCTCTGCCCATCCATTTCTTCATCACACACAGGGACAGAAAGGGCACTGCTTACCCAGGTGGGTCCTTCACTACCAAGCACCTTAAGAAATCCAGACAAGCACTTTGAAGGTCCCCCTGGAATGAGTAGATGTGGCTTCTTGATGTGGTTATTGGATGTTTCCTTCTGAACTGAAAGCAGATTTAGTGTTCCACAGTATCTCCTGTGCTCTGTCCACTAGTGCAGCCTGCTGGGTCTGCTCCCAGAGATGGAGCAGTGTCCTGAGGGCAGTCCTGCTCACCCTGACAATTCCATCTTCAAAAGGCAGTGTCAAAAAGGCAGTTTTCAAAATAATGAGCTTTTCAGTTCACAGCCCTCTCTGGGAAGCCTGCAGGCTGTTTGCTCCCCAGTGTGTGTTGAAATAGCAGAGTGCTGGGGCAGAGGTTGCTGGAGCATTGGCTCTGGGGAGTTGCTGCTGTGTGGACATTGCTGCCATCCTCTCCCAGGGATGGGGAACAGCCACAGACCAGAGGAGCTTGCTGGTCTCATCTGTCTGAACCAGGTGGGCAGGAGCCACAGATAAATTCAGATTAGAGCAGGAAATGATTACCTCAGTGGCATCTTTCAGACCCTGATGGGCACTGAGTGATGACGATAAATTCAGATTAAAGCAGAAACACAGGGCAGGAGGATGGGTACCTCAGTGGCATTTCTCAGAGCCTGATGGGTACTGAGCAGTGATAATAAATTCAGATTAAAGCAGATACATAGGGCAGGAGGATGGGTACCTCAGTGGCATCTCTCAGACCATGATGGGCACTGAGCAGTGATGATGATAAATTCAGATTAAAGCAGACACACAGGGCAGGAGGATGGGTACCTCAGTGGCATTTCTCAGAGCCTGATGGGCACTGAGCAGTGATGAGTGAGGAGCCCATCATTGTCCAGTCCTGCCCAGCACTGGCAGATCAGTGTCTGTGGCTGCTCAGAGCTGTCCAGCTCACACCATGCCAGGCCAGCAGGTGCCAGTGCTGCCCTGGGGAATGGGGAAGGGCTCTGTTCCGGCTGCCCCAGGTCAGGTGTGCTGAGCCTGCTGTGCTTCAGGAGCCTGGAGCACACGGCCCTGCTGATGAGGCACAGAGGGAATGAAGTCTTTCCTGGCAGCAAATCCTTGTCTTTTCCTGAGAACACTGTTGGAAGGATAACACCCACTGCTTTGTCTTAAAATAGATTTTATTCATATGAGTGGTGCATCATTCAGCTCTTTATTTTCCCCTCTGTGTTGTTACTGTAGCCCTTCATCAGTGAAGTGCAACACCTTTAATTTTGAAATTTCATAGAACATATCTGTTATTTCCATGTGCTAACCAAACTTCATGCTTTTGGCTGTTTTCTGAGAGTTTTGAGAGCTTTTTTGGAGAGGTTATTTTGGGTTTTATTTTGGAATTTTTTAATCAGTCAGCAGGTTTGGAAGTGTAATAACTTCTTGTGCTAGCTGCAGCTTCTTTTTCCTTCCTGAATGTTTTGGTTTTTTTTCTGAAGGGACCAACACATAGCACAATTCAACTTAAATTTCTAACCCCATGCATTCCTCAAGGCAGAAACCTTTTGTGCCTAATGATGCATCTGAGTCTAAGAATTATACATGGATAAAATCTTTCATAGACCAATAAAAAAATCTTAGATTAACCACATAATAATCACATTAAAAAACATATAGATTTGAGACATGCAAATTTAATTCCCTCAACTTACATTAAGTTGAACTATTTCAGGTGTGTCATAAGAGACAAACTCAGTGGATATTCAGAATAAAAGCTTTCCAGGTTCAGGGAGTGGACGGGACTATAATTGTGAATATATGCAGTCTTTTAGGGCTACTGATTTAACAAGTAACTGAGTAATGGCTTGTATCACAACCCTATTAAAATTCTGCTAGTAAATCCCCTTCAAGTGCCTCTTTAAATAGTATCTGCTACAAGCATGTGAAAAATACAGATTTACCCTACAAATTCCAGATCTCAGGAGCAGCCACAGTGCACAGATCCGTGCGGGATTCTCAGCCCTTTCCTTGCTCTGAACTGTGCACCCTTTTAGGACAGCCCCATCTCCAGGAGAGCTGCCTTTGGCTCTGGGAATTTGCTGTCCAGCTCAGGCACCCTAAGTTCTCAATGCTAAAAATGGAAGAGAAAAAATTAGAATTTAAAAGCAACTGCATTGAAACTAATCTTTGGACCCATGGTCTCAGTAGAATAAGCAGGGAATTCTGCATAAAAATAGTATGCAGTGATGATTCTGCATAATAGAGATGTTAAACTTTATTGCATAAAATTAATTAATAATAATTTTTAAAGCCCACAACTTTATTTTTTTTACAGCAGAGAAGGAATGTTTTAGTCCTGGAACTCAAAAGCTGAATGTGATTTCAGGGATCTCACATCTGCTAACAAAATAATCAAAGTCATGTTAATCCCAGAATTTGGCAATGGTTGACCTGAAATCCCTTTTTCCTTTGGAGGTTTTTGATGAAATGGCTGAGATTATCAGAATTGCCTAAGGAATTTGGATGTCCATATTCTTTTAGATCAAAAACACTCTTTAGGGACAGCAGCCTCTATCCAGTAGGAAAACAGCAGGTATTAGTGTTGGACAAAAATTCTTTCTCCTCCTTAGGTAATTCCCTTATTTTCTGCAACACAAGCAGTGAGAATTCCCCTGGGCAGTTCTGCAGATGCTGTAGCAGCAGGGATTCACAGATACCAGTCATACACTTAACCAGTTTTCTACCAAAATTAAGTTGCTTATTTGGTCCTTTTTGTGTAAGATTTTCCTAAATACTTCTAAATTTCTAGGAAAGTTGTCTTTTGCCAGTACTAATGACTTGTTTTTACAGATGCTTAACCAAAATTTTATAACCTCCCATAAATTTTGGCTGACTAGACCCCTTAAATAGTTTATTTATCACACAGCCTCTGTCTGGGTTACTAGTAAATCTTGGATCATTGTGGAAATTCTAGGATGGCTTTTGTTCCCTAAGGATAGATGAAGGAATCACTTACTGAACTTAAGTTGAATGAAGAAAAGATTTAAGGGGCAGATCTTCAGCTTGAATAAACTGGCAGGGTTCAGTGGAAGCTACTTGATGTCAGCTGTGGATCTTGTCCTTCAGTGTTGAAGGCATTTCCTATATGTAATTTTTCTGTCTTACTGTAAAACAATTTCATATGGTTAAACTGTATTTTCCTATATTGTTCTGCAAGTTTATATACACCATAGTGCTCATCTCATCTCCTGTAAAATAAACTGTACAGAGACACATTGAGCATGGAATTGTCTTTACCCAGTTGCTTTTTCTTCTCCCACAGCCCCAAACCTCGTGATCAAAGACCCTGTGGGGTGCCACATGGACTTTATGATATTTATTAATTGCTATTATATTTATTTATTACTGTTATATTAATGCAGCTCGATTTTGTAGCCACATCACTGGGGTGTAATTTTCTTGTGCTTACCCTTTTCAGATCTTCACGTGATATTCAGACACATTTGGTTCCTACAGGTGTTATTTTCAATTTTATTTATTTTTCTGGAATCAGTTTAAGAAACACATGTGGTTAAGTGGTTCTTGAAGCAAGCAAGCTGCCCATGAGCAGCCTGAGAGCAGCTGCCATGGAATTGGTGTGTGGTTTTTATGTTCTAAGTGATCTGGAGCTTTTCCCCACCCAGTCAATCCTGTACTTTCATGTTTCACATGCCAGCTGGAAGCTCAGTTGGGAACACTGCTGTAAAACCTTCTTAATAATTTTTCTCCTGAGTTAATATGCATGCTGACAGGTTTTCTGACAAAGTCAAAACCAGGCCTGCCAAAATCCTGCCTAACCCAACACCTGCCTGTGCAAGGGGGCTCAGAGCAGCCGGGGTCACAGTTCTGCCCCCTTCCAGCAGGGTGTGACATCCACACATCTCAGAAACCTCTGTGGAGATGCTTTCTGGGCATTTTTCTCATTTTGAACTCATGTAAGTACTGGTTTCTGCAACCCCCTGCACTCTGTGCTTGTGCATGGAGGTGGGAAGTGGTGGCAAAAAGGAGAATTCACTGAAGGTTAAACACTGAAGAAGTTCCAGGTAGAAGCTTGGTTTTCACAGCAGTGTCTTTACACCTTGTCCAGAATTGCCTAAATCTGTTCAAAAAAAACTTCAGAAGGCTGTTTCATATTCTGGTGCATGGTGTAGAGCAGCTGATGAGTACCCTGAGCAAAAAGCCCTTCCTTGTGGAGGACTTTGACACAACCTGGAAACCCAAATTGGGGAGACACTGAACAAACCTTTTGCTGCGCTGGTGTAGTAGTGGCAGAGGTGTGCACACTCTTCTAGGAAAGGAGAAGACACTGAAGGTTAAACACTGAAAAAGTTCCAGGTGGAAGCTTGGTTTTCACAGCAGTGTCTTTTACACCTTGTCCAAAGGTGCCTAAATTTGTTTGAAAAATCTCTCAGATTCTGGTGCATGGTGTAGAGCAGCTGGTGAGTACCCTGAGCAAAAAGCACTTCTTTGTGGAGGACTGACACAACCTTGAAACTGAAATTGGGGAGGCACTGAACAAACTATTTGCTGTGCTGGTGTAGTGCCAGTGCCCAGAAAAACATCACAGTTAAGGACCAGAGCAGGAATTGGCAGTGGCAGGGTGGCAGCCTTGCAATCTGCAGTATTTACATGCAGAATCTTAAGGTTTAACGCCATTCTGCACAGGAATAGCTGTGCTAGGCTTCTGCAGCCATGATAATGAAAAATTCAGCTTGGATTCCACAATGTAACCAAGCCTTTGACTTCTGAGGTCCATGCAAGAGGAGAAGGAGATGACTGCACCTGCAGATGTCTCAGACCTGAGTTTAAAGCTCCTGGACCCACAGGCCAGCCCTAAGGCAGGTAAGTCCTGGTGGTGCTCCTGGGGACCCTGACAATGATGTGTTGCATCTGTGCTGGCCACTGGGCACACAGAGAGACCACTCTGCCTTGCAGGGCTTGGGATGGACAGACAGACAGCCTGCAGAAGGTCAGAGATGTTCATGATATTTGCAGTGTTCATTTCATGAAGGATTCACACATGGCCATTGAAATAGGATACATATGGATGCTGCTGTGAGTCAGTTGAAAAAGATAAACTGGTTTTACAAGGTGGATGGGCTGAAAGGGTCTTTAAACCTTCAGAAGTCTGTGTGACCTGTGTTCTGCATGAGGCCCTTAGGAGTAAAGCTATGTGTAAAGTAAAAGTAAAGCTATGGGTAAAGTTAAAGCAGTTGGTTTAACTCAGATCTTGCAATCTTTCCTGGTTTGCTGCATTACCACCATTTCTGTCATGTGGTTTCAAGGAATACAGTGGAAATTTCTGTATTGATGGTCAGACGGCTCAGGGAATTCTATTTGCACAGCTTATTTTGAGCTAACCTTCAGACAAGGGAAGTTTCAGCAGTCATGATCCTCTAGCTTGACTGGAACCACAGAAATCCTCATGTCATATTTCTTCCTTGGGGAAGTTACTGTCTCAGTCCTTATACAAATGAAAAAAAATTACAAACATGCACTGGTGAAGTATTTATTGTAGGGACAAACAGTCCAAGCTCAGTGGTCTGTGCTGCAGGCTGTTTGCGCTGTTGTTTTCACAAGCCCCTGAAAGCAGAGGATGAAAACCTTCAGCTCAGATTTGATTTTAACTTCCTGTTTTATCAAGTACAAAACCAAACACTTGAGTCTCCCAGAGCTACAGCAGAAATTACATTCTTTTTATTTACAAAGCAATGATTTTTTTTAATTTTATTTTTTTGACTTAGCAAATGTTTTGAGACTGTGTCACTTGTCTCTGGTTCTTTGCTGAAGGAGACTGGGGCTGGGTTTTTCGTGTCAGCTGCTTGGATATCTTTAAGCTGAGTTCTCTGCTCTCAGGCTTTAGGGGCTCTACCCACTGCCCTTCCACTTTCTGCAGGTTTGTAAAAGGGAGGAAGACTGGATGGGCACTGTGGTGGAATGTGGAAATGTGGGGGTTAAATCCAGACACCCTCCTAGCACTGCTTACAGCTCTCAGGGATCTTTCAGTGTCTCGCATTCTCAGGAGAGTGCCTGCAAATGGTGTGCAGCTGTGCGGGGTGAGCAGCCACCACCCTGACACCACGTGTGTGCTCAGTGCCTTCCTGACCTTTGCTGCTTTCTGCTTTTCCTCTCTTGCTGAACCAATTCATTTCTCACCTCCCAAGTCTGTGAGAAGTAAAACTCTGGATTAGTCCATATAGCCAAGTGTGCTGGCATGACAGTGATCAGTAAGCATCAGTTCCATAGGGAAGGGTGGGAGAAGAAAGCTTGGTCATGAATTACATGGAATACATTGTGATTCAGCCCTAGATGGCACCAGGGACTCTTCGTCAGCAGTGTCAGTGCTGGCCTTCCTGACCTTTGCTGCTTTGTGCTTTTCCTCTCTTGCTGAAACCAATTCATTTCAAATCCAGAGTTTTACTTCTCCCAAGTCTGTGAGATATAAAACTCTGGATTAATCTATATAGCAGCAGATTAGTCCATAAGCGCCAGTTCCATAGGGAATGGTGGGAGAAGAAAGCTTGGTCATGAATTACATGGAATTCATTGTGATTTGATCTTCTGCTCAGGGATTCTTCCCCAGCAGAGTCAATGCTGGAATTAAACAGCACTTGACAGAGTTTTTGCTTCTCTACAGATAAAATAGATGGACAGTTCAGTCACTGATTGATAACTGATCTTCTGTGATACCTTTCTCAAATAAAGCCCAATAAATCCACCCCTTTCCTTCCCTGAAAGGAAAAGGAGAAAGGAAAAAGCGGAACAATGCTTCCTAGTGTCTTTTTGTTGTTCTTGTTCCTTTCCTTAGTTCTTCTAGGTGGTGTTTTGCATCCTCTTTGCTGAGCCAATGTGGTGCACAAGGAAACAGCTTCTGAGGGCTGGCATGTGGCAGCTGAACTTTAATTTCCTGGAGCTAATTGCAATGCTGAAGCTCACAAGCAGCTGCTTCTCACTGTAGATGTGTGTGGCTCCAGGAATGACTGCAGAGATGTCTAAACAGGAGATGACATTTAGCACAGCAGAGAGTTTGTGAGATTTGAAATGGCAGGTGGAAAAAAACCAGTTAAAAATCCAGAAGGGTGGTTGCTATGGGAGTTGGGAAAGATGATGTTAGCAAAATAACATCGTGGAGAATTTTACAGAATTTTCCTTACAGAATCATAGAATTTTCCTTAATGGGAGCTCAGGCTGATGGGAAAAGGGAAGAAAATTCCAGAAACAAATGAAAAGAAGTGAAAGGAAGGGCCAGTATTATCAATTCCAAGGCATAACTGGCAGAGCTTTCCAGAATGGAATGTTTATGCTTTGCTGTTTCAGCCTTTGAGGCACAGGCTGTGACGTGTGGAAGCAATATATTTAACAAAGAATGTAAGTACACATGAATAATTAGCATACAGCTGACATCTCTGGCTGTAGGAGGAGCCACTGTGTCTGGAGGGTTGTGCTCCAGGTGTAGTAAAATATCAGAGATTAATAGCCTGTCTCAAGCAGATTACTGAGATGGAATAAATCCTGTAGATATCAGATCAGTTATCACACCACATCTCATGGCAAAGCTCTTCTGACCCCCACAGGCTATTCTGGGCTTGGAATGTGATTTTTTTTTTTCTTTTTTTGGTCATGCAAGTTTTGACAGAAAGCAAAATCCTTGGCAAAGACAACTCCAAAGCTGTGGCAGCCAGGTTTGGGCATGGGTTGTTTTTGAGGACTAATTAACCAATATTCATTTGACAATAATAATTGTTTTACTGAATGGATTGACTCAGCAGAGTCCCAGGACTGTGGGGAGCCTTTATCTCCCACCAGGCTTTCTCCAGAGGCAGTGGAAATCCGGGGAGTAAAGGTGAAAAATTAATGGATAAAAGACCTTTTACCAGGTCTGCACAGCATAAACCCCTGGGAGAATGTAAAACTTTATGTTGCCTGATAATTAGTCAGTGTGCAAATTAGATCCATAATTTCCATAAAATACCACTTGTAAACAAACACCAGTTTAGGTCAGGCTGTCTCCTCCACTCTTGTCTTGTTAGAACAAGATCCTATTTCTTGTCCTTCCTGTGGGAACTGGAAAAAACAGAAACAGAAGAGTTGGATCTGCAGCCCTAAAAGACAGATTGATTAAAAATACAATACACAGACATTAAGCAGAAAAATCGTAAATTATGTTTCTATAGTTGTAAGAATATGCCTTAAGTAAGTGAGAAATTGTATTAAATAAGATAGTGAAAAGTCTATAATGCAAAATGAAATAATAATATTAATATAATTTATAGTGAAAAGTTTATAATGTAGGGGTGTGGTTATATGGAATAAGCTAAAGAGTTTAGAAATTAAAACAGAAGCCAATGTGTGCCTGTGAGTTAGAAGCCCATTGGATAAAAGTATCCACAGTGCAGCAGAAGTAAAAATGGTAAGTTAGAAAAGTAAAATAAACCCTGTGGCAACTGTCTATTAGTTGCCTTTAGAAGAAAGCAATATATATTACTAATAATAGTATTTCTAATATTATATATTTCTGTATATATTAGAATATATTAAAAATATAATATATAATATATTAGAAATAATATATACTATCATATATTAGAAGTATAATACTATTTCTAATATTTTGAATATATTTCTAATATATTATTAGAAAGTTTTATATTACCTTATAACAAAAAACCTTGTAACTACTCTTAAGCTATAATCAAATGCTTACTCCTCTAAAATCTCACTGATTGATGTTTATCTAAACAATAAATTGTTCTTAACTTAAACATAGTCCCATCCCTTCATTTCTAGCAGTGACAGTGATGCCTTCCCACATATGTGAATTGTGAAGTTCACTGCTGTCTTCTAGAAATATTTAGAAATTAGGAGCTTGTAATAATTCTGTAAAATAAATAATGCTGTATTCTTGCTGTTATCTACTAAGAAAGGCACTTTGTGAAGGAATCCATGTGATGGTTGTTTTTGTCTGGATTAGACCTCAGGCCAACAGGGCTTGCTTATATAACAACAGTTGATTTTTATAAACTGAGAGAGGCAAAAATCCCAAACACATATAATAGAGAGGAGAAAATGCAGCTAGAGGGACTGCTGTTCAAAACACAGAAAATTGGTTTCTTGACCACATTAAAATCTTTAAAATGCAATTAAAAAGTAGATTATTTCACTGAGATGCCATAGGATCTAACCATTTCAATGTCTTTAACACCTAAGTAAAACACATTCTAAATCTCTTCAGTCTCTTTAATATCTCAAACAATGGCTCTAGAAGAAATCAGTGTGTTTTCAATTGAGGAATACACAAAGTGTGCATGTGTGCTGTCTGCTGTTTCCAGTGGCTGCTGAAGAAATCCATTGCAGTAAAATTCTATATAAGCAAATTTCACATTCGAGTAAAAAATACCTTTTAAAACTGCAGATAAATTATTTTAAAATAGATCAAACATTTACAGTTTATTAATATATCACTGAAATATACAACTTGGTATTGATTAAATAGGTAACAGAGATAGAACTGTAAAAGAAATACTTTTTTAAAGTGCCAGAAATAGGTTCTTGAACTAGTGCTAGTCAATGAATTTATCTGTTCTTTGCAATAAAAGCGTATAAATGCCACAGGTTGCATGGCTAAACCTCTGTAGCCTGATAAATAATCAGAAGAGCATTGCTAAATTATGGGAGTCATAGAATATTTACAAACTTGATGCATTTCATAGGTCTCTGGATGAGTTTGGATGTGAGAAATGAAACTTTCCCATGGCTCTTGTTAAATGGAGAAAGAAGGGCTTCACAATACTCTTGGTGCTGTCAAAATTCCATGTTTTTATCCATTTTGGGTCCCCTGGGAGGAAGGCGGAGGCAGCGCTCACCACTGTTTTGTCTTTAAGGACACGTGTAGAGCAAACCACAAGTCACAGTGGCTTGTGACAAAAAAAAAAAAAGAAAAAAGAAGGTAACAAAAATTCTATCAGAACATTTCATTTGGGCACATTCCATGGAAGTGTTTTGGTTTTTCATCTCATGACATTTCCAGCAGTAAACTTTAACATGATGCTCAAAAATGCAAGGAAAAGCTTGGTTCTTCCCAAGTTGTTTTTTTTGGTTATATATATATGTGTGTGTATATATATATATATATATATATATATATATATATATATATATATATATATATATATACACGCATATATACCTATATATACATATATATAAATATAAATCTATATATGCATATATATATACAGATGCATATATATATGTATATGTGTGTGTGTATTTGGTCTGGTTTGTTCTAAAATTGGGGTGGTTTTCTTGAGATGGGCTATGATTTCAGTCTGTGAAGGAAGGAGTCTTCCACACACATCTCTCTATTTATGAACCACTCCTATGAACGAGAAAAATTGATTTCTCATGACGTGACTCAAGCCAGTCCCATATGGATGAAGCTGACAAAATGTGTCTCCAGAGCTCATCCTGCTTCCTTGGTGTATGCTATGGAAACGTCAGCTCAAAGCAAAAACTCTCCATCCAGAAGACCTCTCAGGCACACAGCTTAGCAACCTCCAGTAAATCACATTTTTCTCAGCCCAAGGAAACTGGAACACCTGGGACATCAACTGCTCCATCCCAGAGCTCTGCACAGCTGCAGCTGAGAGATGAACACTTCTTTTCCTGCAGGCAGCTGCTGTCCCAGGAGAAATCTCCCTAAATCTCACTTTCCTCAAAGACTTCCTCGGTGGTCTCTGCAGTGGTGACCTCTCCCTCGCTGCTGTCAGACATGCTCATCTGGGGAGGGCCTGCCTTGGCCCCTGGGCTCTGCCTCTTCTGCAGCTGCAGCTCCCAGGGCTTGCTCACCTCCAGGCACAAGTGGTGCCTGCTGCTGAGGTGCTGCTTTTTCCTTTTCTGCGAACATTTCCTGAGGTATTTGATGTTTTCCCCTAGAAAGCAGAGCTTGCAGCCCAAGGGATCTGCCAGCAGGAAACGGGACCACTGCTTCTGCAGCTCTGCTTTCACCTGAGGAGAGGAGAAAATAATCATTGGTAATGGCATGTGAGCACCTGGAGTTCCCTGACACAAACAGCAGGTGTAAAATGAGAGGAACTGTGAAGTGCTGAGCTTCCTGCCCCTTTGGGGTTTTGTAGGAGTGAATAGGGGGGTGGGATGGACAGGGATATCTCTGAAGCCAGGCCTTGGAATTTGTGGTTTATTGCAAAGGGACAAGTGCAGGGCCCTGCTGGGAGCTGCCAGCCACAGCTCAGACAAGGAAAGAGAAGTAAAGAGAGGGGTAAAGAGGATGGGAGAGTGAGGTTCCTGTTACAATACCATAAATCTTCTTCTGTGATGAATATTCTAATTCTCACTAACCAATCTAATACAAGGTACAAATCCTATAGCATTTACATACAGCCTATAAGAATCACTGCATTACCATTCTGTGTTACATTTTAAACCCTAAAAACTCCTCTTTGGGCCCCTTCTGCCAAGCTGTAGGGTCTGCTCTGACCCTTGGGCCTGTCTGCAAGCAGAGGGTGTTGTTCCATCAAAAGGGGATTACCTTCAGCCGGCCACACCATTGTTTTCCAGTTTTTCAGCAACTGAGGTGTCTCAAAGCTTGTTTCCATTTCAATCTCTCTTATTGTTTCTATATTCTCAAAATCTTTTGCCAGGCAATCATATTTATAAGGCTTTCCTGTTTCATCTTCCCCAACAGGGTTTATCTTGCACCTGGTGCTTGTAGGGTGGGAACAGATTTGTTTGCTAAATCAATCTGAAGAGTCCAACCTCTTCACACTGACTTAGGAAGGTTTTTCCTCTGCAAATGTGATGTGTGTGAGTAGTGGCAGTCTGCACCTGGGCCAAATGTCAGGGAGAAGAGACAGATTCAGCTTAGAAAACATATAAAAAACTGAGATCTAGCTTGTAGCAAGTCAAGCTGAGAGAGCTGGGGTTGTTCAGCCTGGAGAAGATTCTTTAGTGCCCCTTCCAGGGCCTACAGTGGACATATTAAAAAGCTGGGAGACATTTTTACATGTGCAAATAGTGATAGGACAAGGGGGGGGGCATGGTTTTAAACTACAAGAAGACAGAATAGTTTGCTTTTGAGTTCAAACCTGTGCTAGTTCTTGCTGTTCTCTTCACTCAAAACAATTTTACAGCTCAAAAGAATGCACACATGCTCTCAATAAGCAGAGCTGGTCAGTGTGTTCGTCCTTCCTGGTGTCATTAATACATTTTACATTAATACATTTTACTGAAATGAACTAAAATGTACTAAAAGCATTCTACTAAAATGAACTAAAAGCTTCTCTCACAGCATTGTCTTACCTCTCCATTAGCAAAGCAATAGAGAACTGCTACCAAAAAACCCTGTAAGAGAAAGAGAGTCAGAGCAAAAATCAATGTGCAGGAAATACCTGAGGCTCTAATTTAAAGGTGACAATAATGTTAAAACCATAAATTTCAACAGTGCTCCTTAATGTTCAAAAAGGAAACTGGTTGCTGCATTTATTTATTTCTTATTAATTAATGAAGTACCCAGTCACTTGGTTTTGGGCACTTCCTTGGCAAGTACAGGGCACATTTTGTGCAGATGCTGAAGAATATAAATTATATATGTTTATATAAATTTTAATATATGTATTTATTTATATATATTTAAATATATATTATATAATATATATATCCTTTCTATAAATATATATTTTTATATATGTATATATATGTATATATAAAATTATGCATATATTTTATTTATAATAATATATATAAACCCCAGTTTTATCTTCATTTTGCTACCACATAATATTGGGGCTTTTTCCAAATTGCTGTTATATTGTGACTGCTGCTATTTCCACGTGGTAAAATAAAAAAAAGCAGCTTGGTTTCTCATATTATTATCTCTATGCTTGTTTGGGTTTGTGAATTATTCTACTGAGAACTCTTTTGGGTTCATTTTACAAATTATTTCTATATTAAGTGATTAGTGTTAGCTCCAAGTTCAGCTATATTGTTATGGCCATTTGGAATTTCTGTTTTTCCTTTGAAACTGATTCAGATAAACACCTTAAAAAACCCTACAGATACAACTTGTTTTAAACCAAAATCCCAAAATTATAATTTCCATTTGCCTGTCTGCATCTGGGTTTGGTCTCAGGCTAAAGCAGCTTACAGGCTGCATCTCAGCCCCACAGAGATACAGATTTATTCCCCCTGCTTCAGGAAATTCCCTTTTTTGGTTGTCTAAAGGCATCTGTGACACAAGTTCTGATTAAGAGAATAAATACTCTGAGTCCAAGGCAATATTTATATCACAGCTACAAAGGTGCAATTCAGCTGACAGCATTTGATTGTTCCCACACTCACTTTTTTCCAGAAATATTTCTGCTTTGCTCAGACAAAAGTTTAAAAATAAATACACAGAAACTTCAACATTTTTCATTATACCTAAAATTAACCAATAGCATTCTGAGCCTGCTGTTAATTTTCCAGCAGTCCTGAATTATTTGGAGTCATTAATTCCTTCAGCATATGTGCAGTTTATCTGCCACACCAGTGGAAATGGGGACAGGAGAAACAGCAAACAAAATTGCTTTTTCATGTATTTTATTTCTATAATTTGTCACCTGGGTTAATGTAGGAAGATATAGTTAATTAGAGTTAATAATAGGTGATATTAATAGGTGATAATAGGTGTTAATAATAGCTGATATTAGTTAATGGGTATATTAATGATAATTGGTGATATTAATGATAAAAAGTTACTATAGAGTTAAAAATAAGTGTTATTACTAGGTGATAATAATAGGTGATATTAGTTAATAATAGGTGATATTAATGATAATAGGTGATTATAGAGATAATAGGTGATATTAATAAGTGATATTTATGTTTTATATATATATATATATCACATAAATATATAATGTAGTCTCATCAAATATTTAAATATATTAAATTAAATACAAATTTACTACCTTAAAAAGCAAATTTTTATGCAGAACTTCTCCTGGTCCTGGAAGCAGTTCTCTTTTTTAGGGGGTGTAGAAAGTTCCTGACTCTGCTGGGTGATTTGGGGTTTTTTGTTATGGGTACAAACTGAAAATTTGGCCTCACAGGCACCACAGGCAGAAAGAGGATTTAAATTAAACTCCTGAGCCTGGTGAGAAAGGCAGAGGCTGAGCTGCCTGTGAGGCTCCCTGGGCTGATTTCAGTTTGAAATCCTCTGGGAATCTCCTTTGCTGCTGCAGGGTCAGAGCAGGAGCGACAAGCGCTGTAAAATCCCCCCAGAAGGAGGAAAACTTCACTGATTATTTATATTTGATGTTCACTTCATTAAATCCTGGTTTCTTTAATGCTTACTCATTTTTCTCACAGTAAATTGATTTTCACACTTAGAAAGCTTCCCAGTGTGTTGTGACTTCTCAAACACCCTTTTTCAGAATTATCCCAGTGTGAATGAAAATTATATTAATGATAATGGGTGAAATTAATGATAATAAGTGATTACAGAATTAAAGAGAAGCAGAAATTCAGAACAAATGTTCATTAGCAGAAACACCAATAGGAAAGGACAGATGCACACCTAAACCTCAAATTTGCTCTTCAGTTTTAATGACAATTGGAATGTGATAAATTACTCATCAAATAACTGGGTTCTCTCCACCAGAAACCAGTGGGTTTTTTTCCAGAGGGAAACAATTTCCATGCACAAGGGAGCCAAGATGTTTAGATTTCCCCATTTTCCTAAAGCAAAGCAGCATCCTACCTACAACAGAACTCCTATTTAGAATTTAATTTTGTGCTCCTTGAAAATGTTTTGAGTTAAACCTTCAGCTGAGATCCCAGGGATAATTGTTTTTCTTTAACAAAACAGTTTAACTGCCTTTTTAAACTACTGAGAAGATTTACAGACTAAACAAATGTAATTGGGTACAGTTTATGTGCTTTTTGGCTAATCCCTTCATAAATAATGCTGCAGCTAAAAAAGAGAATCTGCAATAAACATTGGCTGAGATCTCTGGGTATTTTTTAATGGAGCTTTGCTTCTAAAGCATGACATGCTGCCAAGCTCATGCATGTTTCTCTAAAAGGAATGAAGTTTGTGTTCTTTAGCAAGGATAAGTAAGCTGGTTTATATATCAGATTTCTTTGTAGAAGCCAGTAAATAAAATCTTCACTTAAAACGATTCTGCACTTCTAAAATAACATCTAGGCACTGCAACCTCTCCAAGTAAGGATATTTCTAACCAAGGAACTTATACTCCAACATTAAGGTCCCTTCCAACCCAAATAATCCTGGGATTTTGTGAACACCATGTCAGCAGGCTCCTCGGGGCTGTGGCTCTCCAGGAATCCTCTGCTGTCACTGGCACATTTTTCCCCTCAAGCTGTGGTGTAAATTTTAAATTACAGCCTCAATAACAGTGCCAGAACACTGATGCATACATACACCAGAGCACAGGTGCATTTATGCAAAGGGAAAAACCCAGGATTATGATAAATTGTGGGGAAAGTGCAGCAAAACAAGGCTCAGATGGCCTCAGGCTGCAGAAGAGGGCAGCGGTGCCAGAGCAGTGAATTGCTGAGGAGCAGCCACTGGAGCCAGAGAGATTCCCGGGCTTTGCAGCAAATAAAGATTTGGAAATTGCTGTCAGGGCAGGGAGATGTGATAAAGGACAACTTTAGCAGGTTCATTAGCAGTCTCTCAAAAATTCAGTATTTAGCAGGGCTGCAGCACTCCAGACAGACAGACAGACAGATGTTTGTGCCACTGCCCAGTGCTTGGCAAACTGGAGATGGTTCCATGGAGGCGCAGCCTGTGCATGAGTGGCCATCAGAGAACCACCCTGAGCTCCAGAGCAGCTCACCCTGGGGTCTGGGTCCTTGGAACTCTCTTTGGTTGGAATGTGGCTCCTTGGAACTCTCTTTGGTTATGGAGTGTGGCTCCTTCAGCCCAGAGCTGCAGCTGAGATCCACAGCCACACTCCCTCCCTCTCCTCAGCTTCTTCCTGCTCCAACCAAACCAAGGCAGGGGTGTCACGGACATGTTTTATGAAAAATCCTTTTGCTAGGATTTTTCCTCCTGAGAAGCTGAGAAGCCTCAGGAACAAAATGTAAACAATGATTTTCTGCTGCTGTGGAATGCAACAGGTGCATCTGTGATTGGTCTCATGTGGTTGTTTCTATTAAATGGCCAATCAAAGTCCAGTTGTCTTGGACTCTCTGGTCAGTCACAAGATTTTATTCTCATTCCTTTCTATTCCTCTCAAACCTTCTGATGAAATCCTTTCTTCTATTCTTTTAGTATAGTTTTAATATAAAATTTTCTTTGAATATAATAAATATAATAAAATAGTAAATCAGCCTTCTGAAACATGGAGTCAGATCCTCATCTCTTCCCTCATCCTGGGACCCCTGCAAACACCGCCACACAGGGGGACTGAAGAGGAGCCAAGTGCCTGAACACTGTAAAACACCCCTGACTGGCTGGGTGAGAAACTTCTTTTCCACCTGCAGATGCTGCTCCATTTTTCTGTTCCATCCTGTGAGGGCTCTGACAAATTTTCTCCTAAATCTAACTAAAAATGGATGCAGGTGTACAGAACTTTTGTGAGTGTGCACCTGGCAGTGTCACTTTGCAGGTGAGGTGAACAAACATCCTTTAGGAAAATGGAGCCCAAACCTTGTATTACATTCTCATGGCAATAATTTTGGCTGGGAGCGTTTTAAATAAACCATTTTAATCCTGTTTACAGGAGTCTGTGATTAGCTGTTACCTATTATCAGAGAACACCTTTTTTTTTTAATGTTAAACTCCTTTTTTTGGTGTTTGGAACTATCATATTTATTTATGAGTGTTTTATCTTGTTACTGCAACAGTGTATTTAGAGATATTGTAGGTTGGGATATAATATTAAATCAGAATTCACTGTAACTGTGGTGAGCAACAAATGCAGATGGATCTATGAACCAAAAAACCAATATTTGCAAAACACAAAAAACGATATTAAAACACTAAAACAAATATTTTCAGAACTTACATGAAATGAGCTCATTGTCAGCTGAATGAAAAGCCTTATATGTCTTGAAAGTCCTTCCACCTGCTCATCAGTGATGAAGGTAAACACAAATTCGTGGATCCCCAACAATGGAATCAGCACAAGTGTAGATCTTGCCAATCTTAAAAAGAAAATGTTTTATTATTGTATTTTTTTAACATCCTTGGAGCCAAAAATCAAAAGCTCAGAGACAAAGAAATTAATCCAAAATCATGTCCTCAGTATTCTGACTTGAAATGGTAGTAGAAGTTTTGTGGTTTTGATAACGTAGGCATAAATCTGTGGAAAGTCTAGTTAAAAGGCTTCTGTAAATGAAATGTATTCCATGGCACATCCTGGCCAGAATAAAGTCATTCTGATTCTCTATCAGGCCAGAAACATAGTGCTAGAGGGTTTTTCTTTTTCTTCCCAAATTTTGGTGACAAAGGGAAAGATGTGTCACAGCAGCAGAGGCACAGGAGTGAGAGGAGATACCTGAGGGCAGAGATCTCAGAAAGAAAAAAAGAAAAAAGAAAAACTTTGTGAAAATGCCCCCAAAACTCAGCACAGGTGCTGAGCTGCCTTCGCTCCCAGATATGGAAATGTCTGGGGAGCCTATTCAGAATATTCAGAATATCTATTCAGAATATAGCTATTTCCCATATTCTGGATACCTGTTACTCCTGGTGGAAATTTCCTTTCCCTTAAATTTCCTTTAGGGGAAACTGACAAGTTTTTGATGTGACAAAATGTTTAAAAAGGGGCCAGGACTTTGGAGGAATAGACCCTCTGTTAACAAAGTGACGAAATTATTCTTTGTCTACTTAAAAATCAAAAAGCCCAAAAGTTGCTCTCCTCAATTTCATTAAAAGACACCTCATAAGACCTTTAAAACTTCACCTCAGAACTAGAATTACCCAATTGGACAGAGTCCCACCTAAGTAATTCACTAGAAAAAGAAGAGAACAAAAGAAATAATCACTTTTATAAAGTGGTTTAACAAAAGCCTCTTACCCCTGGCTCAGTTTTTCTCTAAAAAAGCTTTGTTATTTTGGCTTTTATTAAACTTTTTCCGTTTCCAACATTACCCCGAAAACCATCCTACTAATTTCACACCATTCACAGCAGCTAAGCTATCTCAAGTGTGATAAATTCAAGAAGAGCTCATAAGACCCAACTCAAGAAAAAGCTATCAGGACTTCTGTGTCATTTGTTACACACCTGTATTTGTAGTCATGGAAGGTCATTTGCTGAGCTTTCAGTTTGGAAATCAGCATTCTGAGAATTTTTAAGAAGATGACAAAGTTAACCTTGAAGGAAAACACATATGGTTTACTTAGAGCAAATGTTATTACACTCATCAGTTAACAACTAAATAAATGTATAATTGATATTAATCACCTGCAAAATTTGTCAACAAATAACTGGAATGCAGCCGGGCTGAAGTTTGAATACAAGCAGGTTATTGTCACATAATAAATATGCAAAATTGAGTAACTTTGCATTGCCTTATTCAGCCTGGCATAGAATTTGATACATAATCTTCCACTACAAAATCACATTTCATGTCTTTAACAAAGAACCCTGCTTCAACATTTTCTGAACAAAACTTTATCCCTTCTGTCATATTATGTGAAAATTTAAATATTATGAAATTATGGTAATATGAATTATGAATTATTGAAATATAAAATATTATTTTGATATTTCTGTGGTAGGAAACTGTGCCTTACTTGTTCCAAAATTTTGAAGGACAAAAATGGCACTAATTACAAAGACCAAAGAGGGGAAAATAATACAGGTTATATAATTCTTACTGCAATGGAAAACAACATTGGTCCTCGGATGATCCACCAGATCCCCATGTGTTCATTTGTTCCCCAGCACCTGGAGAATAATTTAAAATATAATCATTTTCCTAGCAGAAAAAAAAGAGTTAGAATGTTCACATACCTTGTCTATTTATTTCAAAAGGAACTTGGAGAAGTTCAACATTTTCAGGTGGCCCCCAGAAGAAATGGAATAAAGCTAGGAAGAGTTTCACCAACAGCCCTGAAGATCTTTTCACCACATCAGTGTTGATAAAGGTTTCCCTGGACCATAAACTTCAGAACTATCCATCAAACTCAGTCTTTGAATCCACAAAACATGACACCAACCCCTCAGAATGGAAAAAATCCTACTGAAATTCTCTCTCTGAAACTGGAGACTGGAAATGAATGAACTGGGAATTGTGACCATGCTTCTTGATCTGATAAAAAATGTGCATGCAGTTTCTTTGCAGCTGTCTCTTTTTCTCCTGCTTTACCCCTCTGATTTGTCCTATTTCTTCTTGCTAATTAGCCTGAGGTTCTGTAGGATCTTGGCTTGTCATTTAGAATTTATCTGACTCTGTAAGACCATAATTATGGCTTGGATGTTGCTTATTATCCATGTTGGCATTGCAAATAAAATTCTCTAGAAACCACAAAAAAAAAAAAGGAGAACAAAAGATTCCATACATAAAGAACAAATGTGAAAAATGTGTATTTTATGACTGGCTTTTTGCAAATATTAAAATGGATATTATATGTGTTATGTTAGAAAGGGATGCTGTATTAATTTTCTTAAGTAGTGTGTTAAATATAGTTTTGGGTTGAAACCTGAAGAGCTGTCAGGATTCAGAGGAAGAAGCTGACACTGACCAGACAGAATCCTGTATTTGAATGGAATTTATGCATCATGTATGAGGTGTATGAATATGCACCAGGCTGTTGCTTTTAAGAGTTAATCCTCTGTTAATGTGTGTCCTTTTTGGGCTTATTTTGCCCAGAAAGAGAAACCCAGACTATCTGTAACTCTTTGTTTCTATTGTCTCATATTATCCTAAATCCTAATTCTCCAAATTTTTATTACTCTAATTACATTACTCTTTTTATAACCACTGTATTACTATTAAACTTCTAAAATTCTAAAACCAAGAGATTGGCATTTTTCACAACAAAGTTTATGGGCTGTCACCAAGAGCATCACTCAGAGCAGGAACTGGTGCTTGCTGGTGCAAGTTTCTCACCAAATATCACTGTCAGGTTTGGTCATGAGCCTCCATTAAAAATTACATTTTTTTTCTTTAAAAAGTGGCAGTGAATATGAAATAAACTCAAAGTGTAGGTGGCAGATTTCCTTTGTAGTGTAGATTTCTTTTTCCAAGGAAAGCACTGGTCTCCTCTCCTTCCTGACATGTTAGTAAGGCTACAAGGTGTGAGTTGTTTTGCTTAAGTGGCTGTTTCTAAATTTTAAAATTAATTAATTTGTTCTTCCTATTCATTTAAAAGAAATTTCTTACGATCAGGATTTCATCTTGATTACCCCAACTTTCATCAACAAAATTTCAGCATCCAAAGCTCAGCTTACAAACACCTCAACAGCTGATGCTGTAGGGCAAACTTCCAAAACTATGACTGTTATGACCACTAGAAGCACACATTTATTATCATCTATGAATTAAAACATTTCCTATAGACTGAGGTAAAATATCCAGTTTCCTCATGTAAATGGATGAACATTTCAGCAACAGTGAAAGTTCATTTTACTCCTTGCTAAATGTGCAAGGAAATCTGAGAATTGCTAAATGCATAAGGAAATCTGAGAATTGCCAGTAGTTTTTTATATCATTTTTTAAAGTTTTTTTTTTTTTATGTAAAAGTACTAAAGGGAACCTTGAAAGTGTAACAAATATCCATAGGTGCTGTATAATCTGATATTTTGCTGGTCAGTTCTTGTGCCAAGTACAGCCAAGCAAACAAAGTCAGGATTCCAAAGAACAATTTATTTAATAACTTACCCAGTGTTCTCCAGTTTGGATCTGCTTATTCCCCATGGGCCCACAAACAGGATTGGAACAACTGAAAAGAAAAGAAGAATCTATTCCAGCCAAGCTTCTAGAAGTAGATTCTTTTCATTCCTTTACAAAATATCCTCCACTGACTCAGCAAAGGCAAAGAAAATCAGAGCTTGGAGCAGTTGTGGACTCACCCCATCCTATCACGATGTACGTCTGCAGCAGCCTCCTCTCAGAGAGCACCACCGTTATCAGCAGCGTGTGCAGATAAATCCCTTCCACCAGCAGCCAGAAGTAATTCGCCCCAACAAAGTAATGCATGAAAAACTGGGCAGTCCTGCAGATGATTACAATCTGTAGGGATGAGAGAACAGGAGTAAATGTAGATGTCATGATCTGCATGTGAGAATTTTTACTGGTGAGCTGTTAAAATAATAATTATCTTTAATTATCTTGCAGATAATTTTCCTTGTTGACATGAGTAAGCTCTATTCCTACAACAACATAGAGAAATAATAAATATATAAATATTATATTATTATAATATTTATAAATATTTATTTATTTTAATATATAAAAACTAGATAATGTATATGGCTAGTATATAATTATTGAAATATAATATATAAAATAATTATTAATATAATATATCATATCTATTATATAGTTATATAATATATAATGTATATATTATAATATATAGATATAATAATGTACATAACATATATTATATTATATATTATAATAATGTGTATTATAAGATATATCTACTGTAATGTGTTATTAGATATATATTATAAGATATATAATGAGTGTTATAATATATAGATATATCTATATAATATATAGCTATATATATATATAATCTGTACCAAATAAAACCACAGATTTCTTTCTAAAGGCTACAAGCTGTGAGATGCTTTGCTTAAGTGGCTGTTTCTAAATATTACAATCAATTAATTTGTTCATCCTATTCATTTAAAAGAAATCTCTTACATCAGGATTTCATCTTGATTACCCCAACTTTTATCAACAAAATTTCAACAAAAGCTCAGCTTACAAACACTTCAACACTTGATGCTGTAGGGAAAATTTCAAAACTATAACTGTTATGAGCACTAGAAGCAGACATTTATTATCAGCCATGAATTGACACATTACCTCAGGACTGAGGTATAAAATCCATCCACTTTCATCATTTGGTCTTTTTGAGTAAATATTGTTGTACACAGAGTCTTTAATAAGAACTGCTGCAGCACGCAGGATAAAGGATGCAAATAAATTCATATGGATGTAGTTTCTTGTGCAGTGAAGTTTTCTGAGGGAGAAAAAAATAATTCACAAATCCTCCAGAATAGGTGTAATTTGCAGAAAAAAAAAATTAAAAACAACAAAAACTCAGCAAAACAACTGTTGCATTCATATTGTTGCCATCCATCGATTCTGCTTAGAAATTGCATTTGTATTGCTCCTTGGAAAAATACAAATTATTTTCAGGGGACCAACAGAATGGTTTGGAATGGAAAGGATCTAAGAGCCCATCTCATTCCTTCTCCCCTGCCATGGGCAAGGACATCTTCCACTAGATCAGGATGTGATCTTAAAACCTTCCAGGAATGGGACAGTTTGTCTGGATGACCTCACAGTAAAGAATTTTTGCCTAACACCTAATTTAAATCTACCATCTTCAGCTTAAAGCCATTCCCCTTGTCCTATCACTCCATGCCCTTTTCCAAAGCTCATCCCAAGCTTTTTTTTTTGTAGCCCCTTTCAGGTACTGGAACACTGGAAACTAAATGATAATTTATCACTCATAACTAAATGATAACTTCAATTTCATAAGAAAAATGATATGAGTACAGGGCTCCGTACATTTAAAATGCATGTGAATTTTTACTCACCTGAGTAAAGAAAGTATAAGCAGAGCTAATACCAGTGAGATGAGAGAAAAGTAATATCCTATTGTGTATAACAGCTGTAATGTGGTGAGCAGTTTGTGCTCTTCTTCCTGGGAACAAAGAAGAGAAATGTGTTATGTAGGCGAGGGGGAACTCAGCTCAGGAACTTTGGGGTCACATTTTTGAATAAAGGGAGAGGCGGGCTTCTCTTTTGGATGTACTCTGTGGGGTTTTCTTGCAAAAAACAGGTCCATTCTGGGAATTTATTTCTGCTGGATCACATTCCTACTTTGTCCTATGTAACTATAAAAAAATATGTATTTACAAAGACAATATTCATTCAAGGAGCTAGGGCAGGATTTGGATCCCTACTCAGGTTACTAATTGTTGTGATTACTAATTGTTGTTGTGTTGTGAGGGTTTTTGGGATGAGATGAGAGAGGAGATTTGACTCAAAGTTCTCAGAAGGCTGATTTATTATCATATAATATCATATCATATTGATATACTAAAATTATACTAAGAAAGAGAAAGGAGACATCAGAAGGTTAGACATGAATGATAAAAACTCATTACAGACTCAGAGTCTGACACAGCTGGCTGGGATTGCTTATTAAGTAAAAACAATTAACATGGAACCAATCAAAGATGCACCTGTTGGTAAGCAACCTCCAAACCACATTCCAAGCAATCAGATAATTATTGTTTCCATTTCTTTTCTGAAGCTTCTCAGGAGAAAAATCCTGGCGAAGGGCTTTTTCAGAAAATGTAACAATAACACTCTCTGCATGCACTGCTTTTGAAATCAGTGTGTGACAAAGACACTTGCACCCTGAGTTTCTTTTTAAATCCAAAGGCTTTCCCAGACTAATCCCAGATTTCTCCTGCACAAACACCATTTGCAGCCCAAATCAGAGATAACTGAACCTGTGTGTGTGGCCTGGACTCAGCCACTGCCCAGCTGTGTCTGACAATGCTGGGAGCCAGCTCTGCCTGGAGCTATTCAAACAGACTGACTTCTGTCTTGAGTTCAAAGGAAAAATAATAATTATTAAATTAGAGCTGTCTTGAATGCCTTTGAACAACAAATGAGACCTCAGAGGAGGAAGGGAACTACTCACACTTTGATAGATTATCATAAACATCCTGAGTTGGAAGGTACCCACAAAGATTGTTGAAGTCCAGCTCCTGGCCCCGCACAAATTTCCTTTCAATTTGCCTATTTTAACGTTTATTTTTCCTATTTTTACCATTTCAGCTGCTTATGTCTGCCTCTCAACTCTTCAAACTTCCAGCCCAAGGAGAGCATGTCTGAGGGGGCAATGAGATACAGGACGTGTGGCTTTCATAATCCACATTTGGCCTACAGAGCTTTTCTTGGAACCTGTGTCTTTTCCTCAGTGATTTTGCTGTTTTTCTTCTCCTACTCAGCACCAGGACTTTAGCACTGTCTTCCTGGCAGCAGTTTTCTCTAATATTTCCAGTTATTAGAGAAATAAAACCAAATCACTCTTGAAGGGGGTGAAAGAGCCCAGTGTGGGTGCAGGAGATTCCAAGCTGTTGGTCACTCTGCTCCATGGAAACATTCCAGCAGATAAAAACCTTGCAGAAATCTCAAGTTATCACCTTGGCTATTTCAATTTTGCCAGACCAAAGAACATCAAACCAAGATGATTCCTCTGATGTGTGAAGATACTGACTCTGGGTGATTTCCAACAGCTTGGGGGGTTTCAATTAAATAACACAGACAAATTGCCCATATTATTCAATTAAATAAAACAAATGGAATAAAATTTATTCAATTAAATAAAACAAAACAATCCCACATTTAGTGCTGATAGGAAAGCTGGTTAAAGCTTTCAAAGAAATTGTCTGCTGTCACACAAGATGAAATAATATCAAATATGCTGATCCAGAATGGTCAACAAAAACCTTGGAAAACACTCGGAACTAATTAATATTTATTATTAATAGACTAATTAATATTTATTACACAAATTATTTAATTAATATTAATTAATATTAATTAATATTTAATTAATTAAATTAATTAATAACTAATTAATATTTATTACATTTGCACAAATAAACGGGAAGTTGGAAATTCATGTCTTTACCATATAAAGAGCTTAGTAAACATGTAGTAATACACAGACCTACTAAACTAATAATGTTTGATAACCCATCAGTAGAGCAGTGTTATCGATAAAGTAAGAAAAGCACTCAGTCAGTATTAAAAAGTAAAAACCAGTGGTGATAGTGCTTACCTAAGAGACCTAATTCTGAATTCCATGGCAAAAGAAGCCTGGCTGACAAAGCCCAGCCCCTGGCCTGAGGCAATGTGAGAAATACAGGATGGCATTGGATGAGAGTGAATCCTGCAGCCTCTGCCCAGCTAACTTTGAAATACCAATTAACAGCTCATTAAATGCTGAAAGGCTGAGGAGGGAAGCTGAGCTCTCTGATTTTCACAGACCAGTGTGATTTGGGGAGATGCTGGGATATTACTTGCTTGACAAGTTGCAATGTTTTTCTATTTTATTAGCAGAAAATCAGCCCATGTGAACTCTGGACTCTGAACAGAAAATAACTTGTGGCATCTAAAGCAGGAATCCCCTTCTTTAATATCTTCTGCTTCTTACAAATAAAATAACAGCTTTCCATCTGGTAATTTAAATGAAATCTGAAGATGCTTTGCAGGTATTAAATGGAAATGTTTTGTCAGTTACTCAAGAAAGGATTAGGAAGATTAAAGTTTTCAGCTGTAATATAAAACATACTTACATTTTTTTGGAAATGATTTTTCTCAGAACATTCTGAACTATCCCGCCAAATGTCTGTGGAATTTTCCTTTGTTTGCCAAATCCCTTCATCCAAGCAGACTCTGTATACATGTCCTACACTTCCTGAAAGTAAACAGAGTTTCAGTTTGAAAGGTCAAAATAGAGATTTCATTTTTCATACATGTTTGAAAGATTTCTACCTCCACAATCGACTCTACACCACCCATACTAAAAAAAAAAAAAAAGGATAAAACTATTTTTTTTAATCTTTGTCAATATATTTTTTATATTTACATAGGACAGAGTAGGAATGTAATCCAGCAGAAATAAATTCCCAGGATGTACCTGTTTTTACAAGAAAACCCACACAGTACATCCAAAAGAGGAGCCTACAGAGATCTCCCTTTATTCATTTTTCCTTAAAGCTCGTGAATGGGTAAATCAAAACTGCACAAGGATGGGATCAGGGAATGATATTTCTCTGTAATATCTGATGTTGCTGATATTTCATTTCTATGCACCTTCAGCAGGTGGGTGAACTGATGAACTTTTCTTGGTTTTCACTGCATTTTCCCAATTAAACTAATTGCAAATTTGCCCACAGCATCAGAGGAAAGGTGTGGGGACCCTGGTTGGTGTTTGTTTGGTGTCGTCCTCAACAGCTGCCATCCATTTATTTCTGATCAGACCTGAGCTTTTTCAATCATTTTTGAGTTGAAATTGTTCAAGGGTGATAGCAACAACCAAAATTTCTTGGTTTGCTCAGCTCAGAACTCAGAGAATTGCTTTGTTGTGATGGAGCAGGTGCTCTGTATGAATACAAGACACTGGAAAAAACCTTAAACCATCCATGAAATGTGACCAGAAATCTTGTTTCTGTAGGAATTCAGAAAGGAAAAAAAGTCTCCATTCCATGCAGAGAAGATGCTTTTGTTTATTATGAAGAGCTGGTTTGTCCTAAGTTGTTGGCAGAGACAGTTTGTGAAATTAGATAGGAACTTGGTGTCTTAATGCTTATTGGCATAAAAAAGGATATTATTAATTATATCAAATATATTATTATCTAATATATTTAATATATAATATAAAAACCATATTTTAGTGTCACTTTCACATTACCATTTTCCAGCCATGGCAAATAAGAAGGACAAGGAACAGAGACATTTCCTGGGGGTGAGTAAGGCCAGCAAACAAACTGATCAAATGTCCCATTGCAGTGAACTCCTGGGGAGAGAAGCAAACAAAAGTTTTACAAAAAGTTGTGCAGACAATGAGCAATCATGGAAACCACTCCGAGCTGCTCCAGAGTAATGAGATATTGCAGATAAATATTGTGTATGAGATAAGTTTATTGATTAAAATCACAAGCAGGGTGTGCAGATTCCTCCTGAGGGACAGCTCCAAACAGTGACAGAACCCATGGAATGGCTGGGGCTGTTCCAGGCGAGGTTTGGGTTGGATTTAGGGAAATACAGGAATTTGTTCTTATCCCTGGGCACTGCCCAGGCTCCCCAGGAATGCCAGGGATGCCCAGGGTGGGGTTTTGGAGGTCTGGGCAGGGCCAGGGGCTGCACTGGGAGATCCTTGGGGTCCCTCCAGCTCAGGTGTTCTGCATTCTGTGATTTTATGATTGTATAACCACAGAGAAAGGAAAATAAATGAGGGACTTCAAGCTAATATTTGTGTCCGGTGAATCGTTCTACATTTAGAACTTAGGAACAGACATACAGCAAGACAATATTTGCATATTCATCAATCTTAATAAATTTCTTCATTGCTTAATTCCTTACCACTATCTACAGATGATTCCTGCAGCATTTTCAAGCATTCCTGTTTGTATTTGTTCCATCCAGTCGTGGTTTTTTCCAGCAGAGAACCTTTGGCCTGGGAGTGAAAATACTGTACACGAGAAAAATCAGTTAGAACCTTTTAGTCCCTAATGACAGGTTGCTTTCCATTACAAGAAATTCTACTCCGAAATGAGAGAAATGAGAAATGAGGAGAGTGGAGGAAAAAATGATAGGTTAAAAAAGTCTTTAACACATGTTGGTTGTCCTGATGTTGTCTGAGATATATAACCAGAACTATACATGGCTATGGAACTTCATCTTTGTTCCTTTAAACCTATGGTGTTTTTTTATTTTAATGAAGAAAAATAATATTTATTTACTTTTAAAACAAGAACAGGGTTCTGGTGTCTAGCTCTTAGGCAGGCTCACTATTTCATGCATGTTTTTACTGTCGTCTGCTCAATACTCTGCTTTTAGTCTCTCATCTCATTTCCAGACACCCACTTTAAGCTTGAGGGAAGCAGAAAAACTGAAATCATTCTTCCGTGGATGGGCTTGAAAGATAAGGAGAGAATATTTACAGCAGCCATGAGAAAGGAATGCATGTTTCCAAAATAAAAAAAATAAGCATCTTGACATTTCCCTCCTGCAGGCCCCCAAATCCTGGGAGCCAGGGGAGATTCCTCAGACACTGGTGGGTCAGTGAACCCCATCTGGAGAGGCAGAGCCCTGGGGATGACGCATTTGTGACAGAGCTGCTGGGCTGCAGGAAGAACACTCCAGCTTCTGATAAACAAATGTGTTAAACGGCCAAAAAATGCAGAGGGAACCTCGCCGTGGCTACCTGGCAGCTCGTTGGGTTCCATTCCTGGAGAGGAGGAATGTTCCTGGAAGTGAGGAACTCAGTGATGCACAGCCATGGGAATGTTCCTGAGCTGAGGAACTCAGTGATACACACTCATGGGAAGTTTACCCAACAAGAGTGAGGAGCAGGTTAGGTCTAAATGACAGTTCCACATCACTTCCTGATGGAATTGTCCATTTCTTTAAATTTGAAGGCTCAGTCACAGCCAATATCTGGTCACTCTTCATATAAATACTTGTGAGATAAATTTGTTTTGGTCACATAGCCAATACCTGATCAGTCTTGATGTAAAGACTTGTGACATAAATTTGTTTTGGTTATATAACAAATGTCTGGTCACTCTTTATGTAAATACTTGTAAGATAAATTTGGTTTTCATCACATAGCCAATACCTGGTCATTATTGATATAAATACTTGTAAGATGAATTTGTTTTGGTCACACAGCCAATACCTAGTCACTATTAGGTAAATACTTGTGAGATAAATTTGTTGTGGCCACATAGCCAATGCCTGGTCACTGTTCATATAAATACATGTGAGATAAATTTGTTTTGGTCACACAGTGACCAAATATGTATATATAATAGTGACCTAGTCACTATTGATGTAAATATTTGTGAGATGAATTTGTTTTTGTCACATAGCCAATACCTAATCACTATTGATGTAAAGACTTGTGAGATAAATTTGTTATGGTCACATAGCCAATGCCTGGTCACTATTGGTGTAAATATTTGTGAGATGAATATGTTTTTGTCACATAGCCAATGCCTAATCACTATTGGTGTAAATATTTGTGAGATAAATTTGTTTTGGTCACACAGCCTTTGGTGCCCTGATGAAGGCAGGAATGATGAATCTGACTCCATGTTCTCAGAAGGTTAATTTATTGTTTTATGATACTATATTATATTAAAGAATACTACACTAAACTATACTAAAGAATACTTCTTTGCAGAAGGTTAAAAAGATAATAATGAAAACTCTCTCTCCAGAGTCCTGACACAGCTTGGCCCTGATTGGCCAAAGAGTGAAAACAACTCACAGCAGAATGCAATGAAACAATCACCTGTGGGCAAACAATCTCCAAACACATTCCAAAGGAACAAAACACAGGAGAAGCAAATCAGATAATTATTGTTTTCCTTTTTCTCTGAGGCTTCTCAGCTTCCCAGCAGCAAAATCCTGGGTGAAGGGATTTTTCCAGAGAATGTGAATGCCACCCCCAACAAATACCTCAAATATCACAACACAGGTTGTGATAACAAATCCCAGGGAAGTTCTGTGATGATCCAAGTTTTGGGTTAGGTACAGTGCAAATTCCATGGTAGAAATACAAACTTCCATGGACATTTCCCATGATCTCAACCAGTGGAAACATGCAGCCTTTGATCTGTGGTGCATTTCAGTTGCTCTTGGCCACTGCTTTCAAAAAGGGAAAATTAAACTCCCATGTCTAAGACAGAAGCTCAGAAAGTCCATGGTGTTTTGCCCTGCACTGGGCATCATTTCAGGTTGTCTGAAGTTTTTTTGGTAATAAAGGAACTGCCTCAGCCTGCCAGCCTGGCCCCTGCTTGCCCTGAAGTTCACCCATGAGGAAATTTAATCAAAACTCTTGGAAGTGTCTGGATATTTACTGAGATTGCACCAGGAAGACCCCACTCTTTAGACATTTGTTGGACGCAGAAGAAAATGCTGCCTGAAGCTTTCATTTAGGAAATGGATTATATCTGGTTCCAGACTGGTTTGAATTTAAGTTTTTCATAACAGACCACAGTACAGTCAGAATTTCGCCTTTTTAATTTTTTATACCAAGCTGGCAGTGAAATGAAATGTTTCTGTTTATTCAGGCTATGCTCTTATGGACAGAAAAAAGCCCCTTCAATTTAGGTATAAACTAAAAATAAAAGCTGAAAAATATTTATTCATTCTTTCAGCCCTGATCCAGGTTTAGTCTGATGGACATTTTTCCTATCTATAGAGGTTTTTTGCTAGAAAATACAGATATAGTGTATTTATATATTTGATATAGTGTATTTCTGTATTTATGAAAATACAGATACAGTGTATTTATATATTTCAATAGATTTATGGCTGTTATTCTTTTAAATGTTTCTTCCTTATGAAATAAAATAAAAGGAAATACAGCACATATTTCTTTAAGGAAATTGCAAGAACCACTATAACAAATTAATTCACTATCATTAGTCTAGCAAAGTTTTGATTTCACAGAAAATTTGGGAGATTTTCTGTCAGCATTGATGGAACTAATGCTTTGTCTGAGGTGTCTCACAAATCTGAGAGTTGTATCAGTCCTTTAAAAAAAAGGTCTGTGCAGAGAAGCTCTAGATTTTAATTATATAAAATATTAGGAATATTTTCTTTAAAAATATATGTATTTGTCTCCTGGTAATTTTTTCTTTATAAAAATGTTCGAAACACAAATATTGGCTCTACAGCACAAACAACTGCAAACCCACTTTCTTAGAAACCCAAGAAAATGGGTATTAGGTGAATAGAAATACCTTTTTGCTTTCAGTTTATTGTCCTGAAGCTCATACACTTAATAGAAATGAACCCTAAATATATCTGTGAATTTTATTCAGTTAAATTGAAATTTACCAAATATCAGTAACTGTTTTAAAAATTTAATCAAATCAAGGTTGATATTATTAATGAAATAAGAATTACTAAAAACCTACATGAAAATTTCCTTGAAGTGAATTACACTGAGATATTTTCTCATTAAGTACCTAAACCCCTCCTTTTTATAAGGTAAGTAAGAAGTAAGGGTTTGGAATTTGTAAAGATTAAGGGAAAAAAATAAAAATAAATAAAAATAAAAAATTAAAATAATAAAAATAAAAAGGTTTAGTGAATCTGTACAAGAAATAAAAGCAGAAATCCTATACAGATTTATTTGCTTTCTGCATGAAGGTGAGGTGCAGAACAAAACCAACCAGATTTCACAGATTGGAGATTCAATGCTCACAAGTCAGTGCCAGAAACAAATCAAAGCTGGGTTTAGAACAGAGAAAAACCAGCAGAAAATAAATGTAATTCATAACAGTATTTTTATCTGGTAGGAAAACCGAAAACCAAATATAATTCAATGCTGATCAATAATGGTATGAAAAGTAATTATGCAAATGGTTGTAAACCTAATTTATTCACTGCATGAATGAGGATTAATAGAATAAAATAGTAATAAATGACTTAGAGAGAGTTCTGATATAAAACTCTACAGCTTTGCAGCCATTATTTCTCGCGGCTAATTAGCAAAAAAAATTAATTGTTATGTCAGAAGGATCTTTGGTACAAAGATGCTTTTTTGTTTGTGACACTTAAAATGCTCCGTGCTAGAACTCCCTTCTATTGAATTTATTATTATTGAATTAGCTTACCTGTTTCACAAGGAACAAGACCATGAGCGAGCTGGCAGAGGTTGGAGCTATCCTGGACCAGAGTCCCATGCTGGAACAGAGAGCAAGAAGCGTCACCATCCCTTTCGGGTAGATTTGTCCCCAATATGCTGCTATTTCACTCTAAAGATCAATTATATTAATTAAAAAATAAAAAATAGAAGTAAAAGTGTCTTCTTTTATGAATGCCAGTGTTCCATGAATGCTCTTTCCAATAAGTGAGGAAATCTCCTGAAGTGTTTAGCTTTGCTAGGCTCCAACTCCGCTTTGGTTTTTCTGATTAAAGGCAGAGAGAGCTCAGTCTAAACTTCACAAACTCTGCTTACTGCAGCTCCTCCTTTAGCCAATAAGGAGGCAGAAAACTATTAAAACATTAAAGGGCTGATCCTGTCCCTTGAAGCACCACAGGAATTTTGCCAGTGATTTTTCCAGAATGCAATCCAGCTCCACAAAACCACAAATATATACATACATACATACATACATACATACATACATACATACATACATATTTATATATCTAAATTCATTTTATATTTATATTTATATTTATATTTATATTTATATTTATATTTATATTTATATTTATATTTATATTTATATTTATATTTATATTTATATTTATATGTGAATATATTTACAGGTATATTTATACACATATTTATACATATCTCTATATATGTGTATATTTATCCATATATATTTATACATGTATATATTTTACATATATATATTTATACACATACATCTACATTTATTTTATATTTCTATTTACATTCAATATTTATATTTATATTTATAGGTATATGTATAGTTATATTTATATTTATATATTTACAGGTATATTTATACACATATTTATACATATCTCTATATATGTGTATATTTATCCATAAATATTTATACACGTATATATTTTACATATATATATTTATACACATACATCTATCTTTATTTTATATTTCTATTTACAATCAATATTTATATTTATATTTATATTTATATTTACATTCAATATTTATATTTATATTTATATTTATATTTATATTTATATTTATATTTATATTTATATTTATATTTAATTTTGTGCGTATATATTTATACATATCTATATATGTCTATTTTTAATATATCTTTATAAATATTTATACATATATATTTCAACACACCTCACGAAACCAGTAAATGACACCCTAAAGCACAGGAAAACCTTTGTGTAGGAAGCTTGTTGGGGTGTGTCAGAAAACAGCTCACTAAAAGTTGGTTTTATGCTTTTTGATCATATTTTGTGAAATGTGCACACCCAGTGCAGGATCAATGACAATCTAAATGCAACAAAAAGAAAATGCTCCCAGTAGTGAAGTTTTACTACAATTCTTGTGATGTTCAATGTTTTCTTCAAAGCTGCAGCTTCCAGGTGGATCGTGGCTGTCTTGGTGATACCTGCACATATTCTGTTTACCCACCTCTCAAATTTATTCAGCAAAAAGTCCCTGCATGTAACACTTTGCTTGAAGGAAGGTCCAGCAAACCTATTTACTCCTCTGTTATATTCTTTCTTTTTTCACAGTTTAGACAGAACCAAACAAAAAGTTTCTCCTATTTCTCCAATTAAACAGAGCCGTTGTTGCCTGAAAAATTGATTTGAAAGTTGTGGTACCAGCATTGCTAGGGAATGAGCAAAAAACTGTCTCTGTGAAACATCTCAGACTGCAGGTGTCATCCAGAAGGCATCAGTGGTTTCACAGGTCTCAAAATACATTTAATTACAGCCATATGCAGATTAGTCACAGGAACAGAAACAGAGATCAGGGTTTAATCCTTAGAAGGATTTCCCTCCCTCCTGCTCTCACATTTGCTCCCACTCCTGTTCTCACATGTGCTACACCCTTGAGAAAATGCAGGGAGACAAAGGAAATTTTCTAATTTTAGGAAAAAATAACTCCTGGCTGGGGATACATCTGCATTTTGGGTTGTGAGATTTGCTCTGCCTTTGCAGACCAGACCTGCTTGGTCTTGCACTCTGTAAGCTGAGCTTTTCATGGCAAACTACAGCAGGCATTGATCCTGTCATCCATGAGTTTCATCTGCTTCTCCAGCTCTGACATCTTTGGGTAGAGAGTTGTCTTGAAAATCCAAATTATTTTCATTAGAAGGTACATAAGTGACTTCAGTGTCTGTCCTGAGGAACCATTCTCCCCCAGGGCACAAGTTTTGACTTCACAGTTGTAAAATAAAGCAGTAAATTACTCTAACACCCACTTCCTTTTAGTTCTTTGCATAACTTACTTGCATCACCAAACAGACAGAAAAAACAATATGTATAACATAAGGTGGGAAATGTTTCCTAGATGGAGGAAAAAGAAATGCTATTCACACAGTGAAATAGCAAATAAGGATAATTCAGCATTTTCTCTAATGTTTCACCTCCCTTGGGCAAAACCTGTGTTGTGTGTTCACGGGGGCAGACTGGACAGTGCCCAGGAAACCATCATAATCAAAGTCAGGTAATTTTATTATTTTCAAATAATTATATGTCACTGGTGGAGCTCCGAACATAGGCAGTCCCCTTTCTAGTGCTGCATGCTGTGAAATGCTGTGGCTGACCAACCAGTTTTAGTTCCTTACAAGTTTTTAATAGCAAGAGTCACAACTGTATTCAATTTAAAGAGCTCAGTGTCACAGGAGCTTTTGGAACTGTGAGATTTTGTTTATTCCTTTTAAAAAATAGAGATTCCATCAGTCCGACTCTGATCAAGGTAAATAGGCATGTTTTGTTTGTATAAATAAAACTTTAGTGATTGCACACTGGGGTGCTTCCAGTGCTTCTGAGTATGATTCATGGGGCAAATTAACATTTATTGTCACACTTCCTCATATTCTTTCCACAACACATTGCTGCCAAGCAACACTGTCCTTTATTCTTAATCTCCCCTGCCACATGATTTCTGGTCATGCCCAGATCTCTGCTCTCTGCCTTAAACTCCTAAGCCAGCACAATTTTCTGGGAGGGATGAGGAATGGGATGGTGAAGGCGGGCAGGTGCTTCATCGGGTACATGCAGAAATTTGCAGAAGGGAATTTCAGGAATAATTTCTGGTGCATCTCTGGAAGATGCCACCCTCCATCCCCGAGGCAGACAGGAGGCACAGAGCCTCAGCAGCATTTTCTCTGAGTTTCCTCTCTTTAATCTTCTCCATCACAGCTTTCAGCAGCAGTTACTGGTGCGAGGGGACCAGGAAAGTGGCCAAGCCTTTCTGCAAAGGGGACAGCAAAGGGGATCTGTGCATCCGCTTCAACAGCGCCGACGGCAACGGCAGCCAGGCTGTGCAGTACATCTGGGAGACCGGCGATGACAAATTCGTGGAGAAGAAGTTCCACGCTGGCATCTGGTACTCCTGTGAGGAAATGATCAATGAGGAAGGTGGGTAAGCCCGTGGGAGTTTATTGAATAAATTAATAATTTTTTTTTCCTGCTTATTTGGTGCGCCCGTCCCTTCTGCCTCATTACCGCCCATGTATTTTATGGTGTATTATGGTTGTTTGTTTGCATCTTCACATGAAATCACTGCTTGAATCTACAGCCAGGTGTCTCAGGGCATATCTGGTTTTTAAAAAGTTTAGGTGTTGGGAAGGATGAAAGTTTGACAATGAAGTCTCACAGATATGTGTGCTTAGCTGAAAGATTTTTGTCCTTAAAATGTTGCTCTTCTCTGGTGAAAGGAACCTTAGAGGGTAGTGTATAGTCAATTTTTAAAAAATTCCTAATAAATTCTGCAAAGAACATGAAGGTGACAGGTTGTGGTGTTGATTTAGCTGACAGGTTGTGGTTCCTGTCAGTTAAGTACACATAATCAGATTATTTGGTTTTTATTCTACTCACCATAACAGCAAATTAAATGACTCTAACAAGAAAGCATTTCATTTTTCCAGTGGTCTTATTCCATTAGCCCAAAATGAATCCTTGCTTTAAATAACTCCTTTTGATACCCTATGGATAAAATGCCCGAAGGATCAGAAGGATCCATAAAAAACATAAAAACATAAAAAACACAAACTGATTTTTTAAAAATGTATTTTTTTTTTATCATTTGCACTAATATATCTGTGGGATCTAAATTAGTTCCTGGATTTTCTCTTGAGCACAAGTGTTTCTGCTTTCTTCCTGTGATCTCACCTTGCATAAATCAAAGCAGAAGAGGATTATTTTCATCCTGCTAAAACATGACATGGAGACTTACTGGCCATAAGTGATGGCATTTAATTGGGGCTCACTCTGCATATGTAAATGGTATGAGAATGAAATTAGCTTGCCATTACAAAAACTTTCTAGCAAATTTTGTATTTTTGTATAAGGGAATTGCTGGTCCAAGAATTCCAGCATTTATTGTAAAACCAGATCAACATTAAGTTTTTTCCCCTTATTGCCCTGATCAGTTTACAAGCCCAGCTAGAGCAGAACTTCAGATAAATCAAAGCAGCTGTCACCTATGCCATAAAATGCAAATATTTTCACAGTCACCTGTCCTGAAGGACCAGTTTTACCAGAACTTCATGGAAGTTATGCAGTTTTAAGGGGGAAATGTCAAAGATCAGAGCAAAAGTTGTCCAAAAGACACTTTTATCCATGCTGTGTGTTCCAGGGTTGTGTAATCTGAGCATCTGCTGTGGAAGCTCAAGTTTGGAAGCTGATGTTTTCTGACTTGGTGCAGTTAGGAGCTGGGGAAAATAAAAACCAACCCAGCATGTTCAGATCAGAGAATTAATTCCCAGAGCTTTGTTCACAGCATCTGTGCGGGGGGCAGGGGGGCATGTGGGCTTGGAAAGCAAAGCTCACAGGAAGAAATTGGAATGAAGCTTAGAGGGAATTTGTGTGAGCAGCAGCCCGGCTGCTGTGAGGAGAGCAGCTCTGCCCTGACACCAGCGCTGATCCCAGTCCTGCAAAGGAATTCTCCCCTCCTGGCTCTCGCAGCCACCAGCCCATGGAAATCAGTTCACAGCCTTCCTCTGGCTCCTCCAGGCTCTGGGTCTGCAGTGAAATAGGCTGTGAGGACCCTCTGGTTAAACCCCAGGAGAAATTCGATGTACCAGGGTCTCTGTGTACACTAAAACCAGCTTTTCCTCATCTTCTCACTTTCTGCTTCTACAATAGCTTTTCCATTTCCTTCTATTAATCTCTTTCTTTATATCATTACAGAGTACAAAATAATCCTGAATTTGATCTATTTTTTTCTCTTTTTTAGGTGAGAAATGTAGAAGCTTCATCAGTCTGACTCCAGCTTCTGATCGAGGTAGATATTGCATATTGTTTGTCTGCAGTCAAAACTTTCCTGATCACGCTTACCAATATAAGTATTCTGCATTAAATTAAATTAATCCATTTCAAAAATGCTTGCTTTAATCAGAAAGAGTATTTTTTGTCCTTTATTTACTTTTCTAACTTCAAAATGAAGGCAATATGGCTTACAATATCAATGTATGTCTTTCTGAAGACACATCACTTGGATACGAATGGTTTTTGAAATTGGAATATGGGTACTGGAAGTCAAAATTTGTGTATTTTTGCCCTCTGTCCCCTCATACCTCCATATTTGGAGCCAGGAAGTCCATGGCAGTGTGTGAACATCCACCCAGGAGGTTTGTGTGCTCAGGGGATTGAGGGAGGTGTGCTGTGCACCAATTGATGGAATCTGAATCCCCTCCCTGTGCCTTACTCAGGGCTGTGGGGACACAGCTCCATTCTCTTCTTTCAAAGAATATGCAATAATTCTTAATAAAGAATAATTAATTCTTAATAAAGAATTATAGTTCTTAATACAGAATATTTCAAATATTTTCATAAAACATACCTGCAGATGCTGCTTTGTGCCTTCCTCTTGATCCCCAATGTGAAAATATCAGTCCATCACTGATCTGATTTGACCACTGATCAATCACTTTACAAGTGGCTGATCCAGAAAAAAATCCCAAAACTCATTCTTCCCAGTGGCTGACCCAGAAAAAAAAAAACCAAAACTTGTTCTTCTCAGCATTCTGGGACTGGAGCATTTGCCTGGAAATGCAATTTCAGACCCTGGAGAAGAAGAAATACTCATTTTCTGAAGGCCACTCTTCCTTCTACCTGCTGCAGCTCATCACAGTGCCTTAACAGAATAATAGAATTTTGTAGCATGAGAAAAAAGTATAAATGAGATGTGGGTGTAGTCACACAGGAGTGAGGGGTGGTTTTTGAGAGTTCCTCACAAGGAAAACTGCTGGTGGACACAGAGCTGACACTGACCCTGTACAGCAGCAGCAAATGTCACAGGCACTGGCAGGCCAGTGGAGACAGCCAAGAAGCCTCTGGGTACCTAAAAAGCAGAAATCTCCCTTTGGGCAGTGAAATGCTGTGTGGAAATCCTGCCCAGGACAGATTTGTGCTCTGCACATGCCTGGGGGTGCTGTGGATCCAAACTCAGCGTGCAGCAGGCTCAGCCTCCCCGAATTCCTCACCCCTGGGTCCCACACACAGGGCTGGTCACCCTTGTCTGGGGCATTTCTCACAATGGCTCGCTGCCCAAAACATGTTAAAATGCAAATTCTCACAGCTGGAGCAGCCAGCACTGTTGGGCAATGCAACATCTGGAGCTCCTGATGAAATTCACAATTTTTTAGCGAGACAGATTTTCTGGAGGAACAAACCATGTCCAAGAACACCCACACATAGCCTGGCCCAAAAATTTAATGTCTGAATGGCCCATGAATCACAGAAGTCCCACAGACATTGTCCAAGCCAGCATTTGGAGTTATACACCACACAAACTTTGTCTCAAGGATGTGTCTCAGCAGTGTTTCAGTTTTTAAATTATGATTGTTTTTTTATGTCTTCTCATGAAATTTTTAAATTATGATTGTTTGTTTACGTCTTCTCATGAAATCACTGCTTGAATCTGCAGCCAGGTGTCTCAGGGCATATTTGGTTTTTAAAAAGTTTGGGTGTTGGGAAGGATGAAAGTTTGACAAGAAAGTTTTACAGATATGTCTGCTTATCTGAAAGATTTTTGAATGTAGAATCTGAAGAAGAAATATAAATTAAAGCAAGTTTTGATATAGAAGAAAAGAATTGCTGAGCCAGTCTTAGTGGATAACCAAGGAGGCAAAGGGTGTGTTAGTTAGAAGGGGTTTTTATGGCTTAGAGCAAAGGATAAACCCACCTCAAACATGAAGATGTTTTTACCAAGCACAAAGATAGCACAGGAAAACAAGGCAGCAAATGTGGCAAGAAGAAAAAAGGTCTCAGAATTTTCCACTGCAAGAAAACTGAAAAACAACTTCTAGCTTAAACTGTAATGTACTAACTTTTAGTGACTGGAGAACAGTAACATGAACATGGTAATTACAGTAGTTATGACAGGCTATAGATAAAAGTTAAGGTATAGATTGGTTCTACTGTATTAAGATGCTCAGCAAAGAAAAGTCTATAATGCATTGTAACCAAAACCAAAGGGTCTCCAGGCCTGCCTGCAGCTGGAGCTGACAGCTGTGGGCACAGCTCTGTCACCCAGACCCTGAACTGCTGTGACATCCTGGATACAATAAACTGCATTTTGGAGAGCCCCTGGAATCCCACATCTCTCATTACAGCTCTTACATTTGGGAGAGCTGATCTCCCATTTGCCAGATCTTGCCACAGCAGATTTGGGCACAAGGAGAGCTCCTGCTCCTGTCTGTGGGACATTGGCACGCTAAAGGTCAGACAGGCTGAGAGACTTTCATGGCAGGATTAACTTCTTGCATAAGATGTAATTACCAGATCTCCAAAGAGAGAGGAATTAGCAGATAACTAGGGAAATGAATCTCAGAGAAACCTGGAGGCTGTCTGGCCTCATGAAGGCTTCTCTGTCTAAAAAAAATCGGGATCCTGTTTGGTTCAAAGTTAGGCTTGTGGGGAAGATTTTATTGAATGCCTGGACCCACAGGCAGTGCAGGTGTGTGCATGACCTCCAGGTTGTTAGCTGGGTCTGCTGCTCCTCTCTGCACTCAGAACCATGATTAACACTTCTTTTTATATCACCTTTGGTTCTTTGTATATTACCTTTAGTTCTTTTTATATTAAATTTGGTTATTTTTATATTACCTTTGGTTTATGGTGACTTTAGGGTAGCTACTGAGTATTACCTTTGGTTCTTTTTATATTAAATTTGGTTCTTTTTATATTACCTTTGGTTTATTGTGATTTTAGGGTAAAAACCACACTGAACCACATTGCAAAAAGTGTGTGGCAACTGCTATTCCAATATGCGACTTCTTTTCCAATAATTATAATTTGAAAGTTATTTACCTAATTAATTAAAATTATTAAGATTAACTTTTAAAATAATTAAATTTATTTGCCAATAATTATAATCAATTTGTCATTGACAGTGAAGTCCTCCACAGATGTTCTCATTACCACAGCACCCTCACAGTCCCTGTGCTTCTGTTTAACTTTGCATGAACAATACAAATGAAGAAGGAAATTGTGAAAATCTGAAGTTATTTGCTGATAATATCAGTGCTGTTGATTTGGTTTGCAGGGGTTTTATGGCTGTCTATTGTAGCAGAGCTTCTCTATGTGGTTTTGCTCCTGATTGGAAACATTCTGATGTCAGTAGAAATCTGCTACTACAGCTCTGTCATTGATGGGCTGAAGATCAACGCCTTCTCTGCAGTGGTCACCGTGCTAGCAGGTACAGTTAAACACCTCCATTTCACAAAGTGAAGCAAAATTTTATGGAAAAATTTCTTTTCAATTAATTGTTTCTTAATGTGATCTATTTTGAATTTTAGATTTGTGGATTTTGCTACGTTTAACTTATCATTCTTAATTTAGTTGTCAGGTGGGTTGCCAAAGACTAAATAACTAATGTTATCATAACATTGTATTTTTAGGTCTTCTGGGCATGGTTGCTCACATGATGTACACAACTGTGTTTCAAATGACTGTAAATCTTGGTCCTGAAGACTGGAGACCTCACACTTGGGATTATGGCTGGTCCTATGGGTACTGACTGGTTTATATTTGGTTCTGTCCTGTCACTGTTCCCTGGGACAGAGTCTGACCCCACCTGGCTGCACCCTCCAGTTCATGCTCATGTGGCCATATTTTTACATGCTGCTTTTAATTTTGTACATTTTTAACAAATTGTATTTCAATATAATTTTTTTTTTAATTCTGTCTCCTTAGGTGTTTTAACATTTCACAGCTGATGTCCTTTTTTCTCTGTTTACTGTGCCATGCATTTGCTCAGGAATGCATTTCAATGCCCTGAACCTCCTTTACCCAGATATTTTATAGTTCTTTTTAACACTTTTGGGTAACTCACATTTTTCTCAGTGTCCCCTGTGAGATTTATACCCTTAATAACTGCACCTTTTAACTTTTTATGCATTGCCATTTTTTTTAATAAAACCCCTTTCTGATATTAACCTCTAAGCTTATTAGAGAAGTAAAGCTCAAATAGAGCTAAAATAGAGAAATTGGAGGTAGGTTTCATGAAACAGGTATGGTAAATGTAGATATTGCAGTAAATATGTAGAGGTCTGTAAATGGTCATTGACCAGGAGTATTTTTTCCTCACCCAGCCTGTTCATCTTTCCCTAATACTCACCAACAAAATCACACATAATCAGTGTTTTCAAAAATAAAATTGAAGGGCTTGAATATGAAAATTCCCTGCTAATTTCTGATAATTTTTGCTTTTTTGTTCACAGCCTTGCATGGACCTCCTTCGCTTGCTGTATGGCAGCAGCTGTCACCACTATTAACAAATACACAAAAACTATCTTGGAATTCAAGCACAAAAGGAAAAAGCTGGAAAGGAGCTTTAGGATTCAGTACAAGTTTCCTGAGTACACAGCTCCAGAGAAGGTTTGCAATGTGTATGTGAACTCTTTCCAGAACACCACAGATGACCCCGCACATGCATTGAGAAGTCTGCGTCACCTGGCCACTATTTCAGTCCTGTAAAGCTGAACCAGATCTCAGAGAATTCTGTAAATTATAATCCTAGATCCAAACAAAACGGTGTTAATGAATAAAATGTCTCAATGTGTAGTATTATTTATTTTTCTTAATAAAGAAATTATATTTCCGTGGATGTTTCAAGGAAGTCTTGGTATTGGAAAAGAAGATTCAGGTGGCTCAGTTCAGATAAAAACAGTGAGACAGGTTCCTCCCAGGTCTAGTTTTTAAGTTTTTAACTGATACAGAGTATGTGAGTTGGTTAGTATTTTAGAGCATCACTCCATTCTGATTCTTTCTTAAAAAGACTGTAAAAAATCCCATCCTGAAACCAAAAGCCATGAGAAGCAAGGCAGCAAATAAGGCATGTGGTGCATGGCTTGGATAATTTTTGGTGGTGAAAGGTTAAATCTCTCCAAGACAACATGTGGACCTCAGCTCATGGTTCAAGAATTTCACCATACACATGGTGGATTTGCTGTGAAAGGAAGGCTGGTGGAGGGAACAGGTTTCAGTGTAAACACTTAGATAAAATGAGAAAGCAAAATAAAATCTGGAAGATTCATGAGGAGGCAAAATGAAATCTGAAAAATACCTGGTGGTGGACAGCACACCACTTACCTATGGAATTCTCCAGGAATCATTCTGGGAACAGACTCAGAAAGAATCAAAATTTGATTTATACATTCCTAAATGAAGATTCTCTAATCACATTAAAGATGGGGAGGTGGAAATGATGACAAACATCACAGATCAGGAACATGGAGCCTCCTAATGGAACTGAGCCATGTGCCTGCTTGGTTGGACACCAGAATATTCCTGTTATTGAGCCCCTTGGGAAACACACTTGTGAACTCTGGGTGACAGAGATCCTACACATTCTACTGAGCAGCTCTGACTTTGGAAAAACCCCTATCTATCTTTATTCAGGCAATAAATACAGTTTGAGCTTGTTCTGCCAGAAGGATCTGTACCAGGTCAAGCTATGGCCAGTGATAAAGTGGAGCTGATAACAGAGAAGCATCATTGAATCAGAAGAAAAACCATTAGTGGTGAGAGAGAAAAGTTTATGTGTATGTATTGAATATACTAAAAAAAATGAGAGTTCCTCATTGGCAACAGGTCCCAAAACTTTACTGCTGCAATTGTACAAATTCACTGCTGCAATTGTAGAAAAACAATTTCCTGTATCAAATCAGAATGCCATGTGTTCCAGTTCATGTCCATTACTTTTTTTATTTTTACTGTGCATACTTCAGAAGAATCTGGCTCCATATTCCCTACACCATCCTTCTAGGTGGCTGCAGATAGCAGTAAGGTTTCCTCTTTAATCTTTAGAAAAGTCTGTGTTTATCCTTTACAGTGCTCTGAAAGTGCCACCTTCAGTCCAGCAGGGAACAAAGCAGTGGCCAGAGTCTGGTGCCACTCTGTTAGAAGCATTCTCAATCCCTTGACCAAAACACAAGATCTTGATTCTTCCCCTTGTTTCACTCATTTCTCTGTGATGGATATGTTTCTAACCTTCACCAAGAGAGGAATTATTTCTGATTCCATCTTTCTGCTTTTTGTCAACACTAACTTTTATTTTACAATAGATCTTTACCCATATCATGCTGTTCCTGGGTGTGATGGAAGAATTTCCACCTCATCCAGGAACATACTTGGCTGATGCCTGCAAGTCCTTTGAAAAATCCAATTTATGCAAGTGCCTCATTTTATTTTCCTTAGCCTGCAGGTCACTAACACAGTCTCTCCATATGCTGCTTCCTCAGGGTTGTTTCTTACACTGGTTTGTAAGCACATAAAGTGCTGTAGGTAGGCAAGGGCTTTTTAAAATAATTTAGCAGTAAGAATCCATCCAGATTCATTATTAAATCTCAAACTGTCTGTTTTTCTCATGCCAACCATTCCAGAACCTGTATGTCTTCTGCTGGATATCTGGTAAATAAATTCACTTGATGAAATGCAAGATTTCTTATCCCTATTTGTAAACCACAATTTCATATTCTGCCTCTTATTTTAACTTTTGATATACCCAGTAAGTCCTGGAACCACATTATTTGAAAGCAGAGGAAAAGCACCAGCAGCATTTTTATTCTGGTTCATTAGATCCAATCAATTTTGATGAATTTGGCATCGCAGTAAATTTCAGACACAGATTTACAGCAGCCCTGGTTACCACTGGAAACCAGGTATTTAATGAGAGAAACAGGCACCTCTGGGATGCAATTCATGTTATCCTGAACTCATCTTAATATTTCTTTTTCTTATAATAATATTTTTATGTGCAACATATATCCACAGGTGAGACAGCAAAACAGAGATCAACAAATGAAACAGAAAACTTCAGATTAAATAATAGATTTCCCCAGAGGGAAAAAAAATACTGTGTCTGAAATACCAGTGGAGAAACCTCATCTTCAAGATGAGAAAAAGCCACTGAATTAGAGAAAACTGTGACCCATTTAAAAGGTCATCTAATCCTTCTTTTCTTTTAGGCAGGATAAACTAAAGCTACATTGCTTTTTTACAGATGTTTCATTAATCTCTTCTTTAAAGCTTCTGAAGACAGGCATTTGAAAATTTCTGTGGCAATTTATCCTTTGTGCTTAACTATTCTTAGCAGAAAATGCTGTCCCTGTAAATCTCCTTGGCAGTAATTTTAGCACATTGTCCTACTCCAGCAGACATGGAGAACACTTCAGTCCTGCCTCCTCTGCAGAACATTGCAGGGATTTGAAAATCATTAAGATACAACTTTCTAGGTAAAAATACATCTGTTTTTTAAAACTTTCTTGAAGGATATAGGTGTTATTTTACCTCTCACTGCCTTCTGCTGTGGCGCCTTGAACTGCTCATAGTTTGGAAGTGAAATTGTGCGAAGAATTTCTGCTGATCTCTAGAACATGCAAATGCAGTAGAAGGATTAATCAGCTTATTTTAACATGTAATCCACCTGTTTTTACAACAAAGAAGGACAATAATAGAAATCAGAGAAATCACAGAATGGTTTGGGTTGGAAGGGATCTCAAAGAGCATCTGTGTCATTTCACCCATGGCAGGGACAACTTCCACTACCCCAAGCTCCATCCAACTTGGACATGAACTCTTCCAGGGATGGGGCAGCCACAAACAATGTTGGTTCATGTTTAGCTGGGATGTCCTGTGATGCCTGACCCTTTTCTGTTGAAATTATACTTATTCTGCATGTTGCTCTCATGGAAATGTGGAGGATTTGGGTGTTGCTGAGTACAGAAACAAACAGAACTGAGATTACAGCAAATGCCCATTGGTTTGAGGGAGTAGAGTTCTGCTGAGGACCAAGAAAATTTTGAACAAATGATTGTTTGACTTCCCAGTGAAGGAATAATCACTCACACCACAATAAAACCCCAGTGCTACACCAGAAAATAGATGGAGCTCCAGCAGGAGCTGCAGGAACTGACCCCTCCATCCCAGAGCTGAACACCTCCCTGAGCCAGGTTTCCTGAACCCAGAACAATTCATTTAGAGCTACAGCCAAAGGATCACGTCCCTGCAAGTGACAGATATTCCTTTGCCCTCAGAATTCCTGTCATGTTTGGTATTAAGAACAAGGTCTGTAAGTGCTGGAAGTTATGTGAGCAATGGGACTTGCAGCAGTTTGGTTCTAATGGCACATTGTCATAATCCCTAAAACCAATGTGAAGAAGATTTAAATTTCAATTTAAATGCTAGTCCAGCTGACCCTTCAATGGTGTTCTCCTTCACCTGAAGTTCCTAAATTTATAGATGATGTGTGTGTCAATCATAGTGGAGTTATTCTACTCACAGCAAGCAGCACAAGTCACTGACATTCAAAACAAAAACTTTTTTATTTTTTCAGGTGAAAAGCAAAGAAATAACTGAACAAAATCAACTTTCCTCTTCTGTCTTCAGCCTTTCCCTAATCCCTGAGGCAACAATGGCAAAAAACAGCTCAGGGAAGAATGTTCTGATGTAAACTGCTGCTCTGGGGATGGGGTTGGCCATCAGCACCTCCTGCTTCTTCCTGCTCACCGTGGCAAGGACCTCCTCTGCCACCTCCACGGGGTGCACTCCATAGGACACCTTCCTGAAAAAGACTGTAAATGAGAGAGGAATGAGAGCTGCAGACAGACAGAGAGACAGGCAGGTACCCTGAGGGAATAGAGTTAAAAGGTAATCAGCTAGTGAATCAGTCCAATCAGTTTAATTTCTTTAATTTCTTCTTCTCTATGCACTCTCAATCCCTTCCCCACTCCATTCTCCTGATCAGTATGTGACCAAGATCTTTTCATAATTGAGGTAAACTCCTTACAAGTCCCTAAGGGAAGGAGCAACCTGAGTGCAGTGGAATTGTCCCTTTGGAACTTTTGTATCACCCTGATTTTTTAAGATTTTCTAAGCCTTCTGATGTTTATATTCTTATAATGAACTTTCTCACACACTTTATGTTAATAACTTTTTGTTTTGCATTCTTCTGTGGAGGAGGAGAAATTGGATGGATTGTTGGTTTGTCCAGTGTCATTGGAGAGGTGGCACTGTCACCCTCCAATCCACTGTCACTTTTGGAAATCTATAAATGTTGGAGTCAGAAAATTAAAAGTCCCTTTTTTACCTTGGAAAGAGCAGTGAGTCTGTGTCATGTTGTTTCATGTCCTATAGTGACACTGTTGTGCTCTCCTCCCCCTCCATTCCTGATGCTCTGATATATTTATTTTCTCACATAACATTGTCTCATTCCAGGCTCCTTCTCTTTCCACCAGGCTAATATTACCTCTATATAGACGGATATAGAGGTATTCTTTATATATATAGAATATATTTATATATAGATATAGATTCTATACCTATATATAGATATAGAATATATCTATATAAAGAAATATAAAATAACTCTTTCCTTTTGCTCCTCATGCTTGTTCATCCTTTTTGCCATTTCCATCATTTTTCCTTTGTTTTTTAACCCTAGAAAAGCCTTCATCCTGCTTTATGTGCCTCATCTTCACCCACCCAAACTCACATTTCCAGATTGATGCCTCCCAGTTGCCTGGTGCTGGCTGGCGATGGTAGGAGCAGATGAAGGTCGGATTCACAGTGCTGACAGAAATATCAAATTCCTCCATTTCAGCTCGAAGACAATCAAAAAATCCTACAGCAGCATGCTTGGAAGCAGCATCTAGAAGTAAAAGGCACACATATGCATGGTTAGATACATGATTGCATGGAAGGAGGTGTATAACAGAGCACAAATATTAGGGAAAATGAGCATGGAATGATTAATCAAAATGCATTTCTAAGGTAGGATTTCCACTATTTTCAACTGAGTTCCAATTGGAAAAAATTTCAGCCAAATTAGTAGTAATGCTAAATTTGGATGCAAATTAGCACTTTTAATAACCTCTGATGAGTGTCAGGGACTCCTCACAGCTTATCCATTGGAATTTATGGTTTTGCAATGTATAACTTACAAGCTGCACGAAATGGAATTCCTATTTTGCCTTGAATGCTATTAATTAGAACAATTTGGCCAGTTCTTCTTGAGATCATATTAGGAAGGATGGCTGTAAAAAGAGAAATACAAAAAAGAGCCACGTAAGTAAAAGTGTATTTAGTGAAAAGGAAATAAAAAAAAAAGTCTGAATACTGAAAGCAAAATATCATAAAATCCAATAGCTGGGAATTGTCTTCCAGACTTCACCTGAATTCTACATGCAGAGTTGGTTTCAGTATTAATTAACACATTTAATTGCCAATGTGCTTTAAGTGGTAACAGCAAAAAAAGAAAAAAAAAACATAAAATACCTTTGGTTAATGTTATAGGCCCAAAATAGTTGGCATCCATGATCTTTTTATCAAGCTCCAGTGAAATGCTCTGCACTGCTCCTTTCACCTTCATGCTTGCATTGTTGATCAGAATATCCACACAGCCATAGCAGTTCAGGATTTCTTTGGCTACATCTCTGATGCAGCTTATGTCTGTGATATCCAGAAGAATCAGCTTTGGGGCATATGTCTGGTGAGCAAAAGACTCATTTCAATGGGACTTGTTAGATACAAACTATATTTACATTTACATTTACATTTACATTTACATTTATATTTATATTTATATTTATATTTATATTTATATTTAGTTATATTTATAGTTAGTTATAGTTATAGTTATAGTTATAGTTATAGTTATAGTTATAGTTATAGTTATAGTTATAGTTATTGCTATTTTTCTTTCTATTTCTTTCTATTTCCTTTGATGGATGAGCTACACACCTATGGGGACAGAGGGAAGGTAGGAAGGGTTTGTTTTGCTATAGGTCACACAAATGGAGTTTACTTTTGTATGATTTCTGCAAAAACAGATTTTATCAGCTGTGGAACAGAGGAATGAACTTGAAGTTTTTTCCTTTACAGTATTAATTAGACAATTTCATGCAGAACTTTTAGTCACACTTAATATTTTTGCCTAGTTGAATCTGTGCAGGCTAACAGGAACACACTACTTTTGTGGTTATTTATGCAGATGAATGAAGCCCACTGAAAAAGAAAAAAGGCAAATATTTGTAGGTCTGATGAGCAATGGCTGCAAAATTTATGTGATGCCTTCAGGAACACCTGTGCCCTGGAACAGTCAGCTGAATGTTGGTCACAGAAGGGAAGCTTTGCCAGGAGCCTCAAGAAACACCTGCCAAAGAGCTGGAGTCCTGCATCTCCACTGTCAGTGGCCATGAGGAAAAGAGAGTTTTCTTTTCTTTTTTTACTTTTTTGTTTGTTTGGGGGTTTTTTCTTGCCTCTCTTCTGGCCATTTTGGAGATTTTTCCTGGTTTTTTTCTTGCCAGAAAGAAAAATCCTTTCTGGGATCCCTTCTATCTGGGACTTTCCCCAAAACAGTGGGGAAGCTCAAAATGAATTTGATCTCTAGACCTGTCTCCCACTCCTTGAGCACATGAATGATATCAAAACCTGGTAGCATTTCCTGCCATTAAATGAAGCATTTGGATCCCTTCCACCCAGATGATCAGGACAATTCCTCTGCTGAGGATTTCTAGCTGGGTGGCTTGTTCAGAACACAGGAGCATCCAGATGCTCCACAGGAATAGCTCAGGAGAGCAGGATTTTGGCATCATCTCTCTGTAGACTGTTGCTGTCATTACCTGGGTGACCAAAGCCATCATTAATAGCAAATCATGTTTCCTGTACATTTTTTTACTGGATCTAAAATTCCATTCTGCCCCTGAGCAAGGTTTATCCCAGGCTATGGATACTTACCGTGCTGGGGTCTGTCACACTAATTAAGGCATCATACATATGAAAACCTGGTGGCATTTCTTGCCATTAAATGAAGCATTTGGATCCCTTCCATCCAAATGATCAGGCCAATTGCTCTGCTGAGGATTTCTAGCTGGGTGCCTTGTTCAGAACACAGGAGCACTCAGATGCTCCACAGGAATAGCTCAGGAGAGCAGGATTTTGGCATCATCTCTCTCTGAACTGTGTTTGCTGTCATTATAATGGTGATCAAAGCCATCACTGACAGCAAATCATATTTCTTGTACATTTTTTTACCGGATTTAAAATTCCATTCTGTCCCTGAGCAAGGTTTATCCCAGGCTATGGATACCTACCGTGCTGGGGTCTGTCACACTAATTAAGGCATCATACAAAGCTTCCAACTTCTCCCATGTCCTGCCACACAACACAAGCCTTGCTCCTCCTGCATGAAACACACGAGAACATTCTAGGAGAGAAATACATTAAAAAAATTAATTACAATAGTGGCAAATTGATTGTGTTTATTTTGCTTGAAATGGGATGCTGGTTTCATTAAGGGTAGTGAATCCATGCCTTAAAATTCATTAATTTGAAAATAATATGAGAAAAAAGAAAGCACTGACTTGTGATAATACATAGGTGAGAAATAAATTAAATTTAAGTAATGGGATAATGCCTGTGTTGAATGAGCTACAGAACAGCCCCAGTGCTTGCTCTAGGAAACATTTCCTCCAGATTTCAATACCCACATGAAATCCAGTTATGCTAATCTACCCATTTTAGATTTCTTAAATGATCATGTTAGACTCTTAATATATGTATGGAAGGATTTATGGATCCACCCATCCACCCTTGTAGTTTTGCAAACCTGTGCAGCTGGAAGCTTTTATTTAAGCAATTTTTTTCATTATTTACAACAGTCATTTTAAGAACATCGTCCATTTCCTTTATTTTTTTCGTTTTCTAGCATAGAAGGATTTTTAATTTAATGCCCAAAAGAGTATTTGCCAGAACACTTATGGCAGAATTTTCCCTATAAACAATAGTTGAGGCAATCTTGTGGAAAAAAAGAGAAAAAGACTTCTATGTGAACAGCAATAAAGGTGAAAAGGGAAACCAATGATGTTCTCCTCTAGAACTTCCCAGAACTTTTTGAGTTCCAGCACTCAGAAGAAACAGGAACTAGGTTTCAATAACAATCACAAACCATTGAAAACACCTTCAATCATCATAGATTTGTTTCTCTTTTTTAACTTTGATGAATGTTGCCTTCAGTCCAGAAATTCTGGCTTGTAGGGACAGAATTTGTCTGTTTCCTCAGAGCCCACATCCACAGCTGGCCCCTGCCCAAAGTCCCTTTTTGGCTCTCTTGGAGCCCCTTTAGGCTTTAAGGTTTGCCAGAGCCCTTCCCTGGGATGAATAACACACTCTGCCAGCCTGGCATCTTTGTCACCTCCTCTGGAACAGGGATGCTCTGTGGCTGTTTAAACAGATAAATTATTACACACCCTCGATGCCTTCAGTTTTAGCTTTTATATTTTTCAAATCCTTCACTGCATTAGTGCAAAACTCTGAAATCCACATAAAGTGTCAGCTCCTGCCTTCACATTTTGGTCAGACAAAACAATTCCTCTGAGCCTGTGATCCAAGGACACACCACAACTTCTGGCACCAAAAACTACAAACAACATTTAATTTGGAGGGGAGAGCAAACTGTGGGAGTATGACTTCATTAGCTGAAGCTGTAATTGAACAATTAACCTCTGATATGCAAACAGACCAAACTTATATCTGTATAAAAAATTGGTGACCATCATCCATCCTGGGTGCAGCCTCTGTGAGGTTCTTGCACTGCCCAAGGTGTAATTAACTATGGAAGGCCTTTAATAAATACCCACTTTATTCTCTTAACCTTGCCCAATATATATAACAAATATATAACATATACAATAATAAAATAGGTGGGCTATATATATATATATATATATATATTTATATAAAAATATATAATATACATATAATATAAACAATAATAAATACGTGAAAAATATATATTTATATATATATAAAATATATATATAATATATACAATAATAAAAATGGTGGAACTATTGAGGCCTTCTAATAAATCTCTCCTTTATTCTCTAACTCTGCCCAGCCTCTCTTCTAGGCAGCCACTTCTTCCTTGTCCTCTGAATTCACACTGCACAGAGCCAGGCAGCTCAGCTGGGAGCACTGCAGGAGTAATTTGGGTGATATTTAAAATATATACAGAGGGGGGAAGAGATAAAAATAGGGGAAAAGGGGTGAGCATTGCTGTTCACAAGAAGCAGGAACTGCTGAAGTGTCTAAGGGCTGAAAAGGAACATGTAAGAAGTAAGGTGACACCTGTTTATGCAGCCACCCTGCACTGACAGCCTGTGAAATGAGATCTTACAGTAGCAACGTACTAAAAATAGCACTCAGTGTTCTTCTGAAACCTCTCTTCTATTGAATTAAATAAATACAAAGCTCTGCAGCTCCTATGAGTTTACCAATATAATATTTATATAATATAAATATGTAGAATAAATAGAATATTTTATTTATACTATACATATAATAATATAATTGTGATGTAGATTATATAAAATATATTTATTATTATAAATATAAAAATAAATATGTATTAAACATAAATATACAGTAAACATTTAAAAATATATATAAACATATATTAGCCATATTGTAAACATAAATTTTAATTATTATAAATATAAATATACATAACCATTATTATAAACATAAATAATTACATATTATTAAATATAAATATAAACACATTATATAAATATATATTAATATATTTATAGTTTATAAATATGAATATAGATATAATATATAATATATAATATATAATATATAATATATAATATATAATATATAATATATTATATATTATTTATTATATATTATATATAATATATAATATATATAACATATAAATGCAATATATAATATAAAAATATAATTCTTTATTATTAACTTCTACTTCATTCAGCCAGTTATGAATGCATCCAAGGCAATGTGTGCATATTTATCACCCAGAGCGTGGCTCTCTGGCTGCTTCTGTTCTGTGCCACTGAGAAGAAATGAGACCACTCACCCTTGCCCAGGCCAGAGATGGCATCTGTGATCACCACCACCTTGTTCTGCACTGCTGACTTGGACAGGAGCCACCTGACTGACTGGTAAATGTAAATAATTCCACTGATCCCCAGGAGCAGCAATGGCAGAGCAAGTACAGAAAAGATACCCATGGCTGTGGGAAACACAAGATCACATGAGAGTACAGTAATCACAATACACATTGATTATTTTTCAATTATTCCAATGTTTTCTGATCTAGAAAATCTACTGACAGCACGCCAAAGCAGCAACTTGAAACAGTAGGGAGGTGATTTTCCAATCAATGGTGTAATGTTATTTTTTAATGAACAGGGCAATGTTGTTTCTTTGTCTGTTTTCCTCATCTTTGTTTGGTCTAGGCAAATCTTGGTTGCTTTTGTGCTATATTACTGTATGATGGCAAGGCCATAATAAAAGAAAAAAAACATATCTGTATTTATAGGTATATATATATTCTATTATGCCTTGAAGCAAAACATGATATAAACACTGAACTTTAATCACATTGCTATTATTAGAAAACAGAGAGAAAGCTTTTAATCCAAATTTCAGATAAAACTCACAAAACAAGTCTTTACTGTTCTAAAAGACAGAGAAAATACAATCACTTACCATGGCTATGAAGACTCCAGACACACACAGAGCATTCTATTGTATTTTTGCAAATGTTTTCATTACAGATTTAATTAGAATCCTTCAGAGTTTCACGGAGCACTGATCTGTTGGGGCTGCTTGCCCTGAGTGAGACTGGCTATGTATGGCTGGTGACAGAGGCACTCCAGAGTAAATTTAGCCTGCTCAGAGTGATCTGCATGCCTGACCTTCCCATCCCACCAGCACAGAAAAGCTCCTGGTACAGAATCAATTCACCTGTAAGAATAATAAATTAATATTAATATTAGTATTAATATTATATTAAACCTTATTATAATAATATATAATATAACATAATATAACATAACATAATATAATATAATATAATATAATATAATATAATATAATATAATATAATATAATATAATATAATATAATTTATTCTAAAATATTATATATTTTATTTTATATAAGTATATAATTATATATTATTATATATAAAAATATAATGACTCATATATAAAATATGTATTCATATAATTACATCTTTTATATATAATATGATTATATATGATATATAATATATAATATTATATAATTATATATAATTGTATTTTATAATAATATATATTTTATACTTGGAAAAATTAAAATTAATATTATATGTGTTATGGTTAGAAAGTGATGCTGTATTTATTTTCCCAAGTGGTGTTTTAAATACAGTTTTAGGTTATAACATAAGGTTAAAATGAATCATTTCAGAAAACTGAAGAGAAACTATGCTATGAAAGATTGGTGTTTTTCACATAGCTAAAAAAACATGACAGAAATAAATACATTTTTCAATGCAAAATGGTCACAGTGTGCTGTAATCTACATCAGTTTCTGCAAGGAAATGTAAAAACATTGAGTCATGTCAGGCCACCTGCAGCAACAGGGAGGAAATCCAATTTTTCATCATCCCTAAAGCCCCAGCTATCTTCTCTTACTTTTAAAGCATCAGCTTTTAATAAACAAACGAGCAGTTCCCTATCAGCTGCTGAGCCAGTTCGTTCCTTTCATGGAACATGATGTGTTTGTTTAATTCAGTCAGGGCTCTGGAAACATCTTTCCTGGAAAGTTGAAACATTAAAAAGAAAAAAAAGCACACACTAGAGATAGAAGACTTATATGAGTTCCAAGTGATTTGTTTCCAAATGAACTAGAATAAAGGTACAAGAAAAATAAAAAAGCAGGACTAGGAAAAAGTCAATTGAAAGAATTCGATAGCCCACTGTGTGTAAGACTGGAAAGATAAAATGCTGTCATGTCCATTAATATAATGAAAAAGTGTAAAGGAAAAATTTTAAAGTCAGAGTCATCTGGGAAAATACAGATATGCATTAACCCAAACACCCAAATCTTCAGAAGCACAGAAGCCTGAGTTTCAGAAACACCCGAGAAATGTGTTGTGCACTGCCACCTTCAGAGCACTGCTGGGAACGCCAGAGGAACAAGAGTATTTAAAATTGTTCTAGAGGGTGATGCCTTATGCAGGCTGGCCTAGAAAAGAGGCTGAGCAGAGTTAAAGAATAAAGCAGGGATTTATTAAAAGGATCTCCTCCATGGATCCACCTTGGGCAGCACAAGAGCCCAGCCAGGGCTGCACCCAAGATGAACCAAAATGGTCACAAAATGCACCGCCGGCCACGGGGTCTCTCAATTTTATAAGTTCTGCTCCATTAGTTTATTGGAGTTAATTATCCAGTTACAACTTTAGTTTATTTAGTACCATCCTCGTTGTTTTCTCTCTTTATTCCACCTTTGTGGAATTGTTTGTGTTCCCGGGCCTGCTGCAGCCGCCACTTCCGGGTGCGGTCACGTGGGCAGCGCGTCATGTGACCTGCGGCGCTGCGGGCAGGAGGTGGGAGCGGGACGGGGGGAGCGGGGTGGGGGTGTGGGATCGAGGGGACCCCGCTGTGGGGATGTGGGGTCACTGTGGGGGCGTGGGATCGAGGGGACCCCGGTGTGGAGATGTGGGGTCACTGTGGGGCCGTGGGACCCCGCTGTGGGGATGTGGGGTCATTACCGGGCTGTGGGATCCAGGGGACCCCGCTGTGGGGATGTGGGGTCACTGCCGGGGATGTGGGACCCCGCTGTGGAGATGTGGGGTCACTGTGGGGATGTGGGATCGATAGGACCCCGGTGTAGGGATGTGATAGATGGGATCGAGGGGGACCCCGCTATGGGGGAAGTGCGGTCACTGCCATGGGATCGAGGGGACCGTGCTGTGGGGAAGTGGGGTCACTGCCGGGCTCTGGGATCCAGGGGACCCCGGTGTGGCGTTGTGGGGTCACTGCCGGGGCTGCGGGGCCTCGGCATCGCCGGAGAGGCCGCGCGGGTTCGAGGGGTCTGAGCCCAGGGGATCGGGAGGGATCCGCAGGGCCAAGTCCGGGTCTCCCCATCCCCTCGATGCCACCCCCTGACGCACCCCTGTCCCCCTCAGGCCATGGCCGCCCCCCGCCCTCCCCGGGTGGTGCCGGGCGAAGCCTCCGAGAGCGACTCGGAGCCGGAGCTGCTGGTGGAGACGTCCGGGGAGCCCCCCGGGGCCGGGCTGAAGGTGCCGGGCGAAGCCTCCGAGACGGACGAGGAGGAGGAGCAGCAGAGGCCGAAGACGCCGCCGGTGCTGGCGGAGGAGCCGGCGGCCGTGTGGGGGGGCGGCCCCTCGCTGCTGCAGCAGCGGCTGTGGGAGGGCACGGGGCGGCTGCGGGGCGCGGTGGGCAGCGCGCTCCGGCACAGCTACGGCAGCGCCGCCCGCAGCCTGGGCGGGCTCGGGGGCGCCCTGGGCCGGGCGCAGGTGACCGCGGCTGCGGCAGCGCACTGCCTGCGCCTGGCCCGCCGCGACCTGCGGGCTGTGGCCGACACCATCGACATCGTCACTGCGTGTCACCTCCTGCCCGACATCCGCGGGCAGCTCTGACCGGCACGGCCGGGGCACCGCCTGCAGCATCCCCACTGAGCGGCACCAGCGGCGGCACCGACGCCTGGCAGATATCCACGGGCAGCTGCCAGCAGCACTGCTGTCCTCGGCATCGCCAGTGCCATAATGGGGTCATCACCAGCAGGACCATCAGTGCAGCATCCTGCCGAGGTTGAAGTTGTGATGACATCGAGTCATGTTTGCAGCACCTCACGCTGACCCTGAAGATCTCACCACGGTGGCATCATCACCAGTGTACCACGGTGACACCAAACAGTGGCTTTGGCACAGAGACTACCAGCCTGGTGCCCCAGGCCCTGCATGATCAGGTGACATCTTCACTGCTGGTCCCCTGGCCAGCTGCCGCCATCCCAGAACTGCAGCCTGGTGCTGGCTCATCACCATTGTCCCCAAATGCCACTGTTTTATGTGACATGGAACTGAATAAAGCCATGGTGGCATCAGAGCTATGCTGGGGAGCTTGGCCAGCACTGTGAGGACAGTAGTGTTGCAGGAGTGGGCACAGAGTAGGGTGACATGGGTGCTAGTGTCACATGGCAGTGGCCTTTGAGTTCACTAGTAGCCCAGGGGATGAGCTTGGTGGCCTGGGCTATATCCCACATGTCCCCAGCACTGGTACTGTCACCCTCTTGTGATGTCCCTGGTGCCCTCAGCCCCAACACTCTGTCCCTCCCAGGGGACACTGCCCTCACCCCATCCCAAGAAGGACACACTCTGGGGCCAAACAAGGGTTTATTCGGGGGCACACTTGTACCAGAACTCCAGAGGACACAGGGAGAGGAGGGTGTGTGTCCCTGGAGGGGTCACATGTGGGTGTTGAGGCTGTCCATGTACTCCTGCAGAGCCTGCAGTCGGGCATCGATCTCAGCCAGCTCAGCTGAGGGCTCCTTGGAACGGTTCTCTGGGGAGGCAGTGCAGGAAAAAAGGGTTAACAAAGGTCTGGGTTGGGGTGTCCCTCAAATATCTAAGGGCTCAGAAGGGCCTCACCTTTACCAGGGCGCTTGCCAGCAGTCCTGCACACTGGCAGCTTGTGGCTGGCAGCTGGGCGAGGCGCCTGGGGGAGAGGTTGGGGGTCACCAGTGACCTCCTGGTCACCCTGCTTTGGGATGGAGGGGTGGGAACCCCAAAGGGGCAGCTACTCACCATACAGGGGCTATTGCAGAGTGAGGCACTCAGGGGTCTCCGTGCATGGGTCACTCTCCTGTCCCTGCCCAAGGAGCGGGGTTAAAGGGTGCCAGAAGGGGTGCCCAAGCATCCTGCCCTGCCATCCATGCCCAAGCATGCTGCCCAACCTCAGCGTTACCTGCAGGGCACGGGCTCTGGGGCTTTGCTGGCAGGACTCCCTCCCTGGCGCCAGCTCCGGGAGCTTTCAGCTGCAGGGAAAAATGGGGATGGGGGAAGTTGAGGAAGGAGCCCCAGCACACAGTGGGTGCACCCCCAGCCCTGTTCCTGTTCCCCACTCACCAGACGAGCTGCGCCTGTGGCTCCTGGCCGGGCTGCTGCTGCCAGAGGCCACTCCACGCCGCTGGCTGCACCCAAGGGAGATGGTGGTGAGGGGGAACATGGGGCTAAAGGGGGAAGGAGACCCCCCAGGTACCAGGGAGGGATGTTGAGGAGCTGTCAGCACCGCTTACTTTCTGAGCTCAGCCTCCTTCTGCCGGCGCTGCCGGGCCCTGACAAAGGCAGTGGGGTCGAAGCGTGGTGGGCGGGAGCCTGGCAGGGGGAGGCAGAGGAGGGGTCAGGGTGAGGAGGGGGTGAGCTGTGTCCTGTCTCCACTCCTGGGTGTGTCCCCAAGTGTCCCACACCTGCAGGTGACAGGGCCTTGGGCGAGGGGTGGCCCCGGCTGCTCCTGTGGCTCTCCAGGGATGCAGAGCGTCGCTCCTGGGTGCGTGGGGCTGGGCTGGCAGATCGCTGGCGGCTGCCAAGAGGACCAGCACCATCAGGGGGGACAGGGGGACACCCCACGGTCATGAGGGTCCTCCTGCAGGGTTCACCCCAACCTCACCCTCTCCTGCAGGAGGCCAGTTCAGCTGTCAAGTTCTTCACCCGCAGCTGCAGCTTCTGCTCTGACGCCTTTGCCTGGGCAAGCTTTGAGGGGGAAAAAGAGGCTCACTGTGCATCTGGCAGGCCCTGTCCCTCCCCAGAGCAGCTCCCACCCTCTCCGCCCACCTCTGCAGCCAGCTGCCGGTACTCGCGCTGGTGCCGGCTCTCTGCTGCCCGCTTCTCCTCCAGTGCCTTCCACAGCCTGTGGGGAATGCCAGGGGGTGATCCGGGGATTCCCTCCTCACCCTGAGAGACAGGAACCCCCAAACCCTTCTGGGTGCCCTGGCCCCACACTCACGCATCCCGCAAGTGCTGGGTCTCCTCCAGGCGCCGCGCCTGGAGCTGCCCCAGCTGCTCCTGCAGCTCCCGCACCAGCGCCACGAGGTCCGGCCGGCCCGCGTAGGGCAGCGGCAGCGGGTAATGGATCCTGGAGGAGAGCACGAGGTGAGGCTGGAGTCACTCCCCCGTGACCCCTGCCTGGTGTCCCCTGTCACCTATCGAACTCCACAGAGTAGACCAGGATGAGGTAGCGCTTGCTGTTGAGGGGGGAAGAGGTGGAAGGGGAAGGCCGGGTGACTGCCCCCACTTTCCGGCTGTGCAGGGTCTCCAGGTCGGTGAAGGTGAGCAGCTCCAGGCTGACGGAGTCGCTGCTCTGCAGAAAGTTGGAAAAGCAGGAGGGCTCGGTGAGACACACACCCCACCCCAGGCACCCCCAAAACGCTGTGTGGGACCACACCTGTGTCAGTGCCGACTCCAGCATGCTGCAGAAAATGCCAAACTGCTTGAAATTCCCCGTTCTGCGGGTCAGGTCCTCGATGACTGCGAGGAGCAGAGGGTATTTCAGTCAGAGGCAGCCGCGGGAGATCCCTCATCCCCCCAGGCTTCCTCCAGCACTCACAGGCGGCATCGAACTCGCCCCTCCACAGGTCGCTGGTGCCGTGAGCCTCCACCTCCACCCGCAAGGTGCTGCGGGTCAGGGTCACCCGCACCGTGTGTGCCCCGGGCCGGAAAGCGCACTCGGCCTGCAGGTACCGCGGCTCCGCCATGGCGCCGGGGGCTCTGCGGGCACACAGGGGCACCCTTGGCACACGGGGCACCCCTGGCACACCCGGGCACCCCAGCAGCGCACAGGGGTACCCTTGGCACACGGTGCATCCCAGGCACACCCGGGCACCCCAGCAGCACACAGGGGTACCCTTGGCACACCATGGACCCCAGCAAAACACAGGGGAAAGGGGAGCCCGGCTGGAGGGCTCGGGACAGCTGAGCTGCGGTGGGGTCTGGGCTGGTGAGGGGAGAACGGGAGCAGAATTATGGGAACGGACGGGGTTAGAAGGGGAGCCCACAGCCCCACGAGCGGTGAGCTGATGGGACCTCGGAGCTTTTGTTGACTGGGGTTCGATGGGGGCGGGCGCAGCGCGAAGGGGTGGAGAGAACACAGCGGAACAAGGGGAGAGCTGTAGGTTTGGGCCTGCTGCCTGCGGGGCTGTTCGGGGGTACCGAGGGAGGGGAGCTGGGGGTTGCCGGGCCCGCGGTGCCGCTCAGCCCACAGGTACCGGGAGCAGCCGTGCCGCATCGGGGAAGCCTCACCGCCCGCCGGGATCCTCCGCGCCTGGCCGCGCCCCGCTCCGCCGCACCGCCCCACCTCATTGGCTGGCCGCGCCCCGCTCCGCCGCCTCATTGGCTGGTTTCACCGCTCTCCGCTGCTCATTGGCTGCAGGCGCTGCCCGTCATCGCAATGCCGTTAGCCGCTCCGCTGCCATTGGTTGTCAGGCGAAGCCCGCCTCCTGCTCCCGCTGCGGTATTGGTTAATGGAGCTGTCGCTCATTTTGGGGGCAGAGGTGGAGCCACGAGCCACGCCTTTCTGGGTAGGCCCCGCCCTTTCTCGTTCTCCCTGTGGGACCTGCCCGCCATTGATCATGGCCGCGCCCCGCTCTGACCGGGGATACGGAAGGGGGCGGGTCACTGGGCCTGGGGCAAGAGATCTGGGCTGGATATGGGGCAGCACAGAACCCGAGGCAGTGCAGGAGAGTACCGACAAGTTGTGGAGCAACTGAGCCTCGAACCTGATTTTATTAAGCAGTGAGAGACTGGGGGATGCCTCAGGAGGCCGCAGTACTCCACTAGAGGGCCCCAAAGTTTAGGAGGATCCCCCCGCAATTGCAACGTTTCGCTCTGAAATGGTTGGAAGGGGCAGCCCTAAGGCTCCAAATCCCCCCCCAGAACGTTGCAGCAGGCTGGCCCCTATAAAATGTTGGGGAGGAGAGTACATTTAGTATTCTTCAGCACACCCCAGAATTGCCCCTGGGACTTCCAGCTTTGTCTCTTGGCAAAGCAGAGGCTTCCTTCACTCACAAGAGTCCTTAGGAAAGTGATGTTGGCTTGTAGTTTAGGGGTATCCTCCAAGCTGAATACTGTGTTATGGTGACAGGACGGAATCCGGCTCTGGTCAAGGGTGGGTAATTTAGTGCGGTTCTGCTGGGTTAAAGTCATAGTTTATGTGCTGGTTTGTTGTTTTGAGAGGGTTCATATAGTTCCCACAGCCTCTCATTTAAATTCAGTCCGGGTGCAAGTCCTCCTGGGAGCAGGGGAAGTGATTCTCGACGGAAAGGGTTACAAATCCGGGAAAGGAGTACAAATACTGAGTATAATGGAAAGGGATACAAACACAGGGTAAAATAGTAACACTTAATAGCGGACACTAAAGGCAAGTCCTAGAACTCTAACATTCAATATTTAACAACAAACCAACACTTCCAATTAAGACCCTATCAACGTCATTAACACCAACTAGCAATTACTACTCTGAAAAAGCGCTCTCATCTCCAGGGTTTCATTTCTCACCGCCGTGCCCCCCAGGCCAGCGTGTGCAGCCTCCGGGCAGCCTCGCTGAGGCGCCCGCGGTACTCGAGGCGCTGGTGCAGCCCCGGGGGCACGGCTGCCAGCCCCCGCAGCAGCCCCCAGCAGCCCGCCGCGATGGTGCCCGTGGAATCGCTGTCCCCGCCGTGCAGCACCGCCCTGGCACACAGCTCTTGCCAGCTGTCCCCCGCTGCCAGCAGCGCCTCCAGCGCCACCATGGGCGCGTCGTGGCCGCTGCGGCCCGCCCAGCCGTCCAGCGCCCAGCGCAGGTACTCGGTGTCCCGCTCGGCTGGGGACGGCAGCGATGGCACCCGCGGAGGGCCACCGCCTGCCAGGAGCCCGCGGGACTCCAGGTACCTGCAGAGACATGGGGACATCCAGGTCACCGGGGGCACTGCTGTCACAGACAATGGGGTAACCAGTGAGGCTGGGCTGTGGCTCTCCAGCAGCCCCTGTGTAGTCATGATATTTTGTGAAAAATCCTTTCTTTGGGATTTTTTCACCTGAGAAGCCGAGAAACAGCTTTTCTCCTCAGAAACAAAATGTAAACAATGATTATCTGCTGCTGTGAAATGCAACAGGTGCATCTGTGATTGGTCTCATGTGGTTGTTTCTAATTAATGGCCAGTCACAGTCAGCTGTCCAGACTGTCTCGGTCAGTCGTAACCCTCTGTTATCTTCTTTTTCTATTCTTAGCTAGCCTTCTGATGAAATCCTTTCTTCTATTATTTTAGTATAGTTATAATATATATCATAAAATAATAAATCAAGCCTTCTGAGACATAGAGTCAATATTCTTATCTCTTCCCTCATTCTAAGACCCCTGCAAACACTGTCACACCCCTGTGACCCCAGATAGCTGCAGGGACATGGGACAATCAGGAAACCCGTGGGGTAGCAAGGCACTGGATACCAGCACCACCAAGAACACTAAATGCCCCAGGAACCCCAGGGACACAGAGGTCACTGTCCCGAAGGATGGCACTTCTGGGAGTGACATGAGGGACACTGGGTGCATCAGGGTCAGCAATGGCACCAGTGACACCCCTGTGATGCCCTGCTCATCAGATGCCCAGGACCGTCAGAGAGCCTGGCTGGCACCAGTGGCACTACTGGACTGAGTCACCTTTTCAGTATCCTCCCCAGCCCCTCCTTGTGCTCCCAGTGTCCTCACAGTGCCCCCTTACCGGTGCCACGCGTCCCCAAAGAACGGCCAGGCAGCAGCATTGTCCTCCACGGCCAGCCCGGTGCCCTGCACGTAGTCCCATGCCAGGGGCAGGACCCGCAGCAGCTCAGCCCCCCAGCGCTCTGGGGGCTCACCCCGAGCCCCCAGTGCCCCAAAGAGGGCCACAGCCAGTGCTCCAAGGTACCCTGTGGGGACAGGGCCTTCAGGGGGGTTCTGCTGTCCCCTCCTGCCCTCCCCTGCCCTGCCAGGCTGGCACTCACCAGTGGGGTGGTGGTGGGTCATGCGCCCGCTCTCGATGCTCACCCGGATCAGAGTCGGCAGTTCTGAGGCGTGTGGGTACCTGCACTGGCATCACAGCAGTCCCCACACCCCTGCTCCTGTATGTCCAGGAATGTCCCCATTCCCATTCCACCACTCTTGTCCCTGCTGTGCCCATTCTCCCAGCCCCATCGCTTCCATGTCCCACTCTTAGTGCTCTGTGACCTGTGTCCCCCTTCCCTACTGCTGTCCCCATGTTCTCCGTCCCCAGCCTCCCAGCTCCAGCACCACACGTCCCCAAGCCCTGGACCTTGTCCCCTCCAGCTCCACCAACCCCATATCCCCATTCCTCTCCCTCTGACATCCTCATGTCCCTCTTACCCTACTCCCATCCCTTCCTGTCCCCTTCCCTCCAGCTCTGACACCCCCATTTCCCCAGCCCCAAACATCCTCATGTCCCCACTCCCCCAGTTCTGACACCCCCTTATCCCCATCCCATGTCCCTCCCTGTGTGGCATCCCTGTATCCCCCTTCCACTCATTCTGACACTCCCACATCCCTGTCCCCACTCCCCCAGCTCTGACACCTCCTTAACCCCATCACGTGTCCCTCCCTATATCCCCCCTTCCACTCATTCTGACATCCCTGTTCCTGTCCTGTCCCCATTACCCCAGCTCTGACACCCCTTTATCCCCATCCTGTGTCTCTCCCTGTGTCTTCCATTCATTCTGACACGCCCACATCCTTGTCCCCACCCTGTCCCTCTGGCGTCCCCTTATCCCCCTCCCATATCCCTCCTCGTGTCCCCGCGTAGCATTCCTGTATCCCCCCCTTCCACTCATTCTGACACCCCCACATCCCCATCACTCCAGTTCTGACACCCATATCCCTGTCTCCCAGTGCCCCCAGTGTCCCCCAAGTGTCGCCAGTGTCCCCGTGCCCACCTGAGGCCGATGGCCAGGCTGCGCATGGCAGCCCCGCAGCCGGTGCCGCGGGGGTTGAAGGGGATGCGATAGCCCTGGGGCTCCCCCGGCCGCAGCTGGGAGGTGCCTGGGGAGGGGACACGGGGATGTGAGGCTCCCTGTGCCCCCCTGCCTCTCCCTGGCTACTCGGGCCCTCCCTGCTCACCTAGGATGCTGCTGGGTCCGGGCTTGCGTCCCTCCATGTCCCCCATGGCGACCACGTAGCGCTGAGCCAGCTCCTGCAGGAGGGGTTCCCCCTCCAGGCCTGTGCAGGGTGGGCGTGAGGAACCCAGCCAGGTTACCCAGGGAGAGGCCCCATGAACCCCCCAAAAATTAAGGGGGGGAATAACATCCTCATTGCACCACTCCCAGAAATGTGGGGAAGGGAACACTGCCCCACAGAGCCTCCAAAACTGGAGGGGAAGCACGATGGGTTTAGTGGAGAAATGGGGAATATCCCTGAGCACTGCAGACTGAGTGAGAAAGGGGGACCCTGCTGGGTTCCCAAAGGAGACCCCTAAGACCCCTGTGAACACCGTGACGACACCCCTGTGACCCCAGATAGCTGCAGGGACACTGGGGACAATCAGGAAACCTGGGGGGTGTCAAGGCACTGGATGCCTTCTTAGTACCACCAAGAACACTAAATGCCCCAGGAACACAGAGGTCACTGTCCCCAAGAATGGCACCTCTGGCAGTGGGAGGGGGAAATGTCCCCATCTCCAGCACCCAGTATGGGATGAAGGGGCACATAAATGAGGAAAAACACAGACACACTCACAGTCCCCATGCCACCCCCACCCAGAGGAAGCAAGGACACACGTCCCCCCAAGCCCCCTCAGAATCCCTAAAAGGTGGGGAAAGTGTGATCAAGATGCCTCAAAGCCCCCTCCAGAGCTGGACAATCCCATCAATCCTCCAGTTGAGTCAGGGATGCCATGGGGACCTCCCAGGCTGTAAGGGGACACCCAGACACCAACCCAAGGAACACAACAGGCACCCCCCACCCCTTAGGGGACAAACAAGGACACTCCCTCCAGTGCCAGCCTGGGGCACAACGGGGACCCCACCCGCCGGGACCCCTCCCTTTGGGTCATGGTGTCCCCCACCTGTGGCCAGCCCCTCGGCGGTGGCGAGGTGCAGCACGGTGTCATCGCTGACGGGCCACTCAGGGGGCTCCAGGCTGATGGCTGCCAGCCCCCCCAGCTCAGCCAGCTCGCCGTGGATCTGGGGGCCCGAGGTGCAGTACTCCCAGCGGGCACCCCGATAGCCCAGTGCGTCCCCCACCCCGCTCAGCACCATGGCTGCCTCGTAGGCCTCCACAGAGGGCACCCTGGGGGAACACAGGGCTCAGGGGGTGCTGGGGAACCCTGGGGGAACGGAGGGCTTAGGGGGTGCCATGGGGAACCCTGGGGGAACAGAGGGCTCAGGGGGTGCTGGGGGAACCTGGGGGAACACAGGGCTCAGGGGGTGCTGGGGAACCCTCTCTGAACAGAGGGCTCAGGGGGTGCTGGGGAACCCTGGGGGAACAGAGGGCTCAGGGGGTGCTGGGGGAACCTGGGGGAACAGGGGGCTCAGGGGTGCCAGGATGTTCAGGGGGAACCCAGGGGAACAGAGGGCTCAAGGAGGGCTCAGGGGAACCCTCTCTGAACAGAGGACTCAGGGAGTGTTCAGGGGGTGCCAGGGTGAACCCTGGGAGAACAGAGGGCTCAGGGGGTGCCAGGATGTTCAGGGGGTGCCAGGGGTTTCAGGGGGAACCCTGGGGGAACAAAGGGTTCAGGGGGTTTCAGGCAGGGTGTTCAGGGTGAGCCCTCTCTGAACAGAGGGCTCAGGGAGTTCAGGGGGATCTCTCTCTGATCAGAGGATTCAGGGTGAGTCCTCTCTGATCAGGGGGTTCATGGGTGAGCTCTCTCTAATCAGAGGGCTCAGGGGGTTCAGGGGGAGCCCTCTCTGGGCTCAGGGGTGCCAGCAGCAGGGGAAGCCCAGGGATCCCGGTGCACTCACGGCTCCTCCATGGTGCAGCAGCTGGGAATGCCTGTCAGGGTCAGGGCACGGGGCCAAGGCTGGCCAGGGGCCCTTAAGGGGACCAGAACACCCTGGGGATGTGGGGTACAGGGCTGATATCCCCAAAACAAGAGGGAGAAAGCAGGGAGGGACTCCAGGGACAGAGGGAAAGAGAGGCTCCAGGGGCCTCAAATCTCTTTTTAGGTTCAAAGCTTTAAACTGTGGTAACAAAGCATCCTCTGAGGGCACAAAACCTAACTTCAGGGTCCAAAGTGTTTTCAAAGTTTAATTTTTAGGACCCCAAGCCCTCTTTTTAAGATCAAAACCTTCTTTTGGAGGGTCCAAATTCCTCTTTTACCACTCAAAGGTTCCACTGGACTGCCTGAAGCCCTCTAGTCAGCACCAAAGCTTCACTTCTTGGGGCAAGGGAGGTTCACCTCCATTGCAGGGCCCACAAGGTCATTTGTAGCATCTCCCCTATTAATTGTTTTCATGCCCAAAGCCTCCATTTTGGGGCCAAAATCTTAATTTTTGGGCTCCCAACTTCTCTTATATCAGCAGTTGCTTTTTTTAGGACACAGAGTTTCATGTTTTGGATCCAAACCCTCATTAATTGGACAGAAATCCTGCCTAGGCTACAAACCCACATTGGAATGGTTCTAAACCCCATGTTTCCTTCTGAAGCTCTTAGTTCTGGCTTCCTAATCAGGCTCCTTTTAGGCTACAAAGTCTCATTTTGAGCATCCAAAGAATGTTTCAGCTCACAACTTCTCTTTTTGTGAGTTCCAAGCAGGGTTTTTCCTCTGCAAAGCCTTCTTTTCAGGCAATTTGGCTTTTTTCCCAGTTAAGAAAAACCATACCAAACAAAAAAAAAAAAAAACCGAACAACCAAACCTGTGATGGTGTTCACAGGGGTGTGAGGATGAGGGAAGAGACAAGAATGTTGACTCCATGTTTCAGGAGGCTTGATTTATTATTTTCAATTTATTATTTTCAAAGGACCTTTTCAGCCACCATTGCCACATCCAGCCCATGTCCCTTCCAGTGACTTAAACTCCATATTTAAAATTGCTAGATGGGCACATGCAAGCACACAGCTCCCACAATTCCATCACACAACCATCACGCTGTGGATATTTCCAGCAGCTGCCTCAAAAGCTGAGAAGGAAACACCCTGTAAATTATTCACCCAATGTCACAGCCCACCAGTCAGAGGCATGATGTTCACTGGAAATTGTCATCAGGCTCAACAAAGGCACTGGATGATGTTTCAGGGAATTCTTTATGTTTTATTCTTGCCATAACTCTGGCAACCAGCCAAATATTTAGGCCCAAAAGATGTTGGCTAAAAACCCTTGAATTCTACATTAGGCTTTCACGAGTGGTGGCTGACAAGCCCTTAATTTTGTATAGTATTACTTTTCAATAATTTCTCAGCTCCCACCACAAGCTCCTCAAAAGGACTGGCTAACAAGCCACAAAACACTTCCACAAGCTCCCACAACAAATTTTAGTGTGGAGCATGGGGCAGAATCATTGCCATGTTTTGCCCAGACAAAGCAAAGGAGGAGACAATAAACACAGAAAAGGGAGAGAGAGAACAAAGCTCATCACTAGTCCATAGATCCCATGTTGGTTCTGCTGTGGATAGTCTGGAGCAGGGATTGCAAGACAAAAAAAGCCAGAGAGAAAGAGGAAAAAGAGCCAGGGGGTCCAATTGGCTTCCCTTTATAGTGAACTTGGTGCCTATCTCTGACACAGCCTAAATTGTGCTGTTCTCTTCATGAATGCACAGCCAGCTCTTCTGGCCCTCTTGCGGAATTTGCCTCAATCTTCTCCAATGACCTTTCCTATTGCAATAATGAATGCTTGAGACAAAGCATGCTTAGATCTGGTCCTCCACAGCCCAACAAGGGGTTTTAATTCTGGCTTTGGCTCTTCTGCCTGTTGGTTCCAAACAGGTGGGGCTTTGTTCATTTCAGATGCTGTGCTGCTGCAGCATCCAGGCTGTGCTTGTCTCACATGCACCTCTGGGATGCTCAGCCCTCCACACTGACAGGTAGGAGTTTGTGATCTCCACAACCTGGCTCCAGAGGCTGTACTCCTGCCATGAGCACCTGCCCAGCTCCCTCTCTACAGGCAAGGCTTGCACCCAAGCAAGGCTTGGTGCAGGCACCTCCTGGCAGATCCTGTCAGAGAGCCCTTGCGCTGTGGCACTCCTGGGAGCAAGGTCCAGGCCTAAAGGACTGCTTCTCTTCCTCCTCCTTCCTGTTAAATTGGCACAGCTGGTGCTGCTCACGATCCAGCTGCAGAGATCACAGCCCCACTGTGGGGATCTGCTCCTGGCTCTCTCCCTGGCATGGCTCCTCTGACTGTGCATCACCTTAATCCTGCCAGGCACAGCCTGGGGTGCTGCAGAACCTCCCTGACCCACCATGGAATGGGCATTGGGGGGTGCTGGTGAGGAAGGTGGTGTTTCTCTCATTTTCACATCCGAGCACCTGGAGGAAAGAAAGAGTTATCTCTGCTTCAGGCATTCCTTGTTCCTCTGGGATTCAGGCATTTTCTTGGAGCCACAAAGAGAAGATTTCACCAAGGTCACCAGTGGTGAGTTTAATTAAAGTCTTCCCACCATGTCTGCCACTGTCAGAGCAAGTCCTAATCTTTTTATCCCCTATGGCCTCCACTCCACAGAATCCTAGAATTTGGATGAAAGAAATCTCATTCCAACCCCCCTGCCATGGGCAGGCACACTTTACACTGTCCCAGGTTGCTCCAAGCTCTGTCCAGCCTGGCCTTGGGCACTTCCAGGGATCCAGGGGCAGCCACAGCTGCTCTGGACATCCTATGCCAGGGTCTCAGCAGCCTCACAGGGAAGAACTTCTGCCTAATATCTAAAACTTCCCTCTTTCACTTTAAAATATTTTCCCCTTGCCCTATCACTACACTTCCTGACAAGGAGTCTCTCCCTATCTTTCCTAGGGGCTCCCTTTAAGTCGTCTTCTTTACAGAACCATCTTCAAAGAGCAGACAAGAGGCACTTTGCACAGGGAATCCAGCAGGGAAAGGAGAACTGGAATGGGATAGCAGAGAAATGACAGCATTGAAGGATGCAGGAAGGAATTGTCCCCTGTGGCAGAAACCCTCAGGAGGATGAGGAGACAAGGAGCTAATTTAGGATAAGGAAATGTTTTCTGACCACAGGATACTGGTTCTTACCTAGCATAAAACAGCAAGTAGGCTTGCTGCCCTAGAACTGTGTGGATGTCACAATTATCCACAGACTCATCATCCATCTTGTACCACAGCCCATTGCTGGCCTGCAAGGAAAGGCACCCAGCTCTGGAGAGAACTGCAGGGTTTGTCTGTGTCAGAAATGACACAGATAAAAGGACATACAGATAACAGTGACATACTGCATGCTTTTTCAGAAGGCTAATAGCAATTTTATTAGAAACCCATTCCTTTTTAAACTCTAGTTCACTACAGGAGGACCTGATTGGTGCTTTAATGAAAGCAATGTCACCATTGGCTGATTAAGAAACCACCCTTTTGGTAAACAACCTTATGAGGAAAACAGAACAAACAACATTATTACAAACAGCACCTGTGGATTGTTTCCATTTAATTATCATTATTTGTCTCCAGCTTCCTAAAGCCTCCCAGACCAACTCATGGGAAAGCTTATCTAGCTTTTTCTCTCTGACCAGACTGTCACACCCACACCTCTGCAGCACCAAAGACAGAAAACTGCCAAACCAGGAGCACACAAAACCAAATCCAGCCCCAAAGGAGACCTTCTCCCCCCAAACCTTGGCTGCCAGTAACTCTGCTGGGGAAGTTTGTTTTTCCCAACACACGTTTGTCCCTGTCAGGAGGGAAGTTGCCCTTTACCTTTGCATAGCACAAGAAGTGTCCTTCAAGGCAGGTGTCCCCACTGTGAACCACGATGGCATAAAGGGAGCAGAGGAGGGGCTCTCCAGCTGTGTCTGACATGTATGGCCGAAGATCCAAATATTCAGGATACTCCACGAACTGCAGAGAGACCAAGAGGGCTCAGAAATGATCCTCAGCTACCACAGTAAATATCCTTCAGCATGTAATGGCAGCAAACTGCTCTGTCTGAGTGCTTTGGCTGAGAACAGAGTCCAACCTCGTCTTTTCATGGGAATTCTCCTCTCCCAGAAAGGAGCACAAAAATCCCAAAGTGAACATCTTGTGGCAGAGCTCTGGGGAACCTTCTGCTTTGTAAAGAGAAAGTTGCCCTCCACTTGCATGCACACCTTGCTGATCTTTGTGCCAGTCCACTGGTCAGCCCTTTCCAGGCACAGCGTGAGCACTCGGGGTGCACGATGGACTGTGACCTTCTTGGAGGCAGCAGCTTTCTTCTTACACCTTGAAACCAAGCACAAACCAAGCTGATCCTCTCCAATATCATCCTAATCATTAAGAAGCTATGAACCAGCATTAGCCTTTTAAGCTAAAGAAAGAGGGACTCCCCCCTCCTTAATGATATGCCTCAACTAAACCCCAACCCCTGATTTTTTATCATGCTCACTTCATGACTCACTTTCTCTTTAATCATCCAACCCAAACTCCTGTCATTGGTATCAATAAATCCCCCCTCTAGCAAACCACCCATCGTTCCAAGCACTACCCCTTGAACCTGACCATGAATTTATGCTTCTTTGACCAATTTCCAAGCCCATCCTTCTTAGGAATCCCACTAATCCTCATCTCAATAACATTCCCAGCCCTCCTATTACCATCCCTGGATAACCAATTAATTACTAACTGACTCTCAACCCTCCAACTATGGTTTATTAACCTAGTTACAAAACAACTAATAATACCTCCAGACAAAAAAGCTAGACATGCACCCCATCTTGCCCCCAAGAAGGCCAGGCAGCCTTTCCCCTGTCTCACACATCCTTATGCTATTTTAAGGTTATTCAGAGGCACATTAAAAAAGTCTTGTTATTGTGCATTAAACGTCCTTAAGAAGATGAGTTCAGTGCCATGCAGCCCCTCACGCAGGATCTGGTGTTTTTGTGCCGTGTGGAATCATCTTACTTGCTGCACCTGAAGCACTCAGTCTGATCCAGCTGCTTGGGTGTCACACAGTCCTCCAGAACTGTGGTGAGGGACGAGGCTGCCTGGAGGAGGGAGAGAGGAGCTGCAGGAAATTCTCTCACCCAAACACTTCCCAGGACAAGAAAACCCAGGCAGATGATGCTGAGGAGAGGCAGCACTACCCCAGGAGGAGGGAGTGATGCTGAACATTTCCCTTATGTCCCAGGGGCTCCCAGAGTCATCAAGGGCTACCAAAGGCATGCAGGGGTGTGACAGTGTTCACAGGGGTCTGAGAATGAGGGAAGAGACAAGGATCTGACTCCATGTTTCAGAAGGCTGATTTATTATTTTATGATATATATTATATTAAAACTATACTAAAGGAATAGAAGAGAGGATTTCAGTAGAAGGCTAGCTAAGAATAGAAAGAGTGAATAACAAAAACTTCTGTCTCAGAGAGTCCGAGCCAGCTGACTGTGATTGGTCATTAATTAGAAACAACCACATGAGACCAATCACAGATGCACCTGTTGCATTACACAGCAGCAGATAATCAATGTTTACATTTTGTTGCTGAGGCCTCTCAGCTTCTCAGGAGGAAAAATCCTAAGGAAAGGATTTTCCATAAAAGATGTCTGTGACACAGACAGTGAAAACTGATCCTGTGTATGAGCCTGGGAGCCAGGTGGGTGTTGAGGGAGGGCAAAGGAAGGAGTAGGAGAATAAGCCAAGACTGCAGAGGGGTTAATGATTGCTATTCCAGCCCAAAGCAACACTATGGGGAGAGCAGTGCCATGGCCTCTGCAGGACAATGAGGACTCTGTGCTTTCCCCTTCCCACTCACCACCAACTCCCTTGTGCTCACAGTATAGGTTTTTAAGACAAATGCTTTGGTTCTGGAAAGCTACAGGGCCCTTGGGATGTCTTGAAGCTCAGCTGCAAACCTCTTACTCTGATATCCAAAGAGACATCCAGGAAGGCCTTGTAGGAATCAACAACTGCTTGGCAGCTCAAGCACGTGACTGGAAGGAAAATCAAAATGCTGAGTCAAGTTAATTGACTGTGCTTGTGGGGTTTCCTACACCAGCCATCACAGCACCAGCTGCTTGTCAAAGGTGGACAGAAGGGCACAGACAAGCCAAGTAAAGAAGCAGTTATGGAAACCTACCTCTAGATTTCATGAAGCCCCCAAATATTTGGTGGACGATGGTAGTTTCTTCTGAAGAGACGTCCAAGCTGGAAATAAATGGCAAGGCAGAGAGTCACCTCTTCGGAGGGTTTAGCACTGGAAGGTCTGGACATCAGTTTTCCTTGATGGGAGCACATCAAGGAGCCCAGTGGGGTTGGGAAAATTAAAGCTTGCAATTTGCTGGTGCTTACTGGCAGCTCAGACAAGCTCTGTGCATGGCATCGAGCGTGCAGCGCAAGAACTCGTAAGCGTTCTCCTGCCTGCCATACTCAAACTCCTCCCCTATGACTGAGAAAGAATTTAGTAGCTCTCCCCTAGAAGGAGGGAAGACAATGAAGAAAACCTCTGGGAGTGCCTGAAACAACTTACATTTGAGGTCCCTGAGGACAGCTCCAGGCAGGATGGCGGTGGCTGAGGAGCACAGGACCTTCCTGACGTGTGATTCCATGGTGCACATCATGCAGAAGCCTTGCTGCTGGCCTGAGCAGGGGAGGGAGCAGGGATAGAAGCTTCCTAATGGAGATCTTGAAGTTCTAAGAACAGTCTCCACTTCTTTACTCACCAACTGCCAGTGTCCCAACAAACCCAGGACATTTGAGGGCACAGGAAACATTCCTCACAGGGAAATGTTTCTGTGCAGAAATGTTCTGTGCAATAAGCCAAGAGAGTTCAGCTTGCAGGGGTAGAAACTTGGGGCTAGAAAGAGGTGCACCTTGATAGGACAAGCATCTTTAGCTGGTGGTGAAAGAACATGAGCTCATGGGGCCGACAAAGAAGGGCTGCTGTTCTCCTAAACCTGATTCCAGGTTCTGGGACTCCTTGGGATGTGCCCAAGAGATTTACAAGGAGACGTTCCTAAAAGCACTCACAGAAATGTTTCTGTGCAGAAATGTTCCCTGCAATAAGCCAAGAGAGTTCAATTTGTAGAAACTTGGGGCTAGAAAGAGGTGTTTTGCTGAAGGTGAGTGCACCTTGATAGGACAAGCCTCTTTTAGCTGGTGCTCAAAGGACATGAGCTCAGGGGGCTGACAAAAAGGGATGCTGTTCTCCTAAACCTGATTCCAGGTTCTGGGACTCCTTGGGATGTGCCCAAGAGATTTACAAGGAGATGTTCCTAAAAGCACTCACAGGACTGGCTGTGCTGGTAGGAGAGCAGGTAGTTGGCCAGAGGGGGTGTGTAAGTCAGGCACTGCAGGATGACATTGATGTAGCACGTGTTGCCCAGGTTGAACAGTCCTGCTCCAGGTCTCTGTCTTTGCTGCCAGTCCATGGAAATCTTCTCTGGGGGAAAAATCCTTTGTGGCAGAGCCATTTCTTCGGCAATGTCTGCAGGGAAATGATGTTTGAAAAGAGGTGAGACAATTTTTAAGTTGCTCCTTAGAACCATATTCAAATGTTGAGTTGCCTTCTGGAGCACCAAGGACACCAACTCAAACATGGGGAAAATGTAAAACCCTGCTGACATCTACTGGCAGGGAAGCAGTTTTGCAAAACTCTCTGTTCCCCTGTGTACTCTGCCAAAAATCCAACAAACCCACTCTGATTTCTGGGCCTTCCTTTCCCTTTGGAATCTTGTATTTCCAGGACTCACAGGAGCTGTTCCACTTTGCAGTCATCACTCCTCTCAGGAACAGAGGGGAAACCTTTGGATGACAAAGCTCCAGAAAGATCTCCTCCAAAAAGATCAGCTCAGCACCAATCCCATCACTTGAAGGGAAAGGGAATAATTGTAGCTCAACAAACTTATTTAGAAACCCCAAACGTGACCCACAAAGCACCTTCAGCTATCAAAAAAAGTTTTGGTGGTGCTTGTGGCTGTTGTCAAGGATGAAGATTGCTTGGAAAAAGGCAGGCCCACAGTGGAAGGAGCCTAGATATCCTGAAGGCCAGCTCAGCCCAGCCAGCTTTCAGTGGCTCTCTCCTCAGGATGCCAAACTCTGGGCAGGTGAGATCACAATTGTTGGGCCAGGGCCATATCTCTGCCTCTTTGTGACATGAGGCCACATGGGGCCATGTCCCTTTGAGGCCACAGAACGCCCTGGTTTCACAGCCCAGGCACTTCTCACAGCTGGGAGTCCCTGGAGCAGGTGCTGTGGGCAAAGGGCTGTTTGTCTGTCAGCAGAGCTCTGTCAGAACTCAGTGCATCCCTCTGGGTGTCCAGGGTTGCTGAGGACCCCTCCAGGGGGCTCAGAGATCCTGGCACACAGCCCAGAGCACCTGGGGATTTGATTTTGACCCCTGGAGCAAGTTACCAGCTTTGTATGAGGATGTGAAAGTCACACTGGTTTGAATGGTGTAATAACAAAATGATCACAGGGCGAAAATGTAGATTTTAGGATTTTTGGTATAGGGCTTTTGGGGACAAGATGGAGGAATCAGGGCATGTCCAGCCTTTCCTCTTCTTCTTCTTGTTCTCCATTTTCTGCAGTGATGTTGGCACTTTGGGATTGGTTTAGAGTAGAAGCTCACTGTCTAACATAGGTGATGGGTATTGGGAATTAAGTGTTAATATGTTATACGTAGTTTGTAGTATAAAAGGACAACACAGAGTGCCTGTGGCTGCCCTGCTGAGCAGATCTCGGCTGGGCAGAAAGAAAATTTTATAGATAAGAATTAATAAACAACCTCAAGACCGAAAAGTGAAGAGTCCAGACTCGTTCTTCAGTTGTGTGGGCTGAAACAGAGACATCCTGCACATCTCGGGGCTGCAATTATCAACAGCAACCCGAGAAGCTCCTGCCTCTTCCAGGAGCTCCAGCAGGAGAGGACTCAGTTTGCTGAGAGCTTTAAATGAGCCTGGTCATGGTTCAGGCTGGCACACTTGGAGTGCTGGGAGTTTCTGTTCCACCCTTCCCAGCTTCTTCCAGGTTTTTAACCCCCTAAAAATCCCTTTTTGGAGGAAAAGCCTTCAGTTGTGGCAGTGAAACATCCTTTGAGGGCACAAACCTAACTTCAAGGCTGTCACTATAGGACACAAAACAACACAAGTGCACAGACTGCTGCTCTCAAGGTGAATAAAGGGAAGTTTATTTTCTGACTCCAACATTTGTAGATTTTTAAAAGTGACAGTCGATTGGAGGGTGACAGTGCCACCCCTCCAATGACACTGGACAAACCAACAGTCCATCAAATTTCTCCTCCTCCATAAAGGAATGCAAAACAATGAGTTATTTACAGAAAGTGTGTGAGAAAGTTTGTTACAAGAATGTCAACATCAGAAGGTTAGAAAATCTTAAAAAATCAGGGTGACACAAGGCCCTCACTTTCATTTCCAAAAGCCTGTTTTTCATTCTCACAGACCCAGTTTGAAGACTTTTAGAGGGTCCAAACCCTCTTTTACAGCTCAGAGCTTCCATTGGGATGCCTAAAGCCCTCAGAATTGACATTGGTTTCTGAGTCCAGAGAGGAACCAGCAGCATCACCTCAACTTTGTAGAGAGGCTCTGTGAGAGGGAAAAAAAATTCTTAGCACAAAATAATTCCTGTTGCCCTTTGGGTGCAATGTAAATAAGAGTTTGTATTTAGAAAGGGGAAGATCAGTGTAAACTTTGAGTCCTGACACTGCTGATTTGAAAGCAGGAAAGTTTGCAGCTTGGCTCTGTGCTACCCCCCAAAATGGGGGAATTTTGAGCTGAGCTCTGAGTGTTTCCTTATTTTGCAAGTTGGTTTTCTGGGCTTTTTGAAGAAAAGTGAATTCCAGCACTGCCTCATCCCTCTAGAACATCTTGTGTGGGACCAGCTGTTGAATGTTCTTAGTTTTGTCTCTGTGAGACTGAAAATGCCTGAAGGTGCACAGAACTGTGCTGGGACAGATAAAAACCTTGGGTTTTTCCTGGTGAGAGGAATAGCAGATTTGTCTTTACAAACAATCTGTGGGCCTGCTGGTAGATAAAACTAGCTCTGGAAGATAAAAGAAACAATGGGAAGGATTCCACTGATGGATGAATGAAAAAAGATGTTTGCTTTTACAAATAAACTTTAGGTTTGCTGATAAATGAAATTAGACATTGAAAGATGAAAGAAATAATGGGGAAGAAAAACTCTTAAATTCCATGAGAATTAAAAATTAAAAAGGAGGAACATTAGAGGGGAATCTTTGGGATCAGGTGTTTTGGGAAGTCTGAACCTCTAAAGTACCTCAGCCAATGGGGAAAGAGAGAGGGAAATGTGGGAAATTGGGATAAAAAGGAGGCTGCATCCTCCAAAAGTTTGAGGGATCCCAGGGGAATGCCCCATGGCCTCTCCCTTTATTGGAATAAAGCCAGAACGGACTCCTCTGTCTCCGTTTTAGACATAAACCTCTGGTGTCTGTGGATTAATTTTCCTGACACTGGGCAGCTCTTCACAACAACCACACGATAGCGCTGCCGGCTCGCAAAAGGAGGAAAAGCACCGAGCTCAGCTGGGAAACACCCGGAGGGCAGAGCTGGAAGTGTCCCTGCTCTCAAATAACCTTTGTCAGGACAGCGAGTGCTCTCTGCCCTTCCCCTTCCAAGTACAGACACACCCAAAGGGTGGGACACAGCATGAATTTATTCCTGGGCTCTGAGAAGTCTTTTCACTCTACAAATTTGAAAACATCCAGTGAAAACAGAGCTGACAAAAGTGCTGAGAGAGCTCCTGCTGCCTCCAGCTTCAGCTGCACCCATCAAACCACCCCGGTGTGCTCACTTTCCTTCTCAGCACTGGGTCCTGTCATAATCTCTCAGTTTCACAGGGTCGGGATGCAAACAGAACACACCAGGCTCTGCTCACACACCAAAGGTACCCGGAGTAAAATCTCAGCAGCCTGGAGTTTGCATTCCCACCATAACACTTCAACAGGTCTGGCCCACAGAGCTCCCTGCTGGGAAAAGCAATTAAATTCACCAAGGACCACCCAATGCGTGCATCAAAACTGGTTTCTTTGCTGAAGAGAGGAGCTATAGGAAGAAATGGGATTGTCTCCTACAAAATAGAAAACATCAAGGGGTTGATCCCATAAAAATGGTGTTACTGAGCATCACCTGCCCTGGTAGGGTGGGCAGGGAAAGGGAGGGGGAGGCAAGGAGAGGCCAGGCAAGACAAGGCAGGGAATGGGTACACAAGGGATGGGCACGCAAGGCAAGGACACAGAAGGGTAAGAAAGGCAAGGCAGGGACACAGAGGGGTTAGAAGGGCAAGGCAGGGATGCAGAGGGGTTAGAAGGGCAAGAGAAGGCAGAGAATTGGTGAACGAGGCCATGAAATGAAAGGAACAGGCAGGTAAGGCAAGGCAAGGACATAAAGCAGTCAGAAAGGCAAGGCAAGGACACAGAGGGGTCAGAAAATCAAGACAAGGACACAGAGGGGTCAGAAAGGCAAGGCAGGGACACAGAGGGTTCAGAAAGGCAAGGCAAAGCAAAGAAGAAGAAGAAGGTAAGGCTTTGAAAGGAAAGGGAAGAAAGGAGCAGGCAGCCGAAGGTTTGAAAGGCAGCAGAAAGGAAGGGAGTGGGTAGGCAGGGCAGGGAAGACCAGCGGGGCTTTGCAAGGCGAGGAAATGAGAGATAGGAAAGGGCTGAGAGTCAGGAGGAGCAGGCAGGGCAAGGCAAGGTGAGGGAGGGAAGAGCAGGCAGGTAAAGGGGAGCGGTGGGTCAAAAAGCACCCAGACAAAGCCAGATGTGTAGGCAAGGCAAGACAAAGTAGGGGGTGGGAAGGAATGGCAAGGAAAAGCAAGGTTTGGTAGGAATGGCAAGGAAAGGCAAGGCAATGGATTGACTGAAAGCCCAGAAGTTTTAGGAAAAGCAGGGCAGAGAAAGGCAAGCCCAGGGATGGGCAGGCAGGGCAAATCAATGGCAGGGGAGTAAAAACAAGGCAAGGACAGGGAAGAAAGAGATAGGAAAGTCATGGTCTCTGAAAAATTGAAAATGAGATTTTTTTTTTTTCCCCACAAGAAAGAAATCCTGTAACCCCAGTGTTCCAGGTGCAGATAGGAGCAATCCTTGCATGTACTGAATTTTGGAGCTGGAATCCCAATTTCAGCCAAGAGCTTCTGGATGAGAGTGGCAATTCTGGAAAGAAATCTCATGGCCCTGGAGTTCCAGATGTAGATGAGAAACATCTCAGGGAAGGTCAAGGCCAGCTAAACCCATCTATTTTTTTTCTGGGAGCAGTCCTTGCAGGTACTAAATTTTGGAAATGCAATAAAAATTTTGGTTTTCTGGATGAGAATGAGATTTCCTCTGCATGGGAAGGAAATAGCACAGCCCCAGGGTTTCATGTGCTAAGGGGAAACCCATGGGAGGTTAGGGTTAGGGGGTTAGGGTTGCATTTATGCAAGGATTAGGGTCACGGCTAGGGGTAAATGAGGGTTAGGATTAGATTTAGGGAAGGGTTAGGATTTGGGATAGGGTTAAGGGTAGGTTTGGGTTTCAGATTGTTTATGTGGTGGTTTGGTTTAGGGTTGTTTAGGGATAATTTTTAGGGTTATGTAAGGCTTGGGTTTATGGTTAGTGTTGGGATTAATGTTATTTTACATTCCAAATTAGGGTTAGGGTTAATTTTAGGATTTGGGATTGGTTTAAGTCTGGGTTTAGCATTAGGCTCTTGTAATGAACCAGGATAGGGTTAGTGTTGGTGTTACTTCAGGGTGATTTTTTGGTTATGGTTAGATTTATGCTTTTGCAAGGGTTAAGGTTTGGGTCTTTATTTAGGACATGGGTTATGATTATGTTTTGGGTTATGGTTCATTTTGGGGTTATTGAAATTTTTGGGCTAGGATTATGTGCGGTTTATGGGTGTGATTAGCTTTAGGGTAAGTTTAGGCTGAGGCCTCAGGTTACCATGAGTGTTGTTATTATGTTTAGAGTGAGATTAATATTTAGGGTAAAGCTTAGTGTTAGGTCTGGTGTTAGGCTCAGTTTTATGCTGTCAGTTCTGGAGAGTTGAGGTATTATAACTGGAAAACAAAAAGTAAACTCAAAATTGTAAAAATCACCCTGGGTGGGAAGAATAGGAAGAGCTGGGTAGGTGAGCCAGCTCATTAATTAAGTGGTTAATTAACTAATTAGCTTCAGGGGAGTCTGGGGCTGCCAATTGCAATGTGTACACAGAAATAAAAGGCCACTTGGAACAAATGCCTATGGCACAGTGGGTCTGGGTCTGTGTTGGTGGCACACAGCAGCAGCTGCTCATTGGGGTCTCAGCTGAAACCCTGCCTGGGGACAAATCTGCAGGGGTGACATCCCCACAGGACCTGCCCATGGCTTCCAACAGCCTCTTCCACCCTTGGGGGCATCACTTGAGTCCCAGCTCCCAAATTTGGGTGAAAATAGGGGGCAGAGAATCAATGACCCTGTGCTGGCCAGGGCTTCTCCTCACTGCAGGGCTGATCCTCACCAGCCTCTGCTGCTCCTTTGGCTTTTCTCCCATGGCTTTGAGCATTTTTGGATAACTTGGGGCTGACGGAGCTCAGCATCCCATCAGCAAGTGCTGAATGGCAGCAGAACATCCTGGGGCAGGGATGGAGGAGGGCTCAGGCTGCAGCACCAAGAGCAGGAGCTGTGCAGCCCCCTTGCCTTCCCCTCAGCAAATATTTATGCTCGAAGCTTCCTCTCTGAAAGGCCTAATTGGAGTCTAGGTGAGCTGGCACACTCGAACAGAGCCTAATAGAGACATTGCAGTGCTATTAGCACAGATGGTTGTCATATGTATGCAAATGAGGAGCAAATTGAATTTGGTGTCCCCTCTCACCAGCTGTCCCATCAGCACTGGCTCCTGCAGCAGCGCGAGGCGCTGCCGCTGCTCCGCTAATCTGTCATCGCAGATTAATTACAACCAACACATTAATCTTCATTTGTTCCCCCACACAAAGGAGCTATCCCGTGCTTTCAAGTGCACTCTGATGGGACGGGGTGCCCCAACCTGGGAAAAGAAGGAAGAAAGGGAAGGAGGGCCGGGCAGCTTCATTAGTGCCAGCCCCGGGGGCTGGGGCCACTGCGGCCCGAGCGGGGCTTTCGGGCTCCTTCTGGCAAAGCAGGGCCCGCTGGGGGCACGGGGAGCCCCAGCCACCTGCCTGCAGCTCCTGGGACCTACACTCTGCTCCCCACTTTGCCAGGGCACACTGCTCTGCTTGGCTTTGTCCTCAAGTGACAGTGCCTCAGCTTTCTGGGGTTGAAATGGCTCCCAAAGTATTAAAAAGTCTCTTTTTCCCAGCCCTAGGACCAAAAAGGTTGAGATTCATCAGTTCTGCTTTTCAAGGTTGTTTATTTTCTTTATTTATTCCATTCTTTCTCTGCCCTGCTGAGATCTGTCCAGCAGGTCGGGTTGTGGCACAGTCCCTGCCCTTGGGGTGGTGTTGGCTTTTCATACTAAGATATATTTACATCTACTGCTTTTTATACTAAGATGTAATTAGAATTACTGCCTTTTATACCAAGAAATAATTTTAACTACATGTACTTTATTTACAATAATTTTCCAATACCTATCACCTATGTTAGACAGTCTGTCTCTAAACCAATCCAGAAGTGCCACCATCACAGCAGAAGATGGAGGGCAAGAAGAAGAAGAAGAAGGACAGGATATGCCCAGATTCCTCCATCTTACCTCTTGAACCCCTATTCTAAATCCACAAAATTCTACTTTTTCACCCTGTGACAAATTCACTATCATTCTACTCAAACCCTTGTGGCTTGTAACTCTTCACACAAAGCTGGGAATTGTTTCCATGGGCTAAAATCAAAGGCACAGGTGTTTGTGACCCCGTGCCAAGGTCTCTGAGCCCCCTGCCAGGGTCTGGAACCATCCAGGGCAGCCAGAGCAATGTCCTGGGTTCCTACATCAGTGTCCCTCCTTTCCTGAGCTGGCAGCTTCCAGGGAGTGCTGGGTGTCAGCACAGAGCTTTGCTGCTCCCCAGTTTAAAGGCTGTGCTGGGCCAAGGGGGCCCCTCAGGATGCTGCAACCCTTCAGCAGTGGCACTTTTACTGCTGCCCTGGGTGGGAAAAGAGTGACTTGCTTCAGTCTCACCACTAATTTTGACATTTTGATGAAAAGCAAAATAATTCTTTCTGTTTCTTGGGGGTTTTTTTTCCCCAAGTGAAAATATTGCAGCTAAGACATTTTACAGGCTTCTGGAGTTAGCACCCACTATGTTTTTGGGTAGAAGTCTAGCCTGTAACATTTTTTTCACCCCAGTTTTCTGCTCTTTATTGGAGTAACCTGTAGTTCTGCTCAGCTCTCCATTAGCTTAGTGTCTGGAGTGCTGTCTGCTCCACGTGTGGTCTCTAATGCTGGGATCTGAAGTGTCCTGATGACAAACGTTAACCATGTCTGTTTAATCAAGCTCAAATGCCATGTGTCCCATGGGATGGAGAGATGCTGAAGGAGCCAAGGTGAACAACTTCAACCAGCTTGAGACAGCAGGAGCTCAGCAGCAACAGACAAACCAGCACTTCAGCCATCCTGGAGGTGTTTCCACATCTCTTTTTGATCCTAAAACCTTTTCCCCTTGCTGGGCTGCTCTGCCCCACCACTGTCCAGGATCTACCATTCCTTTTGAGGCCATGTTGTCCATTTTGGGACCATTTTGGTTCATCTTGTGTTTTGTAGCCTTTGGGTTCTTGTTCTACCCAAGGTAGATCCATTGAGGCCTTTTAATAAATCCCTAATTTAGTCTTTATCAACCATTCACTTTGAGGCCCTGCTGTCCATTTTTGTGATCATTTTGGTTCATCTTGGGTGTACCCCTTGGGCTTTTGCACTGCCCAAGATGGATCCTTTGAGGCCTTTTAATAAACCCCTGCTTTATTATTTAATTCTGTTCTAGATCAGCCTTCTGAAGGCATGACATGTCACAGACATCTTTTATGAAAAATCCTTTCTTTAGGATTTTTTCCTCCTGAGAAGCTGGAGGCCTCAGAAACAAAATGTAAACATTGATTATCTGCTGCTGTGGAATGCAACAGGTGCATCTGGGATTGATCTCATGTGGTTGTTTCTAATTAATGGCCAATCACAGCTGGCTCAGACTCTCTGTCTGAGACACAAACATTTGTTATCATTCTTTCTTATTCTATTCTTAGCTAGCCTTCTGATGAAATCCTTTCTTCTATTCTTTTAGTATAGTTTCAATGTAATATATATCATAAAATAATAAATCAGTCTTCTGAAACATGGAGTCAGATCCTCGTCTCTTCCCTCATCCTCAGACCCCTGTGAACACTGTCACAATCACATGCCAGCAGAAACCAAAGGGGACAGCAGAGATGCCCTTGAACACCCAAAAATGTTGTTTCCAGAAAATCCCTTGCACACCAAGTTGAACTTGAGCCTCTATTCAGTCTTCTGCTCCATGAGCAGTGCTTTCTCTGACACACAGAGTGTTTCCTCTGCTTGTGGTGTGCAAACTCAGATATTCCTTCTGTCTGGCAGGGTTTGAAGCTGGGAGTGTTTCTATTAACTGCAGTCTTCATCCTTTCATCCCCAGTCCCTAATCCGTGCTGGATGTGTGGGGGGAGTGCCTGGCACAGGGGCAGCATTTGGGGTGTCCCTGAAATTTGTGTATTTTGGCTAAAGCTTGCTTGTGGGCAGAAAGGCTTTTGGGGCATGAAGCTTCAAAGGGTCTTTGAGTAGTTGTGCTCAGCACTCTGTAAGGGTTGTGTTAAAGTGTCCCCTTTTTTGTCAAATATGTGTCTAGACAGCAAATTCGTAGTCGTGGCCGAAATGTTTCCCTCCTGGCCTCATAAAAACATAGCATCACCTTGAAAACATCATGCTCCTGCAGAAAAATTGCTGCTCTGGAGTTACAAGGAGTACTTGAGCATCCCTGCGAGTAGAAAAACAAGAAAAAAAAAAAAATGTCTGGTTTTCCAGGGAGGCTTTGGGCAGCACGTGGGGCATGGAAAAAGCATGTGATAGAAGAGAGGATTCCCATGAAAATACAAACTATTCTGTGCAATAATGTGGTTTAAGAGGGGAATCCCATGAAGATACAAACATACTATACTGTGCAATAATGTGATATAGGAGGGGAATCCCATGAAGATACAAACTATTCTGTACAATAATGCAGACCTCAACTAAATAACTATTTAGTGCAATACAACAATCAGCCTTAGCAGAGGCACATCCTGGTTGTTCTTTACAATTGTTCTTATTTGATTGAGTGAGTGTAGAAGCAGGTACCCAAGTGTTGTCTGTGGGAATCCATAAAATCAGAGGGGTTTGGGAAAGATGCAAAAGACCTCAGAGACAGCAGAACTGTGATTGGAGCTAAGCAGGAGCCATGAGATTGGTCAGCAGAAAAATTATGTAAAAAGTAGAAAAGTAGACAAAAAGAACAATGGTCTGTGTATTAACACTTGTCTAGAATAACTCCCTAGGCTGCAGAAAAGTTTATCTAGTGAGATTTTAGGGAGTGGTAAGCTCAATAATGGAGCTCTGTGCATTGTGTTTTAAGGCTCACAAGCAGGTATTGTATTTCAAATAAGCAAGCATTGTTTAACCAAAGGTACCTGTGCTTATAGTGGTTGGATGGAACTGCTGTCAATGTGCTTTTGCTTTGTGGGATTGGTCAAAAAGCTTTTCAAGTGAGTTGTAACATTGAGTTCTGTGTTGGGGATATGAGCTGCTGGCATCTTCCCATTGTCATAACCATGGAATGAGACTGATGCTGGAAAATCAAACAGCTTGAGAAGCGTTCCTAGCAGTCCAGTCCCATTGGTGATTTGTACAGCCAGTGGTGCTGCCCACCAATCCAGAGCCCCAGAAAAATCAGATTTCTCCCCTTTTTCCTGCCCATCCTAGCAGGAAGAGCTGGTTCACCCTCCTCACGCTCTCCTCTGGTTTGCATAGGCAAAGAAATGCAAACACATCCCAGGAAGGGGCCGGTGCCTCCCTGGCCCAGGTGCCGCTGCCCCTGCAGCATCGGCAGCTCCCTACCTTTGTCCCACCCCGTGTTTGCATTCCAGCCTCGATCTGTGCTGCCCAGGCTTTATTGGGATGCAAACACACAACGCAGGTGCCCAGCCCTGCTGTCTGGATAAACAAAACTCTGATTTGGGATCCAGCCCCACCTGTGCCCGCTGGTAAATGAATGGGGAGGGCAGGGGAGGCAGCTGCAAATTCAAGGCTTTTCAGTGACCCCCAGAAATGTCTGGATGCTGCCCAAATCTCTGCTAATTGGCCTCGGGAGACTCCCCCATTTGCTGCACCCTCATCATTTTTCTGAGCCTGGTGGGGAGGGGGAGAAAAATCCCTGGATGGAGTGGTGGGGGTAGAATTTTGTATTCACATTCAAATGTCACAGGTTTGGGTGGCAGCAAGCAGCTCCTGAGCCTCCTGAGCCCACCTGATGCTGACACCTCCAGCACAGACAAAAGGATGGGACTGGGGCCCCTGGAGGGTTCCAGGCAGAGCTGGAGATGGGGAGCAGCTGGGAGGAATTGTAGCTGGCCCAGGGTGGATTTGACAGTGAGTAATAAAGAATTGCACTTTGAAGGAGTGAGGTTTGGGGCCTCTATGCTGCTGCATGACAATGAACTGCCAGGCCCAAGGTGGGAGAGGCCTGGGCTTGCAGGGAGGGAAATCCATCACTCCTGGGCAAGCTCACCCCATCCCTGGCTGGCCACGGGCTCTGCCAGGAGCTCTGAGGCAGCAGAGTGAGAGATGGGCAATGCCGTGGGGGACTCTCACTAATAAATGGCAAATATCATGGATATTTGTTAGGAGAAGTTTTATACATTTATGGTTATATCTCAATTAAAACACAAAAATCATGCATATATGTTAAGAGAAGTTTTATAGATGTGTAGTTGGTTTTTTTTTAGTTTTATAATTATATTTTATCACAATTCAAAGGGAAATATCATGTATATATGTTAGGAGAAGTTTTATAAATTTACAGTTATTGGGTTATCACAATTCAAAGGCAAATATCATGTATTTGGCAAATTTGGCAAAAGCAAATATGTTAGGAGAAGTTTTATATATTTATAGTTATTTTAATAGATTTATAGTTATATTTTGTCACAATTCAAAGGTAAATATAATGTATATATGTTAGGAGAAGTTTTATAGATTTATGGTTATGTTTTATCACAATTAGAGGCAAATATCATGGATATATGCTAGGACAAGTTTTATAGATGTATAGTTATTATTTTATAGATTTATAGTTATGTTTTATCAGTATTGAAAGGCAAATATGTATATCTATTAGAAGAAGTTTTATAGATGTATAGTTATTGTTTTTTTAGATTTATAATTATATTTTATCACAATTAAAAGGTAAATATAATGTATATATGTTAGGAGGAGTTTTATACATTTATGGTTATTTTTTGATAGATTTATAATTATGTTTTGTCAGAATCAAAAGGCAAATGTCATCTATATATGTTAGGAGGAGTTTTATACATTTATAGTTATTTTTTATAGATTTAGAGTTATTTTTTATCACAATTAAAAGGCAAATATTGTATATATATGTTAGGAGGAGTTTTATACATTTATAGTTATTGTTTATTGATTTATAATTATGTTTTCTCACAATTCAAAGGCAAATTTCATGTATAAGTGTTAGGAGAAGTTTTATAGATTTATATTGTTTTATAGATTTAGAGTTATGTTTTGTCACAATTCAAAGGTAAATATAATGTACATATGTAAGGAGTTTTATAGATTTATAGCATTTATAGTTATTGTTTTATAGATTTTTAGTTATGTCTTATCACAACTAAAAGGCAAATATCATGTATATATGTTAAGAGAGGCTTTATAGATTTATAGTTGTGTTTTACCCCCCTTGTGTTGCTATCAGGGCTCATGCCTGCTGTGGCTATTGGTGACTTCCCCTGTGGGGTTTGTGTCAGCAGGCTCCATCTCTGCCCTGTTTATTGATTTTCTACCAATTTGTAGCTTATCAAAACCTCACCAGCAAAGACAACTCCCCTTACAGCAAATATTGGAGATGGGGTCTGTGCAACCTGCTGACTTTTTGTTTCATGGGACCACCCTCTTCCCAAGATAAGATTTCTTCTGAGTTTATCTTAATTCATTTCCCACAAGAAAACTTAAATATATATTTTTAATGGTTTTTTGTTTAGCTTTTGTCACTCTGGGGGTTTTTGTTTGGTTGGTTTTTGTTGTTGATTTGGGTTTTTTTGGTTTTTTTTTTTTTGTCAGGAAAATATTTTGTTTGTCTCAGCCTGCTGCATTTGATTCTTTCTGTTTCCTCTTTTTAATTATTAAACACAAATATCTTTTGAAGCAGAGCTTGGTTTCCAAATGAAATGTCAAAAAGTTTTCCTTGAAAATACCGGGGAAAATATGTTTTGGTGTTTTCCATTTTGGCATATTCCAGAGGAATATACCAATATTTCCATTTGGTATGTCCCATGTTTCTTCCTGATTTTGTTGCCAAATAACCCAATTAATTAAGTGTGAGCTTGCTATTAGTTTCATTCAATTCAACTTTTTTTAAAAAGAAATGGTTTCTCTGAAAACAGAGGAAGGGGGAGGAGACAATGCTTGTGGCAGGATTTTGAGTATTGCCTTCTGACAGCACAGCACAGTTTATGGAAGGTGGAAGCTGGAGTTGTAAATATGAAAAAAACTTTTCATCTCTAACCAGGCAACAGTTTCTCTCAGGCAAATCCCAGAGATCTTACCAAGATCCCAGGAAGGGGCTGGAAATGTTCCCACACCATAAATACACTTGACATCTGCCATGGAACAGTCTGTTGTGTGAAATGGAGCCAAATTCCAGGAATTGTGCATCCATTTTCTGCTTTGCAATGCTCTGTGTTCACTTGCTGCTTTCTTCCAGGATTTTAAATACTTTTTTTTTTTTTGGAATATTTTCTCCAGCTGGTGCTCCAGTGACTTTATCTCCAAGGAAAGGCTGTGGTGGGGAGTTTTGGATGCTGCAAACTTTGTGGTTTCTGCCAGAATGACAAACTGTGATGGCGTTCACAGGGATTCTTGGCATGAGGGAAGAGACGAGGGTCTGACTCCATATTTCAGAAGGCTGATTTATTATTTTATTATATATATTATATTAAAACTACACTAATAGAATAGAAGAAGGGGTTTCATCAGAAGGCTAGCTAAGAATAGAAAAAGAAGAAATGATAACAAAGGTTTGTGTCTCCACTGTCTGTCCAAGCCAGCTGACTGTGATTGGCCATTAATTAGAAACAACCACATGAGACCAATCCCAGATGCACCTGTTACATTCCACAGCAGCAGATAATCAATGTTTACATTTTGTTGCTGAGGCCTCTCAGCTTCTCAGGAGGAAAAATCCTAAGGAAAGGATTTTCCATAAAAGATGTCTGCGACAACAAACAACTTCTCCAAAGCCTTGTGGCACCTCCTGGGCCTTGGATGGGAGTTTGGGGATGGGAATTTGGGGATGTGGCTCCTTCCTGCTCCAGGCAGAGGTAAAAGGATGTCCCAGAACCTCCTCTCACACTTCAGACTCAAGCTTTAATGGCCTTTCAAGTGTCTGCTGTTTTCTGGTTTGTGCTCTTTGTGCTCAGCACCTGGCATGTAGAAAATGTGCTGGGAAGGACAAATAAATCATCCTGATCATCCTGATGGTCGCAATAAATCACACAGGCCATGGGAATTGCTCCCAAAGAGCCTGGGGAGCTGGGTGTCAGGTTTTGATGAGGCCAGACCCTCAGCTCATGGCAGGTTTTGGTGCTTTGCACCAAATAAACCAAAACCCCATTCCTGTGTGGGCCAGGGATGGAGGGAAGAGCTCAGGGTGGGCACATCAGCTTTGGCCTTGCTGTCCCAGCAGGTGTGGTGGGGACATGCCAGGTGAAACCAGCCAGCTTGGGATTTTCTGCTTTTAATGAGGGCAGAAAGGAAATAAATGGACTAAAGAAGAGAACAGGGTTGCCTATCCCAGTGAACTGAGAATTGTGACCAGAAGAGAAAAAAAAACTTTTTAAAAAATTAAAAAATATTAAAATTTAAAATTTTAAAATTTATATTTTAATTTTTAATTTAAATTAAAAAAAAAAAAGTTAAAAATAAAATTTAAATTTAATTTCTTAATTTTTTAAATTTAAAAATTTTAAAATTTAAATTTAAAAAAAAATTAAAAATTTAAATTTACATTTATTTTTAGTTATTATTTTAAATTTTAAATTTTAAATTAAAAAATTAAAAATTAAAAAATACATTTAAATTTTAAAATTTCAAATTTAAATTTAAAAAAATAAAAATAAAAAAAAATTGGGGAACTGATAACACAAGATTTCCATTTGGCTCTTGTCTTTTGAGCCCGTTCTGCTTGGGATTTTTTTGTTCAACCTGACTAGAAACCTATTATTTTGTTTAAATTAAAGATGATCCTGATACCTGGCTGAGGAAGCCATTGCAAAACAAACCTGCCAGCTTGCAAAAGAGAATTGCGACATTGGGCAAAGAGCAGCTAAAGATTAAAAATCCTGCTCATCTCATAGCCCCAAGGTGTTATTAAGCACCCACAGATAAGAGGCAAAGCCACAGCTCTCCCTTCTGAGGTGACTCATGGGCAGGAATGCTTTCAGCATGTAAAGTTTTCATTTCAGCGATTCCTTCTTTGTGCACAGGAGCCTGTGAAGCCATGGGCAGCTGCCTGTGCTGTTGGACCTGTTTGCTGTGGGTCTCTGCCTTGCTGGGACAGCTTTGGGAAGTGTTGGCTCATAGCATCAAAGGGTTTGCTCTGGGCATGGTTTGGGAATCATTTAGATCTACAGGAATAATATTCCTGACCCTGATGAGCTTTGTGTAGTCTCAAGTGCTTTGCCTTGACCAGCAGCTTCACTCAAGGTAGCCACAAAACATATTCCATGTCCCAGTCCAGAGAAAGTGTTCTGAATGGGAAATACAGAATTTAATTATTCTGGATTGATACAGAATTAATTAATTTCAGCCTCAAAGGATGATCTGATTCAGGAAAACCAAGAGGAGCTGGCTGTATAGTTGTAAATGACCTTTCAGATGGTGGTGTGGCATTGGCTTTCCCTTCTTCACTACCACTAAAATGTAGCTGAAAGAAAAGAACTTTAACCATCTTTAAAGTGGGTTGTGGAAACCCAGGGACCCTGGGAATATTTCTGTGTCTGCTCTGGAGTGCCCTGACCCCCAGGGCAGTACTGACTGACCCTCATCCATGGACAAAGTTTCCTAAACTCCAGAATAGACTGGAACCCACAAAAGTGTGAAATAGATTATAGAGAGCAGTGTAGGTGCATCACTTGGTGAGAAATTGAGGTTTTGCCATTTTTAGTATGTTGTGGATGGAAGCAAGATGGAGGGCACAGGGTGTCATCCTGGGTTTCTTCTTCATTCTGCTTCTTCCTTCTTCTCCATGGGTTTGGGTGTCATTTTGTAATTGGGCAGAAAAGTCTGCACTGTGGGCTCTGTGGGATCAGTTATTGGGTTAAAAGGGGAAATAATCCAGGTGTCAGTTCTTAATTGTATAGTTTAGTCTTAAAAGACCTTGTAACAAGAGATTGTTGGCCATTTTGTTCCTTGCTGCAGAACTCACATTAATGAGACTGTTTTAGCGATAAGAAATAATAAAACCTGAGTTTAAACATGATGTACTGCCTCAAGTGCCTTCAATCCAGAGTCAGAAAAACCCACAACTGGGTGAGTGTGAGAAGGAGGAGCCACAGAGGAGAGGCCTGAGGTGTGAACCAAGTCTGGATAAAAGGCAGCAGAGGGTAAATGAAACACTTGACTCCCCTGCTCTCTGCTTCTGGGAGCGTTTCCTTTTAATTGAGTGGCATTTTGTGCTGAGCCATAACCTCTTTCCTCCCTTTGTGAGTGTGGTACCCCCTTTAATCAGGGGGATGTGTGGTGGTGTTCACAGAGCTTTCTTGGATGAGCGAAGAGATGAGGATCTGACTCCATGTTTCAGTAGGCTTGATTTATTATTTTATTATATACATTACATTAAAACTATACTAAAAGAATAGAAGAAAGGATTTCATCAGAAGGCTAGCTAAGAATAGAATAGCAAGGAATGATAACAAAGGTTTGTGGCTTGGGCTCTGTGTCTGAGTCAGCTGACTGTGATTGGCCATTAATTAGAAACATCCAACATGGGCCAATCAAAGATGCACCTGTTGTTATTAACACTGTATGATATCACATTAATACTATATTATAACTCTACTGTATTAAAGAGATATTGTACTGTGGGAGTTTCAGTTGTGGATTTCTCTGGGTCTGGATTGAAGGCACTTGAGGCAGTAATTCATGTTCAGATCAAGTGTTTATTACTTCTTATCAGTAAAACAGCCTCACTACTGTGATTTTGGCAGTTTTTCATTAAAAGGCACAAAATGGCCAACAATCTCTTGGTACAAGGTCTTTTAGGACTAAACTATCCAATTAAGAACTGGCACCTGGATTATTTTCCCTTTTAACCCAATAACTGATCAAGTTCAGAAGCTAAAGGTAGATTCCTATTGTGATGAATGGACATTACACTGATTTTGATTTCACTTCAATTCTCAGGACAGGAGGTAATATGGACTTCATATAACATGCAGGATATTTTCACTATTATTGATGGATAACGTGCCCAATTCACTGATTTGGGTCTTTCAACATCACATATGGATATTTAAGATTACCCAGACCTGGAAAGAAGGTTTTTTGCTTCCTCTTGGCCCATTCTTCCTATGTTGCAGAAATAATGGAGGAGATGGAGGTGGAGAAGTCTGGCAGTGCACAGGATCAATATTTTTGCTGTCCCAGACTCTCTGAGGATTGCAGTAGATCTTCAGCGTAGTACCAGACACTGTTTTTGCCTTTGTGTTTTTCATTAGCTCTCTGATGGCCTTTCAAAGGGAAGAAACACACTGAATATTTGTACAAATACCCTCTTCTCCATCTGGAGGGAGGAAATGATATTTTTTAATGCCTGTGATTAGTCTGCAGTAATTTGTTTGTTTGCCTGTTTGCTTGGTTTTTTTCCCCTCCCCAAAATGAAAGCCCAGAAAATCTTTATTTTTGCTGCGGCCTGAAATGCAACCTTTTGTTTCCATGCCTTGGTAATTGAAGGTTTGTGTTATTGCTGCTACAGCCTTTTTCCAGACATTAAATCAGTAATTAATGCTCTGTTGCTGGAATGTTAGCAGGTTTGAGCTCTGATCTGTGGCAGAGTTTCTCCATCAAAATATGAGAGAGGCCTTTTGGTGCTTGCTCTGAGAAGCCTCTTGCATGGGCAGTTTCAGAATGCACTCAGCTAGAAAGGGAGCATAAGGCAGATTCTCCAGCCTGGTGCTCAGGGTGGGCTTTTGGGAGCCACAATTGCTCAGTTCCAGCCCCTGCTCCAATGAACCTGACGCTGAAATGCTGACAGTGGAAGCAGCTTTATTAATACTGCCAGCTCAAAGCCTTTGGAAAGCAAGTGTCAATCCTTTAAATGTTGAGATAGTGGGAAATGCAGCTGAATCTTTGGCTAGTTTTTATTTCCCCTTTGGTTTGTAGCTTTTGAGGGACACATTTTCAAACTCAGCATCATGACCAGGGCTAGGAAAAGCTGTGCATAAACCCTTCCCCTCTCTTTACCCCTTTGGAGGGAATGTTTTCTTTTTATTTTATCAACCTTTGTATCAATTTTTCCTCTGTATTTTATCAACCTTTGTACCCCTCAGCAGAGGAAACACCTTTTAGTGAAGGTACTTCCAACTCCAGGGCAAAAGAACCATTTCCTCCCCAAAATCCTTGTCTCCAAAGGGGACATTCATACCTCCCTTTTGCACTTTGCTGACTTCAGCTGACCAATTTTCAAAGGAATAACCTTGAGGTGTGTTTTACCACAGTTCCAGATTGAAATGATTGCTCATCTTTAGTTTGCAGCAGAGCCTGACCAGATTTGCTCCCAGCGACCTTGTTTGAGCATTGTCAGGTTATTTTTCCTGCTTTCTCTCTGTATATCAATATTGAATCAACAACTTGCCATTAAACAAACAGGTCCCTGTTGATCTGGAATTTAAATTTCAGCTTTAACCTATTGCTTAGAAAGATTCAGTGATGATTCTCAATTAAAAAATCTTTCAATGATGAAGAGGTTTCAGAGCCTGCCAGGTTACAGGGAAGCCCAAGGAGAGGATCTGGGGAAAATATATTAATTAATATTAGAGAAGTGGGGTGTCACAGGTAGTTAAATGAGCATTTTTAAATTTATTTATATTTATTTATATTTATTTATATTTATAATTTTGTTTATATTTATTTATAAACAAAATAATCAGCCTTTCCAAAAGCAACATGGCATCTCCACTTATTTAGAAAGAAATGCAAGGAGCCTTCCCTTTGCCACTTGTGGTGCCAAAATAATGAGGTGAGCTGGGTTAGAAGAGTGAAGTGGTTAATTGTAATCTTACCTTTAAATTCAATACATTTGAAGAAGTCCTTAAAGAATTCCTACAGATGCCCTGGTGACTGATTTCAGGCTATCTGCAGCAATATTATAATAGTATATAATCTGCAATTATTATAATAGTAATTAGTCATAGTAATTCAAAATAAGAATTATAATTCTAATTTTGAAAAAGAACTATATTTATATAGAATATAAATATATATTTTATATAGTATATATTAATATATAATATATAATATATAATATATAATATATAATATATAATATATATATTATATATATAGAATATATTATATATGTATTATATATATAAGAATATATATATATTTGGCTTTCTTATTTTGAGTTTGAATTTTCTTATTTTGCATTACAGGGTCATGTTCCAGAAATAAGACCACTCTTTAAGAGGCATGACTGCAATTTCAGAAAATAATTCACACTGAATATTTCAGCCTTTGCAGGCTCAAAAGAAATGGAGAAAATGAAAGAGTCTCTAAGCAGCAGCCACAAGCTCACCTCTGGCTTCCTTCATCCCCAGCTGTAACCTTCACAATGTTCAATTGTTACTCCTCATGTGGATATTTTAAAGATTGGTCATGCCCATGAATACCTTTGTTCCAGCCCATGTCCTGCTGAATGGTGTGATATGATACAAACCATGATTCATAAAAGTTTCTTGGAAGTGGCTCAAGAGAGATTTGGTGTTTTCAAACAGCTTTTTGAAATGTTAATGGCTGTTTAAGAGCAGCACTGAGCGATTTCAGCTGGGGATGGTTCAGTTGAGGAGGTTCTTGAAGCAAGTTTGGAAGAGTCAGAGAGACCCAGACAAAAGAGGAAAATGGTGTTTTGCTTAAACAGTTTGCAGGAACAGGAATTGCAGCTTCTTTAGAAGGAAAAATATTCCAGTACATTAAAAACCACTTTAAAAATCAAGAGACTTTCTTGAAACCAAAAACTTATAAATAAGTATTAGTATTAACTTATAAAGTATTATAACTAAGAAATAAGTTGACTTCTAATAGAAGAGTGTTGAGTTTCATATCTCTTATGCTTTCCTTTTTATCGAGACTAATAATAGAATAAAATCTTTAAAATAATAAATAAAATCTTTTAACTCTTACTTAACCTATACCTAACACCCTAACTGTGTCTGGCTCACATTACTGGGACCAGAGAAAAAGGCACAAGGAGCAGGAGGGTCCTTGCTGCTGAAGGAGCTCAGCATCCCCATGAGGAGGTGGCTGTGCATGCCTGGCAATGGTTTATTGGCAATGGTTTATTGCCAATGGAACCAACCTTTCCTGCAGGAAACACTGCAAAAATAACCTCAGGAGCGCCCAAAACCCAGCTGTAAAGTTTTCCAAGGCTGCTGGTGCATAAATAACTCATTGCAAAAGCCGGATTTAAAGCCCAGAGAGTCATGGATGTTCCTCAAGGCCAGAGAGCAAAGAGAGGCAGGGCTGGGGCTCAGTTTATTTCACAGACCTGGGAAGTCTGGGCTGTATTTACCCAGCTGGAAGCAGACTTCTCCTCTATTTCTGCCCAGGTTTTGCCTCAGGTGCATTCTCTCCCATTAGGTTTAAGTGGCTGGAAAAGGCCAAATATGTCTGAGGTCACTTTTGGCTAATTAATATGTGCTGATTAATTAGTTTGGGCCTGAAATTAGCTGAGTTTTTTGTTTTGTTTTTTTTTTTTTTTGGAATTGCATAGGCGATAGATTTATCCAAGACAAACAATACTCTGAAAATGCTGATTTTTGGGGTGCATTCACCCTGAAAATTGCTAATTGGATTTCTCAGAACTTCAACAGTAACCATTTTATTTCATTTAAATGCATCTTCTCTTTCCTTTCTCTTTCTTTCTCTTCCTTTCTCTTTCTTTCCTTTCTCTTTCTCTTTATCTTTCTCTTTTTCTCTTTTCTTTCCTTCCTTCTTCTTCCCTTCTCCCTTTCCCTTTTTCTTTCCCCTGGTAGCTCTGACTGTTGCCCAGAGCCATCAGAACCAGTCTGGCAGGAGGCTTCTCACCCTTGATAGATTCTTCTCACATGAAAATTTATGAGAATTTGCAGGGCCTCCATTCGGTGAGTCAGATGTTCAGGGCTGGGAAGGTGTGTTCTGTAGAGGGTCTGTTTGTCCCAGAGGAGACAGACACACAGAAACAATCCCATCATGCAGGTGGAAACCTCAGAGACCACTCTGCAACCTAAAATCCTTCAGGATTTGGTTTATTTTTGGCCAAAAATTAAGTCAATAATGTTGATGCACCCCTTCATTCTATTTAATTTCATTTCTGGGAACTGGCTGCTAATGCCTGACCTTGTGTGTTCCCACCAGAGCAGCATTCCCAGGGCAGCAGCAATGTGCTCCACCTTTTCCATGCAGTGTAGCTGAGCCCATTCTGGACTTTCCAGCCCTTCCAAATCCCTCCTGCACCACTGGCCTGTGCTGCTGAGTGGCTGCCCTGTGTCACAGCCCAGGGGGAACCAGTGACACAGTGTCACAGACATATTTTATGAAAAATCCCTTTGCCAGGATCTTTTCTCCTGAGAAGCTTCATTTTTGTTTTGCTGCTTTGGAATGTGATCTGGAGAACTGTTTACCCAGCATGTGAAATTGTTTTTACTTGGTGACCAATGACAGCCAGCTGTGTCGAGGCTGTGAGCAGTCACAAGATTTTATTATCATTCCTTTCAAGCCTAATGATGAAATATTTTCTTCTCTTTTTTTAGTATAGTTTTAATATATCATTTTCTTTTAATAAAATATATATCATAAAATAATAAATCAGCCTTCTGAAACATGGAGTCATGTTTCTCATCTCTTCCCTCATCCACCACCACAACACAGATCTTCAGGTTTCAGATCATTGTCTGGAGTGTTTTTTTGGGAGCTAACACAGACCAGAGTCCTCTGCTTGGATTTCTGCTGCTGTGTGATTGCTCCGATCTCCAGGTTATGCTTTATAATCCTGTTATTCCAGAGCTGCTTCACGACATCTTGTCCTGCAAGCCTCTTTCCCACTCACGTTTTTGCAGCTTGTCAAGTTTTTCTTTGCCACTTTCCCCTACAACACCTTTTCCCTTTTTGTGATTTCTGAGCTTTCTGAGCTTCTCTTACATGAAACCACAACCAAATCCTTCCCAAGGCTTCCTCATCCTTTCTGCTGCTTCTGTTCTATTACCTGGGAACTTTGAGCTGGTTTTCTCACTAAGTATATTGTCCAAGCATTTAATAGCACCTACTTCTTCTCAGCTACATATTTGAAAGAAACCCTTTAATTTTTAATTTTTTTTATCTCTTCACTGTCCTGTTGCATGCCAGTCTGAAAAAAAATGTTTGTATGAAATGGCATTAAACTGGCCTGTGCAGCTTAGCAGAGGCCAGTGGACTTAACTGATGATTTATTTTCTTTCATTCAGTTGTGAAAAGGGTAGTCCAGAGAGCAATTCACTCCAAATGGTTTAGGTCTGGATGAAACACTTTTCAATTTGAAAAGTGCTTATTTCTCTTCATCTCCTGCTATTTCCAGCCTGCTGGGACTTAAAAATTCAGTGTAATGTTCAACCACTGACACCTCTATTTGACATTTTCCTGGACATCATGAGTTGTACTTTGAACAGTGATGTTAATAGTGATGATAACATCTTGCTAACTCTTAATTCAGACTAGACAAGATAGCAGTGCTGCACTTAGGCTGATCACAAGCTGATCTCATCAGCTGATCATTTAAATTTAGTCTGATCAGACCACAAGCTCAGGCTTTTGAGAGGGACTGGAAAGTTGAATTACCTGGTAGGCATTTCTTCCCTGGTTATGCCATGCAAAACTCAGTGCCAAGCCATCAGCATATCTGTCTTCATCTGGCATTTGCAGCTGGTCATGCAAACAGTTTTTAAACCCTTGCTGGCTCTTTAAACCCTGCTGCTCTTGACAGGCATTTCTCAGTGCAAAGTCCTTCAGCGGCCTCTGAGCTCCACACCTTGTGAGCGAGACGTAGCAGAAATAACAGATTGCTGCATGTTTTGCTTGATTTGTGGTTAATTCACGGTGGAACTGGGAAATTAAGGACTCCTATAAATAGCAAGTCTTATATTTACACCTGGGCCTGCTGAGCATGGACCACCTGCAAGGAAAGCAGAGCTGAGCAGCTCCAGCCCCTGTGGCTGTGGGCAGGGCAGAGCAGGCAGAGCTCCCTCCTTCCGAGGGGGAGATAAAGCTGAGAGTGCCCTCGTGGGCAGGCAGGGGCTGGGGGCTGCCCTTGGGATGCAGGAGGTGCACAGAGATTGGATTTGTGGGGTGGTGGGAAGGAATGATGAATCTGACCCCATGTTCTCAGAAGGCTGATTTATTATTTTATGATACTATATTTTATTAAAGAATGCTCTTATTATACTATACTAAAGAATACAGAAAGGATACTTATTAAATGCCAAAAAGATAATAATGAAAACTCCTGACTCTTTCCAGAGTCCCCACACAGCTTGGCCCTGATTGGCCAAAGAGTGAAAACAACTCACAGCAGAATCCAATGAAACAATCACCTGTGGGTAAACAATCTCCAAACACATTTCACATAAGCACAACACAGGAGAAGCAAATGAGATAAGAATTGTTTTCCTTTTCTCTGAGGCTTCTCAGCTTCCCAGGAGAACAATCCTGGGCGAAGGGATTTTACAGAAAATGTGAATGCCACAAAGGGGAGAAGGGAAGAGGAGCTTTGATGGAAGGTTGGATACAGAGATTATTGTGCCAGGCGGAAGGAGGAAGTTGACTTTGCAGGGAAGGAGGAAGAGGGAGTGTAACAAAGCTGTGAGGACATCAGCAGCTGGTCCTAAGAGCCCTGGGGCTCAGGCCATAGAGCTTGTGACTGATTTAAATATGTAAATATGCTTGGCTGAGGCTCCATGGAGCTGCATGGGCTCCATCACAGGGTGTGCTCTGCTGGCCCCACCAGCCCAGGGCTCACCTGCTTCTGCTTCCATCTGGAGAGAAAATCACTGAATGCAGTTTGGATGGTGACGGGCTGGAGGGAGGCAAGTGACAGACCATCACAGCATTGTGTACAGTGGCTGTGGTTTGAAAACCACAGGTGAAACAACCTCAGGGGAAGCTCCCTCTGGATCTCCTCTTTCATGGCAGCTCCCTGCTAGCAGGGCTGAGCTTCTCTTTGCATGTTCCCCTCTCCAGCTCAACCACCTGGTTTTGCAGAGCTGGTGGGAGCTGCAGACCTGTAGCAGCAATGGCCTGGGCCAGTCTGGAACAGATGATGGGCCAGAAATGGCGAGGAGACATCCACACACACAGGAAAGCTCATGAGCTTTGTCTTCTAGAGCTCCCAGGATGGGCAGATGGAGCAAAGGCTCAGAGCTTCATCCTCTAGAGCTCCCAGGATGGAGAGACATGGAGGAAAAGCTCAAAGCTTCATTCTGGAGCACTCAGAATGGACAGAGATGGAGGAAAGGCTCAAAGCTTCATTCTGGAGCACCTAGGATGGAGAGACATTGATGAAAAGCTTAATGCTTCATCCTCTACAGCACCCAGGTTGGAGAGAGATTCAGGGAAGGCTCAAAGCTTCATTCTGGAGCACTTGGGATGGAGAGATGGAGGAAAGGCTTAAGGCTTCATCCTCCAGAGCATCCAGGATAGAGACATGTGGAGAAAAGGCTCAAGGCTTTGTCCAGTAGAGCTCAACAGTGGCTGGGATTGCTGCTGCAGTGGAGTGAGCACCTCATATTGCATATTTACATGTTTAAGTCAGTCACAAGCTCCATGCCTTCCCCACATGTAGAGACCATCAATAGCAGCTTTATGCAGGCAGGAGCAGGACCTGGGCACTGGAGCAGCAGCACAGTGTCAGGGGAAGTCAGTACAAATTGCTCCATGGGCTGGACATTAAAGCAAGGAGTGATATCACTCTTAAAATAAGAAACTTCATGTAATGTGCTTTAATGGCTGAATAATTGCTGTGAGCAAAGAAAGAGGCTTTTGTGAGGGAGGATCAGGGAGAGCCAGGAGTGAGTGCTCATGACATCACAGCAGTGCACAAGAGGAACTTTATTCTCACAGCTCCTCCAGAAGGGCTCCTCGAGCTGCCAGTCCCAGATAACTCAGTGGGAGACTGGAGAGAAGAGTTAATAAAATGATTGATTTACAGCTGGAAAAAATTACAGCCTGAAAACTGGCAGGCTGACATTGTTTGAAAGATGTGCTAGAAACCTCCCCCCTGCTTTTTTTATTTTTTTCTTTATGAGAAGAAGGTCATTTGCACCTAAATTTGGAGCTTGCAGCACTTGAACTGGTATTTTGGGGGGACTCACTGTCAGTCACCCTTCATGGGAAACAGTTGTCAAACTATTATCATCCTAATTTAGCTGTGTAAAAATAGATCTGAAAAGTTTGTACCTTCTTATGGTAAGTTTAAAATATTTTATTTTAATTTACCAGCTGTGGATCAGACCCAAAACCTTTATGTGTTTCTTATTGCAGGGTTTGGGTGCAGCATGTTTTCTTTACTTGTTAGGGAAAACTGTCAACTTTGTCTCAACTCTGTATATATTTTTAAGGTGGTTTACAAGCACAAGGCAAACTAAGGGTCCTTTCACAACTTTTGGAGCTGGTCCATCATATTTTTTTTTATATTTACTTTGTAAAAATACTTCTTAAGGTTGAAACACATAATTTACTGTTGATAGATACAAAATCCTGGGGACACTGCATTGTGTCTTTGCAGATAAATCGTTTTTTGGGGTTTTTTTAATATGGAATTTCTCAGGTATGATGGTAGAGGCAGCTTCAGGAGCTGTTTGCAGCAAAAGGCAAAAGGCATCCATAAAAAAGTAGATGTTGAGAGGCAGCTCTTTTATGCTTTCAATCTTCAACCACTCATTTAAAACCAGATTTTTATTTTTGGTGTCAGTATGTTTGATCCGGCCAATAAGGCACAAGTCTGGCTTTCAGAAATCTTTCATGGGCTTCCAAAGATGTAACAAAATTTGCTCCAGACTGGATTTGACTCAGACTAGACGTGGAAAAAACCCCAAAAACCTTCACAAATGTGTGTGACTTGAGGGTAATCGTGTAAGATACAATGAAGAGAAATTAGAAGGATGTGGTGTTTATTGCAGATGAAGAAAAAAAGAAAGGAAAATAAGGCCAAACATCAGCAATAAACACTTTGAGGCAGCCACAAACACAGTGACATTATGTCCACAGCTCATCTCTGTTGCTGAAGCCTCTTTAGAAAGTGAGTGTCTGAAAAAGAGCAACACAATTGATGAACTTTTGTCTCTCTCAGGAAGAAATGTAGGCTCTGTGTTGGCTTTTGCATGAGATAATCATCAAGCTGTTTGTATTTTTAGAGAATAGAAAGGACCAAGGTAAACTACAGAGGGAGAGCAGCTGAAGAGGTTTAAAAATTTTCTGCTGTTTGAGTCCAGTGGACTCAGAAGGCAGATGAGTTTTACCAAGAACTCACATCTTTATTTGAGACATATTGAGATCTTATCTTCATCAGACAAAATCACTGGTGTACCAACAGTCTGTTATCACATTCTTTTGGAGTCTTGTCAAGTAAATCTACTTAAAGAGTTGTGCTCTGTGCTAAAAACCTCCTGAACAACTCAACAACTCTCCCACGCTAAAAATAGCCCTCAGTTTTACCTAAATCTATGCTGACATGTCAAATTAACTTCATTTCCTCCTTGGGAATGAGAGCCAAGTGATGGCTTTTGAATAAGGAGGCTTTTGGCAGTGTTTGGATTGATGCTCTCCTAACTCAGGGCAGTGCTATCTGGAGGAAAAGACCAAGTGGAAGATGTAATTTCAATACAGACTTGGTTCAAAACACCTCATGAGAACAAAATGATCTCAACAAGCCGTGTAGCTGATTAGGAGCCCAGCAATGTGAGAAGTGTAAAACAGGACATTTTAAAAGAACACAAATGCACAAGTACCACATCAAAGCTAATTGACTGAAAAATGGGCTGGCATAAAAATGGATCACTGGTTAAACATGGGCCAAAATCGCAATATAATGCAAATCCTCAGTCAAATCTCAGTCAGGGATGGATGAAGAAAACTTCTTTGCTTCTGGGTGTGTTTGAGGCTTGTTGCTGTCAAGGCGGTCACAACACAAAGCAGAGACCACAAGCAGTCTCCAATGGCAACTCTTTATTATTGAACATGACCTTTTATACACTTTCCAATTGTTTATGCTTCTTCTGCCTTAACTATTGGCCACAATAAGTCAACATAACACTATTGGTGAAAAGTTACAGTGACTTCAACTAACTTTCTAAAAATGCTTCGTCCAGCTGCGAAGTTCTCTTACCTTTCTTCAATTCCTCACTTCTCTTGGTCTCTTTGGTTACAGCCTTGGAGAGAACTCCTTGTCAGCTTCTTCTTGCTTCTCAGCTTGTTCTCTCTCCTTTAGCTCACAGGCCTGCTGTTGGCCCCTTCACAGAGGCTCATCCCAAGCTCCACATCCCACTTTGGATCCAGCACAGCTGAAGGAGAGGGGAGCTGCAGGCTGAGCTCAGGAGAGCTGGGAAGGGCAGAGGGGCAGGTGAGGAAGGTCAGGGTTTGGTTCAGAGAGGGGCAGGAGGGGACTGTGACACAAAGAGGGGCTGGGGGTATCAGTGCCTGATTGGTGCCCTCACCCTGCAGGCACTAATTCACCAATATTAGCATTGCTGGGGGGTCTGCAGCCCGGTGGGGCAGTGCAGTGGCTGAATCTCTTCCCTTCCTCTGGAAAACTCCTTGGAACAGCTCCTGGTGCGGTTCCCAGGCGGGCAGCAGGGACATGTGGGGATGGTCTCCTGGCTCTGGCCCTGGCAGCAAAGGTCCCAGCAAGGACTGGGCAGTGCCACCACTTAATGTCTGTCCACCACTTTTGTCCTAATCACAAAACTTGATGGTTTTGTGTTTCTAGGATTCTTCATCTGTAGCATTCTCATACCAATTCTATTTTAGAGCAAATTTTTTGTATCTTTGTCATAATGTTGTTTCTTATTGAATATTTTCTAACCACAATTAAAGCTTTTCTTTCTTTTTGTGCTGCTGGGCTTTTAGTTTTTCCTATTTCTGGGGAGGTGAGGTACAATGATTAGCAAAGCAATCCTTTAAAATTCCAGACTGATCTTTTTTCTTTAAATTAAACCCCCAACTAAAACAGAAACCAGAAGCTCAGGGGTAGGAGCCACAGGAAGATTATTGTTAAGAAGAGAAGAACAGGAGGATAAAATGTGCAGCTTTTGAAAAGTCCTTTCAGTAATGACACAGTTCTCTGTGTTTGCAGATGAGAGAATAAATTAAAAATATTTCTGCCAGTCTAAAGATCGTGATTTAGGAAGCCAAGGTTGCCTAATGGAGTGGAATATCATCTCCATGTTTTCAATTTCCTCCATTTTACCCAAATCATTCACTTCAATAATTAAGGGATAATGAACCGAACAGTTTTCCCTTTTATACCCAACTCTCTCTGGCTAGAGATCCAAGACAATCCTTAAAAATAAAAGAGAATCCTGTCTGCAGAACATGCCTGCAGGTAATGGGAATATCCTTCACTTTCCCTCTCCAGGGCTCTCCTGGCTGCCCTTCCATCAGCTGCCATTCCTTGGGATGCTGTTGGGGCCATCCTGGTTCAGGATCATCTGTCCAGACCCACATTCCTCACACAGCCCCAGTCTCCTGCCTGGAAAATGGCTTTGTGTCCATCCACACAGAGAACCTCATTGATTGGGCAAGAAGAAAAATGGGCTAATCTTAATTAAAGCACTTTTTAAACTTTCCTTGACCTCTCCCTGACACCATCACCTCAGCCTGTGACAGGGATCAGGGCAAGGCAGAGCTGCCCTTAGCCAAGAGGTTGTGCAGAAAAGGGGATTTTCCACAAAATCTGCACTTCTTGCATTTTTCAACCTCTAGTGCAAAAGCAGGATAAACCCTGAGTGGTTCATGCAGGAAAACATTCCTAAATCTTTGCATTCAAGCAGCTGGATGGATTCACACCACATGGGCTTAGGAATTTCCCTGGACAACCCAAGGCCACGAGTGTGACCTTCAGTCCCTGTCCCCAGCAGGGAACTCAGTGGTGTTCCAGTGATTCCAGCCTTGTGCAGGCTGACCTAGAGCAGAGGCTGGACAGAGTTAAAGAATAAAGCAGGGATTTATTAAAAGGATCTCCTCCATGGATCCACCTTGGGCAGCACAAGAGCCCACCCAGGGATGCACCCCAGATGAACCAAAATGGTCACAAAATTAACCAAAAATAAACCAAAATGGCCCCAAACTGGGCACGGGGTCTCTCACTGTGATCAGTTCTGCTCCATTTGCATCTTGCAGTTCATTGTCCCATTCCAGCTTTAGCCCATCCAGTCCCATTCTTGTTTTTCTCTCTCCAGCCCACGTTGTTTGTGCTCTTGGGCTGAGATTTGGATCATTTTTCCTTGGTGCCCAGCTGGAGCAGGAATTGTTTTGTCTCCCTGCTCTGTGCACAGAGCTCACCATCCCCTCATGTGAACCCAGACCCACACACTAAAGCAGCACAGAACCTGAAAAATATAAAAGCTAAAACCTGAGGCATCAGTGCAAGCAGCAGCTCTCCTGACCCATGACCAGCACTCTCAGCTCTCTCCTACAAGGAGACTGAGCCACTTCAAACATCTCTGTCGCAGACATCTTTTATGGAAAATCCTTTCCTTAGTATTTTTCCTCCTGAGAAGCTGGGAGGCCTCAGGAACAAAATGCAAACAATGATTATCTGCTGCTGTGGAATGCAACAGGTGCATCTGTGATTGGCCTCATGTGGTTGTTCCTAATTAATGGCCAATCACAGTCCAGCTGGCTCAGATAGAGAGTCTGAGCCACAAACCTTTGTTATCATTCCTTTCTATTCTATTATTAGCTGGCCTTCTGATGAAATCCTTTATTCTATTCTTTTACTATAGTTTTAATATAATATATATCATAAAATAATAAATCAGCCTTCTGAAACATGGAGTCAGATCCTCATCTCTTCCCTCAACCTGAGACCCCTGTGAACACCATCACACATCTCAAAGACAAGGATCAGGATTTTTAAAAGTGGTTTGTGTGACAAAAGTGTCAATCAAAACAGATCAACATTTGATATTTTAAAATATCAAAAATCTTTCTGTTTTTTACCTAAAATCCACCCAATGCCCATTGCCTTCCCCCATCACAGTGTGTTGCCCCTGACCACCAGGGGCATAAATAAATTAGTTATGAATTTTTCCAAGCAGTAAACTTTCTTATTTGAAAAAAACACTTAAATAAAAAAGAAACAACACTATCTAAGAGCTTTCCATGCTGGAGTCGGAGCTCTTCAGAGCCATGAAGTATTTATTTTAGTTTTTCTTTTTTTTTTTTTTTTCCATTAGGTTCTAATTCTCAATATTTTATAAGAAATTAAATTATACAGGAGAACTGAGTTTTCATTTTGGGGGAGAATAAAAATCCCAAAAGGCATTTTCCTAATTAAAAATGACCACCAAGCACAGGGTGCAAAGAGCATTTTGGATGGGGAGAACTGAGCACAGACTGAAAAAAATCAGAACTGTTTGTTTTTCCTTCAGAGAGGATCAGTTTTAAGAACTGAGCAGACAGCAGTTAATTGAGACTGCTTTGTATTTCACCTCAAAAGTAAAGCAGTGCTTTTTATTCTTTCCTTTTAATCCCACTTTTCTCTCTGAGCCCTCCTGGCTCCCCACGTGCCTTCATCCCACCACACTCCACAGCATTTCCCTGCACTGTTCACCCCAGGGCAAGTGGGAATTTGGGGGCCAAATTTAGGCTGGAATCCCAAGATTGTCCATTCAGACCTTGCAGCCCCTAAAATATTGGTTTTGTGTGATGTGAAAGCTCAGAAAGCTCTGTCAGCGCCAGAGCACCAAATCCTCCGGGGAGCTCCAGGTCCCCTAGCTCAGGCAGAAGGGAGAGGGGCTGAGAGAAAGGAGATGTGTTTTATCAGAGTGAAGCCACCCTAAAAAACAGATAAAATGTGGTAATTCACTTGTGGGTTATTGGTTTAAAAGGGGAAACAATCCAGGTGTCAGTACTTAATTGGATAGTTTAGTCTTAAAAGACCTTGTACCAAGAGATTGTTGGCCATTTTGTGCCTTCTGATGTAAAGCTGCAGAACTCATGGTTGTGAGGCTGTTTCACTGATAAGAAATAATCAACACCTGAGTCCCAACATGAATTACTGTCTCAAGTGCCTTCAATCCAGACCCAGAGAAACTGACAGTAAACTTATGAGTTTTGTAAGAATGTATAAAAAGCATGCATGCTGGAATAAAAACAGTTTGAAGCCTGCTGAAAATGGAGTGTTGGTTTGGATTGTGACTGTCTCAACTCCAACAACCCTTTGGCACCCACCTGAGCTGTGCTTGGTGGGAACATCCAGATTTCTCCCAGTTCACTCTAGGCTGAACTCTGTCAGGGGAAACCCAACCTTGGCTTATTTCTGACCTTGCTTATTTCAGACAAAAAAAAATGTTTGCTGTGACCCACTTCAGTGTCAGAGCTAGCTGGCCTCTCTGCTGGCACATCCAGTGTCACAGATGTCACAGTTGTCCTCCCAGAGCTTTGTGCCTGCCCTGCTGCCTGTGCAGAGGCTGAGAGCTGCAGCAGGGAGCAGCACTCACATGAATGCTGGGGTTGGAATTTGCCATAACTTTTCTCATTAATTACATTCAAATGTTATTAATTATGAGTTCACTTGCCGACATGAAGCTGTTTCACTGTCCAAGAGGCAAAGCTGGGTTGGACACAAAGAGTGAGAGGTTTGTGCTTGCCTCTGATGAACCAGCCACCTTCTCTCAGCACTATCTCCATCTCACCCCCTCTTTGTCCCCCAAATCAGGAAAGAATTTGCATTATTCCTCTGAAAGCGTTAATTGAGAGGAGAACAAATGAAGTTCCAGGCAATTTGAAGAAGCCTCATTACTGACTGAGGGCTTGTTTTGAATCAATGTCCATCAAAGCAACAATTGCACTGCCCTGGCCCAACACCAGAACTGTTCTGGGAGGGCTGGGACGGGGAGAGACAGGGTTTTGTTCTGCAGGAGACAGTTGTGCACATCTAATGATGCCCACTGCAGCCAGCCAGCTCCTGGCTGATTGCTGCACACTCCAGTGCATCCTTTCCAGCATTAAACCCTTATTATCCAGCAGCAGGATGGAGCCCAGGGCTGGGACAGGCTGGGCTCCACTCTGTAAGGGCTCCCAGACAATGTCACACTTCTCTGCCTGGAGACCACCCGCAGCAGGAGGTGCCACTCGCAATTAGGAGGGGTTTTTCTGCTTTGCCTGACTTTTTCCCAGCTGGAAAAAGAGAGAGAGAGCTCCAGCCTGGGCCAGGGTGAGCTGGGAAGGCTTTTCAGAGAGCCCAAAGAGATGAAGAACTTTCTGCACAGGAAGGAAAGGATGCACAGGTTTTCAGCTGGGCTCTGCAACAGCTCCTGGAGATTTTTTTTATTTTTCTCTTTCCTCTTACTTCTCTCCTTTCCCTTTGGCCCAAATTCCCATCTTCAGTCACTTTAGTTCACTGGATGACCCTCTGTATCTCCAGACGTGTCAGGTATCTAAGAAAGGCACAAAAGTAGTGTGGAAACAAGGGAGTCTAAATCAGGTTAAGGGTGCTCCTGCCTCCCTCCATTACCCTTAAAGACATCAACCTATCAATGATCTCACAAACCCTTCTTTTCTCCTTAACTCACTGCCTTAAGGTGCTGCACTACCCTGAGTTGGCTGGTAATTATTGAATGGATGAGAAGGATCTAAGGGATGGAAAGAGAAGAGTTTTCCCAGCAGCATGCAAGGCTTGGACCCAGAGATTTTGCTTTCAGCCCATTTATGCTTCTGGGTGAGCAGTGTAAGGGCCATAAGCAGGGTAAGGGCAAGCAGAATAAGCTGCCCACTGGGCCAGCAGAATTCTCCTGAATTCTCAGAAATCTCCTGATGCTGGATCATCCCAACTCTGTGGGATGATCACTGAATTCAGACACAGCTTAGGGACACCCTGTTAGGGGTAAGAGCAATAATTTTAGCAGCTTGCTTTGTGTTTGCTGCTTGTCAGTGATGCTGAAATAGCAGTGTGACAGGAAAGGAGCTGGGCTGAGCCTGCTTTGGGTAAAAGCTCTGAGCTCTGCATGTGCAGCTCATCACCAGCACTGTCCTCCCACAAGTGCCCAGCTGATTCAAAGTGCTCCTCAGACAATCCAAGAGTAGCTGTTTTCTCTAAACATTTACAACAACAAAATGTGCCTGTGTACATCAGCAGAGAGCCACGGAGAGCCAGGGCAGCTGCTCCCACATTCCTGCTGCAGCTTGTGTATATCCCATTGCTTTTAAAGCAGATATTTACATTTTCAATTTTGGCTTCCTGAGGAGATTTGGCCAGCTCCAGGCCTGGTGCAAAGAGGGTGCATTGCCCTGGCAGGGCACAGCCACACTCCTCCCTCCAGGCAGAGGGGGGACCTGGGGTCTTTGTGCAGGACACACACCTGCACCTCCTGCTTTGCTTGTGACACTGAGTGGATTTTTTATATATTTTATATATTCTTTAGAATATATAAATTATATATATAATATATATATTTATTTATTTTATATATATAATGTATATAAATATTTTATACATACTTTTAATATATTTTATATAGTCTTTAGAATATATAAATTATATATATAATATCTATTTATATAATAAATATAATATATAAAATAATTTGTATATACTTTTTAATATATTTTATATATTCTTTAGAATACATCAATATCTCTAATATATATATTTATATAATATATATTATATACATTTTTACATATATTTATATATTTTATGTATTCTTTAGAATATATAAATTATATATCTAATATATATCTTTATTTATAATATATATAATAATATATATATTTTATATATACTTTTTAATATATTTTATATATTCTTTATTTCACATAGATTTGTAACTTTGTAGTCTATTATTGTAGCTTAGCCTTGTTTCCCAAGGCAGAAAGACAAAACACATTCCAAAACCCCTGTCCTATCTTGGCTCTCCTTAGAAATCAAGGTTAACACCAGCTTTTCAAGGCATGTTTTTATAAACATTGAGTCCTCATCTGAGGGAGGAAGATTTAGAACTGGGGGATGACTTCACTGAGTGTGCTTCTAACTGGGGATTTTTGTCAGATATGATAATTTGCAAAATCTAAATATATAATATAAAAATTGCATATGTGTTGTGCAGGGTGTGCATTTTTGGTGTTTTCCACCTGACAAATGATGCATCTAAGGATCCTTATGTAAAGGTAACCCCTTTTATCAACCTGGCTCATAATTCTACGAGCAGTAAAAAAGGCATCAGTTATCCTTATAAAAAAAGGCACTGGCACTTGGCAGCCTTATTGGAGTGTCCAGGCTGTGCTCTGTGCTGGACTGATATCTAATATATTTATATTTTTATATATTTTATTATTATTTTATAATTTATCACACAATTTTGGTGCAATAAAAACTATTTTGTATGATAGAAATATTATTTGAGGCCACTCTTGCCACCACCTGAGGTCCCTGGCAGGGATGCTGCTGAGGGAATATTGCACATCATGGAAGGCTGAGAGCCAAGGAAACCCACCTTGGACATCCCATTCTCACCTGCAAACCAGAGTGGCAGCACTGCAGATCCTCTGCTTTCAAATTGAGCCACTCACGGAAGTTCAGAGATTTTTAGAGCTGGAGAAATTGTGGTGGCTTCAGCAATGAGCATCACAAGGGATGCAGGAAACAGTCTGGCTTTCTGCTCAGCATGGTTCTCACCAGCTCCTTCTGGGAATTAAAGAAGCTACCAAAGGCTGGGAGGAGAGAAATTGCCATCCAGCCCATGCTGGGCTCTGGGGAGCCTGTGTTTTTATCAGACAGCATGTGAGAATTTCAGTCTTTCCCTCCTTAATGATGTCTTGGAGCAGCACAATTCCCATCTCAGATGAGGTCTGACTGCCCAGAGGAGCAGTTCTGCCAAGAGAGCAGAAGGACAGGCAGTGTGTGTGTCCTGCCAGGATCCTGGTCCCCTTGGGAAGGCTGCACACCCCAGGATGGGTGGGACACTGCCAGGGGAGGTGTCTGCAGCCTTCTCACTCCTCCTGGCATGTGTCACCATCATATTTTCTGGAAAAATCCCCTTGCCCAGGATTTCTCTCCTGGGAAGCTAAGAAATCTCAGAGAAAAAGGAAAACAATTCTTATCTCATTTGCCTCTCCTGTGTTTTGCTGCTTTGGAATGTGTTTGGAGATTGTTTATCCAACAGGTGATTATTTCATTGGTTTCATGTGAATTATTTTCACTCTCTGGCCAATCAGTGCCTAGCTGTGTTGGGACTCTGGAAAGAGTCATGAGTTTTCATTATTATCTTTTTAGCCTTCTGTAAGTATCCTTGCTGCATTCTTTAGTATAGTTTAGTATACTTGAATATAATATAGATCATAAAATAATAAATTAGCCTTCTGAGAACATGGAGTCAGATTCACCATTCCTGCCTTCCTCTGGGAACCCTGAAAATACAATACTGAAGCTCATGGGTGTGGGTTACAAGGAGTGCTGTCCACAAGGTTAACACTTTGTTTGTTACAAAATATAAAATATGTGAGACTGCTGGGGCTGGTTTTGGAATCTCAGAGCTTTCTGATTTCTGCTAACAACATGCCTTGAACTACCAGCAGGTAATTGAGAAGGTCAAGGGAGGAGGAAAAGGGCACTCTGGGGTTGTATCTGGTGCCTCCACTTCCTTCCCTTCTTTTTTCCCTGCCTATCCATGGAGGGGATCCTCAAAAAATATACATTTATATTTGTTTCATTCCAGGTGGTTTTTTTTTCTTTTGATGGAAAGATAAAAAAGCCTTTTCACACAATGAGACACAAGTGATCTTATATATTAAACAAAATGCTGACTGTTTAAGGCCAAAACCCTCCAGGGGGGGATTTTTAGAACATTGCCTTAGGACCAGAAGGGAATTGGAATATCCTGTGCAGAGTGATGAAATATTCTATAACTCCTTCTGCAGGGCATGATCCCATAAACCCAGGTGTTCCCCTGGTAGAACACAGGGACCTCCTTCTCTCCCCCAAGCTGCTTCCCATTCACTTTAATTATCTGCTGTTTAATTTACCTGCACCACAGCAGGGATCTTGCATGCTTGGTCACCTTTAATGGCTGCTCAACAGGAGAGATTTAATTAAATTAGCAAGTTCAAAAACAAAGCTGGAAATGAAGAGAAAATAACCCTGGCATGTTAAACATAAAAAAACTTCATCACTTAATAGTGACATTAACAAATGATCTTCACTACTAATTTTCCAAATGACCAAGTCTGATATCTGATGGAGATACAGGGAATTCTGGTAATTCTCTTTTAATCATTTCCCTTCACATGATGGAAGATGGGAACTGCTCACCAGTAACACGGTGCTGGGCCCGAGGGGAGAGGCAATTCTTCATGGGAGACAAGCTCAGGTTTTGTGTTGGAGCAGCATCAGTGTGAGCAGAGAGCAAGGCAGGGAGAGCAGAGTGCAGCGGGGCTTTAATCAGAGAGCAGCTCTGGATTGCTGCTCAGCTTTGCTTCCACGTGGCAGCACCTCCAGAGAGAATATAAAGACCTGAGTGCTGTAAAGCACTGCAATTTCATAGCAGTTAACAGCAAGAGACCATAAAATCTGTGTTGCTTTTTGCTTCAGCCTCCCCTTGAAGATCCATCTTCTCGTGCCTACGTGAATCTCTGATGAATCCCTGAGAGCCAAGAGTTTATTTATATTTCTGTTTGCTCTTCCCCTGTTAACTGCCACCATCTGCTTTCACCTCTGTGAGTTGTGCCGTGCATCCCATCTTGGACTCTGCTTTCACTCCCAGATTTCATAAATAAACCTTACAAAATCAGGCAATGGGAGCTGGCACTGACTGCAGCATCTCCCTCCATCAGCGTTTGATGTGGATGAGCTTTGCACTCCTGTAGCAGCTTTATCTTCTCCTTGCTCACCTTTCAGAGCAGCTGCCCGTTTGTGTCACATTCACATTTTCTGAAAAATCCCTTTGCCCAGGATTCTTCTCCTGGGAAGCTGAGAAGCCTCAGAGAAAAATTAAAACAATAATTATCTGATTTGCTTCTCCTGTGTTTTGCTGCTTTGGAATGTGTTTGGACATTGTTTACCAACAGGTGGTTGATTCATTGGTTTCTGCTGTGAGTTATTTTGACTTATTGGCCAACTGGGGCCAAGCTGTGTAAGACTCTGGAAAGAGAACCACAGGATTCATTAATATCTTTTTAGCCTTTTGTCTGTATCCTTTCTGTATCACGTAATTTTGTTGTGATATTTTATAAATATTTTATAATAATATTAAATATAATAATATTTAATTATTATCTTGAAATCTAATAATATTTTAAATTATTTAATAATAATTTTATATTTATCACACCATTTTGGTGCAATAAAAACCATTTTGTGTGATAAAAACATTATTTATCGCGCCATTTTGCTGTGATATTTTATAATTATTTTCTATTTTATAATTTGTAATTTTCTATTTATCACACCATTTTGCTGTGATGTTTCATAATTATTTTCTATTTCATAAATTGTAATTTTCCATTTCTTACATCATATTTATGAAATTAATGCATGAAAAGCCCAGCTGAGGCCTGCAGCAGAGCCCTGGTGCTGCTCACAGCTGGGGCAGCTGCTGCTCAAAGCCTCAGTTTGGTTTAGTTTAGCTTCCAAAGGCAGCAAGTAAACATTCCCAGTGAGGACACTTCTTCCAAGAGGCTCAGCCAAGTGGGGTTTCCTTCTCCCTGTTTATGGGAAAGCATTTTGTTTAGATAAAAATCAAACAAGCAAATCCACACATTCCTCTCTGGCACATCTCAGCCAGCCCCTGGGATGAAGATTTAGCACAAACTCGGGGGAAATTTGCATTATTAATCCTTTATTTCACCCTGGCTCTGTGTGTGGGGGGCAGAGGCAGCACAGCCTGGTTTAGGTGATGGGATAGGTGGGAAACACCACTGGTGGTGCAGCCTGAAAACCAAGAGCTACCTGAGATCCATCAGAGCAGAAATTCCCCTTTGAAGGACTCAAACCCACCCAAAAGCTGAGATTGCTTGCACTGTGTCCTCAAGAATAAGAATTTCCAATTCTGCCCTTCAAGGCAGGTTGATAATTTATTTCTACATGAACATCAGAGAAAAAGATTTACACCCATGTTGTACCACTCAAAATAGGCTTTAAGTGAGAATTAATTACTACCTGTACCTCTGAGCAGGGTGAATTTCCCCTGAGCCTGAATCAGTTCTGCCCAAGCCTTTTGTGCAGTTATTATTTCTTTCATTAAAGGGCTCTAGAAGAAGGGATGAAGATCTCCACTGAAAACAGCTGGTTTAATTTTTGCTCTTTATTTATAACAACTCAGGTCAACATCTGATTTCTGGCAAGCAAAGCCCCAACATCTGCAGGAGGAGAGGCCTTTGCCTGCCCCAGCTTGCTGGAATTTTCCAGATAAAGGGAGATATTTTCCCAGTTAATGGGAGATATTTTCCCAGTTAATGGGAGATATTTCCTCAGTTAATGATAGTCTGTTGGGGTGGGGATGAGGTGACCAGTGGTCATTTTTTGAATGCACAGCTGGGTGTCACAGGACAAGAGATGGAGGGAAAACCCAACCTGGTGCAGAGGTGGACTCCTCAATCATGCTCCAAGGAGCCAGGTTTTATTTCTGGGCCTGCTTTAAGGAACAGGAGCCTCCTCATCTCATGTTGGATGTGTCCAGTTTGCTCCATGATTTGTGGGAAGGGTCTGGTGTCACTCCCATGTCCCCCCTACCCTGCAAAGATCTACCAGAAACACTGATGTCATGGTTTTCTCAGCAGCAAAGACCCCAGAAGTTTGTGCAGCAGGTCAATAAATCAGTTTGTCCCTACAGCTGAGGAGGACAGGGCCCAGTGTTAAGTGGCTTCTCCAACTCATCCATGAAATATCAAGGAAAAAAAAATATCCTAGCCATACCTAGCTATATTTCCCTTAAAATGCTGAATGTCACTGCTTTTCAAGTCAAAATTGAGGAAAGAATCTCTAGTTGGAAAATCCTGGAAAACACCATCCTGCCTGGCAGAGGAGCTTCCCAAAGTGACACCTCAGAGTCCTCACAAGCCACAGAACATTTCCCTGGGAGCTGCTGGTGCAACCTGGGCATTGTCCTGCTCACACACACAAACCCTGGGTACCTGTGCGTGTCATGGGTGACCTGGGGGCTGAAGCACCTTGGTGTTCATCCATCCTGAGCATGATCATGAGCACCACCCTTGCCTTCTTAAGGGCTGGTCCTTCACCTCCCTACCCTTAGGATTTGACCCCAAATGATTCCAGAAGTAATTTTATAGCTGATCAGCATGACATGAGACAGTTGGGATGCACCCAGGGAACCTGCAGGTCACTGATTGCTTTTCCTCTGATATTCACTGGGGGTGAAGGTGAGGAACAAAACCATCAGGACCAACCTCACTGTCACAGACATCTTACATGGAAAATCCTTTCCTTAGGATTTTTCCTCCTGAGAAGCTGGGAGGCCTCAGGAACAAAATGCAAACATTGATTATCTGCTGCTGTGGAATGCAACAGGTGCATCTGTGATTGGTCTCATATGGTTGTTTCTAATTAATGGCCAATCACAGCCCAGCTGGCTCAGACAGAGAGTCTGAGCCACAAACCTTTGTTATCATTATTTCTTTTTCTATTCTTAGCTAGCCTTCTGATGAAACCTTTACTTCTATTCTTTTAGTATAATTTTAATGTAATATATATAATAAAATAATAAATCAAGTCTTCTGAAACATGGAGTCAGATCCTCATCTCTTCCCTCATTCTAAGACCCCTGTGAACACGGTCACACCTCACCTTCAACTGGATTAATGGACTGGTTTAAACCAATCAGTTAAAATTATGATTAATAATTTTAATTTGATTAGATTAATTGTCGTCAAGGTGAAACCCCCAGACAGAGACATGGGAAGGCCTAAAAATAGTTAAAATCAGTCTGAGAGACTCACTGGAGCAGTGATCTGCCAGCTCTGAGTCCCCCAAACCCTCCCCATCCTCACAGTCCAACCCCCAAACAAAGGGAGCCAGTTCCTGATGGGGATCATGCTGGGCACCCCCAGCAAGGAGGCATTGCAAGGGTTAAGGCTCTTGGCAGCGTTTCAGTGGCACGCTGCAATAAAATATTTTATGGCATTTTTACAATATTGTGCAATGGGATTTCCAAACCTCAGAAGAAAACAGGGAATTAAAGCACGATGCAGCTGAGCAGAGCCAGCCCAGCAGGTGAAGGTTTATCAGGAGATAAACCCTCTCCTGTCCCAGCCCTCCCTCCACCCTGGCTGCAGGCAGCTCCCCATGCCCTGGGCCAGCCCAGCTCCCCTGGGGCTTCCTTTTGGTGCGATTAAAAACCATTTTCTGTGATATGTCAGAACCCAGGACATCCCTCTGTCTGCCCTGGAGGACTCCAGACACTGGTAGGGGGCTCAGAGACCTTGGCATGGGGTCAAAAACACCTGTGCCTTTGATTTTAGCCCATGGAAACAATTAGCAACTATGTGTGAAGAGTTACAAGCCACAAGGGTTTGAGTAGAATGAGAGTGAATTTGTCACAGGATGAAAAAGTAGAATTTTGGGGTTTTTAGAACGGGGGTTCAAGAGGCAAGATGGAGGAATCTGGGCGTGTCCTGTCCTTTGTCAGAACCCAGGACATCCCTCTGTCTGTCCTGGATTGCCCAAACCCCTGCCAGGGGGCTCAGAGACCCTGGCACAGAGCCCAAGACCCCTGTGACTGATTATGACTCATGGAAAAAATTAGCAACATTGTATGAGGATCTGCAAGCCATGAAAGTCTAAATAGAATAATAGTTTGTCACAGGGTGAAAAATTGATTTTTGGGGGATTTAGAATGGGGGTTCAAGAGGCAAGATGGAGGAATCTGGGCGTGTCCTGTCCTTCTTCTTGCCCTCCATCTTCTGCTGTGATGGTGGCACTTCTGGATTGGTTTAGAGTAGAGACAGACTGTCTAACATAGGTAATGGGTATTGGAAAATTATTGTAAATAAAGAACACATAGTTAAATTACTTCTTAGTATAAAAAGCAGTAATTTCAATTATTTCTTAGTATAAAAAGCCAACACCACCCCAAGTGCAGGGACTGTGCCACAACCAGACGTGCTGGACAGATCTCAGCAGGTCAGAGAGAGAATGGAATAGATAAGAGAAAATAACCTTGAAAGGCAGAACTGACAAATCTTGACTTCTTCTTTGGTCACAGGGCTGGGAAAAAGAGATTTTTAATACTTTGGGAGCCATTTCAAGCACAGAAAACCCAAGACTTCCCAGCACATCTGGGCTGGGTTTGTGTTTGTGCCACATATTTCCACAGTGAGCACATCTCACATGTTGCTGCAAACAGCCCCCAATAAACACCAGGGCCAAGTGTGCCTGGATATTACAGCATGTTAAACACCCTCCATCCCCAGCCATGTCCTCCTAGTGGATAAATAAAACAATAAAAGAAATAAAATATAACATCTCTTCTTAAAATAACACAGTAAAAATGAATTTCCTCTTGAGATGGGTTCCATTGTCCATCAGGTTGTCTCTGAGTCACAGAGCACCCAGGCTGTGGGAGCACTGTGCCCAAACACAGGACCAGAGGGCTTTTCTGATCATCTCTCACTGCTCCAGAAATTATGTTCCCTTTTGAATGTGCTGGAGAAGTAGAAAATTTGGCTGCAAATCCAAGGTAAACTTGACCAGCAGTGTTTCTGGTTCTCAGAACTCCTTACAGCATGCAGGATCTTTAAAGCTGGGTGATGGAAAAGGCCTCTTTGCCTCCCCCAAGTAAGATCTTCCTTCCCCATTTCAGCCCTTCTGGTAACAACATGGGGCAGGAATTCACTTTTAAAGAGGTTCTTCTGCAATCACTTTATTCCAGGAACTGGCACTCCAAGAAAAATCCCAAACATCTTAAAATAACGTAGTAAAAATGACATTTCCTCTTGAGATGGGTTCCATTGTCCATCAGGTTGGCTCTGAGTCAGAGCACACAGGCTGTGGGAGCATTGTCCCACACACAGGACATGGGGTGGCTCAGGAGCAGAGGGTTCTTCTGAAGATTTTCTCTCACTGCTCCAGAAACTATGTTCCCCTTTTGGATGTGCTGGAGAAGTAGAAAATTTGGCTGCAAATCCAAGGTAAATTTGAGCAGAACTGTTTCTGGTTCTTGTGGATAAAAGAACACTCCTTACAGCATGCAGGATCTTTAATCCCCAAAACTGGGTGGTGGCAAAGGCCTCTTTACCTCCCCCAAGCAAGATCTTCCTTCCCCGTTTCAGCCCTTCTGGTAACAACATGGGGCAGGAATTCACTTTTAAAGAGGTTCTTCTGTAATCACTTTATTCCAGGAACCGGCACTCCAAGAAAAATCCCAAACATCACAAAGCTTGGCAGAAAATTGTACAAATTGGCAACACTACATTCAGAGTGAGGCAAGCTAAGAAAAGCCTAATCCAATCTTATGCTTTAGAGGAACAGCATGGTGGAAACAGAGAAACAGACTGCCTGGGGTGGCTGGGAAAGAAAGGCTTGTCCCAGCATGGGATGTGTGCAGGTTCTCAGCAGAGCAGATTCACAGAGGAAGCCCCAGCGTTTAAACCTCTGCAGGCACAGACATCTCCTGCCACGGCTGATTTGGCTGATCAAACAGAGCAAATCCCTCTCTCTGATCCTGCTGATGGCTCTAAATTGCTTTAACCATTGTGAAATGAGCCACACAATGCATTTTCAATGTAAGCAATTTTCTTTTTTCCTCTTTGAGAGCTCTTTGGCCTGACTTCAGCGGGAGGTTCAGCTCCCTTGGAAGGGGCTGCTGAGGAGCTGGGGTGTGTGAGGACTCACCTGAATTGCTTACATGCTTTTGTTTCCTCCTCTGGATTACTGAAATGCCTTTTATCACACAGCTGTGCCCAGAGATTCCTTGCTGTGGGTGCTGCACACCCTCACACGAAGGCACCTTTGTTTGGGAGGGTTTTATTAGAGCCTCATTAGGCAAGAGGGTGACCTGAATGGGGTCAGACTGGGGCTGGACACCTCCTCTGAGGGCGTCTGGCTCTTTTCAAAACAGGGTCTCCCTTTGCTGCCCAATGGAAAATGTTGGGAGTTGTCACCTCCCCATAAATCCTGGTTGTTCCAGCTCCTCCTCTGCAGCACCTCTTCTCCAAGCCCAAGCAACTCCATGGGTAGAAGCAACAATAGTTGTCTCATTCACATTCTCTGAAAAATCCCTTCACCCAGGGTTTTTCTCTGGGAAGCTGAGAAGCCTCAGAGAAAAGGGAAACAATTCTTGTCTCATTTGCTTCTCCTGTGTTGTGCTGCTTTGGAATGTGTTTGGAGATTGTTTACCCATGGGTGATTGTTCCATTGGATTGGAAGAGAAGGTTTTTACAGGTGATAGGAAGGTAGGAGGGGAAGTTTTGTCTCCCCTTTCTGTCACCCTGGTTTTTTAAGATTTTCAAAGCCTTCTGATGTTGATGTTCTTGTAGTGAACTTTCTCTCACACTTTCTGTAAATAACTCATTGTTTTGCATTCATTTATAGAAGAAGAGAGAGTTGATGGTCTGTTAGTTTGACCAGTGTCATTGCAGAGGTGGCACTGTCACCCTCCAATCCACCGTCACTTTTGTAAAACTATAAATGTTAGAATCAGAAAATAAACTTCCCTTTTTTCTTTTCACATTGAAAACAGTGGTGTGCTTGTGTTCTTTCATGTCCTATAGTGACACCTTTCAGCTCCTGTAGTCCCAGTAAATATTGCAACAATGCAAAACTCTTCCCTTTTGCCTGTGGACCTACCCAGGCTCCCCCCAGCACCTCACAGTGTCCAGCATCACCTCCAGTGGTTTTCTTTACACAGGAGGGTTTAATGCCCAGCTTGGGCTCCCAGAGCACCTGCAGCTCACCTTGAACACTTTTTCCATCCAGGATCCTTGGAAAGCATCTGCTGGTGGCAGCAGCTTTCCTGCAGAGCTGAGGCTGAGCCTGGACCACTCTCTAGGCACCCTGCCTTCCAGGCCAGCTGCTATCAATGGCATCAGAACTTGGATTACACCAATTCCTGTGACATTGCCCAAGTGAAACCCTGCTCCCCGAGGGAGGCTCAGCTTCATTGGCTCTGCTTGTTAATATTGTATTATTGGCAGCCAGATGGTGCAGGGACAGGCAGTTTTCATTCATTTCACTGATATCCCTCAGTGGAAAATGATTTCTGCTTATCTTTCATCCTCACAGGCTTCAGCTGGAACAAAGTGTTGAGGGCAGCACCCTCCACCAAAGTCACCACGAGGAAGTGCCTGGCTGGCAAGCGGATGTGAAGAGGTCTGTCTGTCTGTCTGTCTGTGCTGCGTGCAGTTAAAACAGCTCCATGGGATGGCTGGGGCAGTGGGAAGAGGTGGTGGCTCCTTCCTGCCAAGCCTGGAGAATGCCTGCAGTGGTGCTGCTGGAAGGGCTTTGCTCCTTGCTGTCACCATGATATTTTATGAAAAATCCCTTTTGCCAGGATTTCTCCTCCTGACAAGATGAGAAGCCTCAGCTCCTCCAGGTTTTGCTGCTCTGGAATGTGACCTGGAGATTGTTTATCCAAGCATGTGAATTGTTTTTAATTAATGGCCAATCACAGCCAGCTGTGTCAGACTCTCTGGTCAGCCACAGGTTTTTATTATTGATTCTTGTCTGGCCTTCTGATGTCTCCTTTCTCTTTCTTTAGTAAAATAATATAATATAATATAATATAATATAATATAATATAATATAATATAATATAATATAATATAATATAATATAATATAATATAATATAATATAATATAATATAATATAATATAATATATCAGCCTTCTGAAAACTTAAAGTCAATTCTCATCTCTCACCTCATCCTGGGGACCCCCACAACACAACAACACCTTTCTCCTTTTGTTTCTCTGTTCCTGACTTCTGGAATGACACTCAGAGCTTGCAGTGGATGCTCAGAACACAAAGCCCCCAGAAGCATCACCAAAAACTTTCTAGATGAAGCCTCCTGGGATTTAGAAGAAGTTTCTGAGCCCATCAAAGTCTAAAGCTCATGGGAAGTTTAGGTTGGACACCAGGAAAAAATTCTTCACTGAAAGAGCAACTGGCACTGGAATGGTCTGGAGGTGTTGGGTCATAGCTTGGACTTGATGATCTCAAAGGTCTTTTCAGCTTGTGGAATTAATTAATTAATTCTGTGATTCTGTGCAAGAAACCAGCCCCAGGTTCAGCTGAAACTTTGGTAAACCCAGGTTTAAGGTTTGTTCAGCCTCAGACATCTCGTCCTGAGTGAGGCTCCTGATGTGTCTGGACCAGCCCAGGGCCATGCTGCCAGGCAGCAGCTGGGACCTGCTGGAGGATGGAGCAGCTGAGCCCTGGTTTATTTTATTTTATTTTATTTTATTTTATTTTATTTTATTTTATTTTATTTTATTTTATTTTATTTTATTTTATTTTATTTTTTATTTTATTATTTTATTTTAGTTCTATTTTTATTTTATTTTATTTTATATTTCATATTTTATTTTATATATTATATTTTTTATTTTTATACTTTATTTCATTTTATTTTTATTTTATTTTATTTCATTTCATTTCATTTTAATATCTTGTAATATCTTTATAATATATCTTTATATCCTATTTCATATTTTTAATTTTATTTTATTTTATTTTATTTTATTTTATTTTATTTTTATATTTTTATTTTTATTTTTATTTTTATTTTTATTTTTATTTTATTTATTTTTATTTAATTTTATTCTGTTTTATTTTTATTTTCCTGCTGACCCACCCGTGAGTGCTTCACTGCCACAACCAGCATGTGCTCCCCAGGTCAGCCACTCACCAGGAACATCACCAGCAAAATAGCAAACAGATGTCATCCAAGATCATTCATAAATATTTGATAGCCGCCTGTGAGCCCTTTGGTGAAAGACAGAGACCTCAGCCCTGCTCCAAGCTAATTACTGAATGCCAACAAATGCTTTTAATTGGGTTGGTGGCAGTGACAATGTTACTGACAGCAGCAGAGAGAACAGCCTGCTGGTGTGGATTTGCTTTGCTGTGGATACCCCTGGTAATAAAATGTAAATTGAGGGTGATGCATAAGGGTTGGGAACTTCTGTTGTGTCTCATTGAATTAACACAGAAACCCAAGGAAGGATGGGAGTGAGGGGATGCAGGGAACTGCTGGGAGGACATGGGCAGGAGAAACTTTGCATTTGGTGTTTGCAGCCAGCTGGAGCCGAGCAGGCAGCGTGGAGTGAGGAAAGGGATAAATTGCAGGAATCTGACCCGTGTGCTGTCTGAGTGCACATCCTGAACCAACAGGGTGTTTTCCAAAAGGGATCCTGCTGCAATCACAGCAAAAATCCCATTTTCTCAGCTCTTTCCCAGTGACAGAGGTGTCAGCAAAGAGGAGATATGAAATGAAGGGGGAGAGGGTGCAGGATTCAAAGAGGCTTCTGTTCATGGGCTCCATGTATTTGCCACACTCCACTCGTTTCCAGAGGCTGCAGAGCTGTCCCCATGTCACCAGGGATGATGTGACACTTCATTTGTTGCTCTTTCCAGAGCATTTTGAGGTCTTTGTTTGAAAGGAGCTTTTATTAAACTTCCTGCATGCTAAGAACTGCCTAAAACTAATAAACAGGGTTTAAAGGAAGCGATTTGGGGACATGACAGCAGCTTGGTTCTGTGTGCTCCTGGGTGTGTGTGTGTGTGAAGTGCCTGCAGCTCACAAATTCTCTTGAGAACACCCCTCCTTTGGGAAGGAAAAGACTCCTACACGAACATAAGACTTGAAATGGCAATATTTGATATGCAAGCATTAATCCCCTCTTCAAGCAGCCCGTTTATTAAAGCTGGGCAAGTTTGGTTTTTGAAGGCGGTTTCTCAAGATGTCATTATCCTGCTGCTGCAGCAGATTAGCGGATTGCTGGGAGGATGCAATTTGAGCTCAATTAATTCTGCTTCAAGTCCCAATTCAGTGGTGCTAAATAGCTCTCAAGGCCTCTCATCAGGCTCTCCAGCACTGCAGGAATGCTGCCCTGGGACTGGGCTTGCACCCCATGCCAGGCACTGTTTACTCCATCACTCCCTCTTTTCTAGAGGAATTTTTTTGCTCGGTTACTCAACCTTGTGTCCAGGGAGCAAACACTGAGCTGGTCTTGCAAAATATCCACCTCAGCATTCAGTTTTTCTTTATTTTTCTTTTTGTATCACTTCCCTTAAGTCAGTGAAACTGTTGGCACAGTCATTCCCACGTCTTCTTGGATACAGCGATGAGAGGGAATGGCAGAGCTAAGCAGATAAACTAAAAAAGCAGTGAAATAAAAGTCATCACTTCACAAGCAGGGTTTGGTTTGCTGTTTTTTATTCCTTGGGTGAGACTTTTCCAGACTGACATAAGCAGGATTAAACCAGAGCACTGATTTAACCTGCCCTGCCCAGAGCCTGCAGATCCTCGCTTGTGTGCTCGGGTTTGTGTGAGCAGAAATTGGGGTCCCGGTAAATCACAGCTCATCCTTCCAGGCAGGAATTGTCATTTCTTTCTATGTCTTTGCAAAACTGTAGGAACTCAGAACATCCCTCTGGCTGTCCAGAAGAGCCAGGGGGGCTCAGAAACCCTGGCATGGAGCCCAAAACACCTGTGGCTTTGATTATGACCCATGGAGCAAATTACCAACCTTATATGAAGACCAGCAGGCCACAACAGTTTAGGTAGAATGATAGTGAAGTTATCATGGGGTGGAAAAGTAGATTTTGGGGTTTTTGGTATGGGGGTTCAGGGGGCAAGATGGAGGGATCTGAGCGTGTCCAGCCTTTCTCCTTCTTCTTCCTGGCCTCCGTCTCCTGCTGTGATGTTGGCACTTTTGGATTGGTTTAGAGTAGAAGCTCACTGTCTAACACAGGTGATAGGTATTGGGAAGTAACTGTAAACGTTGTACACGTAGTTTTTAGTATAAAGACATAACACTGCCCTGGGGGCAGGCAGAGTGCCTGGAACTGTCCTGCTGGATGGACCTCGGCAGGGCAGGAGAAAGAATTTTATAGATAAGATAAAGTAAACAACCTTGAGACTGAGAAATGAGGAGCCCTGAGTCTTTCTTCAAGCGTTGAGCTAAGAAAAGAGACTTTTAACATTCTCAGGGTCACTCTGACCAGCTAGAGATCCCGAGACAAAACATGTAAAATTGGGCCTGGAGCCAAGGCTGCCCAAATCATTATTAATCCTGACCTAGGTTACAAACAGGTATCAAGTCCATTTCCTTTGCTCCTGTCCTTCCTCTCTCCTCCTTCCTTGCTCTCCCTCTTGTGCTCACAAATCCATACTGCACATCCTCTCTCCTGCCTCCAGCCAGCATCACTACAATGAGCCCACCTTATTTATTTATTTGTTTAATAGGAACTCAGACCTTACCAGGATATTCAGCAGCCTCCCAGTCTGATGGATTTATTTTCACTGGATGAAGGAAAGAGAGGAGAGTCTGGGTACCAGAAGGCATCACCATCAGCATGGATATGGAGTATTGGAGTTTTGTACCTGCTTTATTTCTGAGCAGGGAGGATTTCTGTGATGCCATCCGAAGGGGAAGGAGCTGGGGCAGGTGGAGGGGATGGAGCTGTTTGCAGACATGCAGTGCTCAGGGGTTTTTCAGCAGAGAGAGCTGAGGATCCATGACAAATCCAGACTGGTAAAACACTGGCTCTGCTTGCCTGGAGAAGCTGTGGCTGCCCCATTGCTGGAAGAATCCAAGGCCAGGGTGGGCTTGGAGCAACCTGGTTTAAAGGAAGGGGTCCCTGCCCATGGCACTGGATGATCTGTAAAAGCTCTTTCAACTCAATCTATTCTGTGATTGCAAAGAAATAAACTCTGAATTGTCAGGTGGGACCACAGAGCCCAAACAACAAAGGCACCAGCTGAAATGCCTGTGTTGCTCTCCTTTTCCTTGCAGCCTTCTGGATGTCTGCGGCAGCTCCTCTGCCACCACACACCTGCCCATGTCCTGTGGCATCACAAAACCCTGTGGCAGGCACAAAAATGCAGATGCTGCCACTTCCATGCCCTGAGCTTGATGCTGTCATTGACAAGTGTGCCCACAACCCCCTGGAGCTGGAAATGCTCTGCACATGAGCCAAGGACTGTTGTTAACAAGATTAGATATCAGCATTTATCACACAGAGGGTGGTCAGGCACTGAACAGGCTCCCCAGGGCAGCAGTCACAACTCCATGCCTGGCACACTTCAGGAGCATTTGGACAACAGCCTCAGGCACGTGGTGTGTCCTGCACAGGGCCAGGAGCTGGATTTGATGGTGCCTTGCCATGGGCAACGCCATGGGTGACTCTCACAAATATCATGTATATATGTTAAGAAAAGTTTTATAGATGTATAGTTATTGTTTTATAGATTTATAGTCATGTTTTATCACAATTAAAAGGCAAATATCATGGATATATGTTAAGAGAAGTTTTATACACTTGTAGTTATTGTTTTGTAGATTTATGTTTTGTCACAATTAAAAGGCAAATATCATGTATAAATGTTAAGAGAAGTTGTATAGATGTATAGTTATTGTTTTGTAGATTTATAGTTATGTTTTACCACAATTAAAAGGCAAATATCATCTATAGATGTTAGGAGGAGTTTTATAGATGTATAATTATTGTTTTATAGATTTACAGTTTTGTTTGATCCCAATTAAAAGGTAAATATTATGCATATATGTTAAGAGAAGTTTTAGAGATCTATAGTTATTGTTTTATAGACTTATAGTTGTGTTTTATCACAATTAAAAGGCAAATATAATGGATATATGTTAAGAGAAGTTTTATAGATTTATGGTTGTTTTAACCCCCTTGTGTTGTTATCAGGGGTGGCCTGAGTTTGGCAGATTTGGGAGGGTCAGATTGTCACTGTGGAACACCTGAGCTCAAATCAGGATTTAAGGAATGATCTCCACCACTGGACAGGGAAGGAGGAGTGGACAGAGGGGTTGAAGGGTTAGAAGGTGGAACCTCTATTGTAGGAGTGAGCACATGGTGGGAAAATCCTCTGCTCCTGGTGCCACAATATTTTCTCTCTTCACTCTTCTGTTGTATTTTTTATCAGGTTTAATAAACCTTTTGCATTTTTGGAAGTGAGCAGCATCTCTCACAGCCCAGATCAGCCCCCTCTGCTTGCAAGGTTCTCCCATGGCTGGGCAGGTTTGCAGCCATCAATGAAGGGACTGGATCAATACACAATCTGTCTCTCCTTTGTGCCTGGGAATCCTTCCAAAACCATTCAGAGCTGGGCCAGGCCCCAAGGAGGATGCTGCAGCTGGGGTTCATGACCCTGGCAGATGCCTGCTCCTCTGAGGCCACCCTGCCTGTCCCAAAACCCCACAGGGGCATTCCCAGCCCTTGGGAAGGGGCAGCAGGGCTGGGATGCCAGCACAGGGATATCACTTTACCATCCTGAGGCAGCACAGCCACCTGTGCAGACCCTGCAGCTCCAAACCAGGATAATCTTCACCCTCAGTGTGATCCCAGCCCCAAGCCCTTGAGAGGAACAGCAGATTTGTCTTTCCAAACCAGCTGTGGGTCTGCTGGTGGATAAAACCAGCGCTGGGAGATAAAAGAAACAATGGGAAGGATTCCACTGATTGGTGAATGGAAAAGGATATTTGCTTTTACAAATATCTTTGATAAATGAAATTGGACATTGACAGATGAAAGAAGCAATGGGAAAGGAAAACCCCTAAATTCCATAAGAATTTAAAATTAAAAGGGAGGATTGTACATTAGAGGGGAATCTCTGGTGTCAGGTGTTTTGGGAAGTCTGAACCTCTCAAGTACCTCAGAAATGGGGAAAGAGAGAAAGGAAATGCAGCTGCCAATATCACTGGAGATGTTCTACCATTAAAATGATAATTACTGACCTATTGAACAAAACCCACCCTTGCCTCAAGCCTGGCTGGGGCACCAACCTTCCCTTCATGATGCTGCTGCTGGGATGGCAGAACTCCACAAATCCCTTAAACAGGGGGTTTTAACCCCTTATTTCCACCAAAACCCTTAAACTGGAGGTTCCAAAGGGGTCACCCAAGAGTTTCAACACCTTAACTCCACCAAACCTCTTAAACTGGAGGTTTTAACCCCTTAACTCCACCAAACCCCTCAAACTTGGGGTTTTAACCCCTTAATTCCACCAAACCCCTTAAACTGGAGGTTTTAACCCTTTAACTCCACCAAACCCCTTAAACAGGATATTCCAAAGGATTCACCCATGAGTGAGCAGCTGCACAGCACCATCCAGAAAGAAAAACCACCTGGCACATCTCTAGAGGGATTAGATCCCAAAAGAAGGTGATTTCCTGATGCTGAGGGTCTGTCTGGTTTGTGCAGAAGCTCGAGGGGACACTGGTGGCCATGAGCTGTGCTCAGTGAATCCCTGGCCATGATTCTCATGCAAATGGGCCAGGCTGCAAGAACAGATGTGAAACGTTTGTTTCTGTTCTTGCTGGCTTGTAAAGAAATAATGCAACTGGAATGGGGTTAAAAAGGGGGCCAAGCAGGGTGTGGGGGAGAAAGTTTATAACAATGGCTTCTCCCTTGGTGGCCCAAAGTGGTGGAGTTTATGTCAGGCTGTGCCAAATTCCTATCTCTGAGTGAATTGGACCAGCCCAGTCAGGCTTTGAGGTAGGAGCAATACACAAATATTATAAATATAGGGAAGTGTGGAAGCTGTGTCACGTCCAGTGTGGAGCCATCAATCATCCCCTTCCCGTCCTCAGTTTATAAAGTGGTTTTTGATGGTGCTTAGGCAGTTTACAGCAGCTGTGTGGACAGGCTGGAAAAGCTGACTGCATGCTCCAAGTATTCCGTGTCTGCTCTTGGGGAGCAGCAGTGATGAGGTGCCCTGGCAGGTTTTGTTGATATTAGCAGTCAGAAAGAAGTAAAATCCATTGAAGCAAAGAGACAGGCAGCTGGAAAGCACAGCTGACCTGATGGCACCTCCCTGTCCACTGCATTGCTCAGGGCAGGGCTTGGGGAAACCATGATGAGGGGAGAAAACCCCAGAGAGATAAGAATGTTGACTAATGTTGACTCAGAATATATATATATATATTTCAGAAGATATATATGTGTATAGTATTATACATGAGAGATATATATTATATTTAATATATATTTATATAATATTTATTCCTTTATATTTTATTATATATAACAATATATTTATAATATTTATATATTATGTATAATATATTATCATATTATATATAATTATAATTATATATAATAATATAATAATATATAATAAATTTTATTATTTATTATATATATTATATATTATATTAAAACTATACTGAAAAATAGAAGAAAGGAATTCAACAGAAGACTTGAAAGAAAAGGAAAGGAATGGATGATAATAAAATCTTGTGACTGACCAGAGAGTCTGAGACAGCCAGACTGTGATTGGCCATTAACTAGAAACAACTAACATGGACCAATCAAAGATGAACCTTTTGCATTCCACAGCAGCAGATAATTATTGTTTTTATTTTCCTCTGAGGATTCTCAGGAGAAAAATCTTGGCAAAGGGATTTTTCAGAAAATATCATGGCTACAAGAGGGACACAGTGTGTGGTGATCTCCATCCTCTCTGAGATGTTCTTCATCATGGAGCTGTAATCACTGAGCTGCCCACTCAGATATAGATGTGTTTTAAATGAGTGTGAGGCTCTTTTTCTGTGAATATCCATGCAGAGAAAGCCTTGAAGAAGCAGAGCCCTCAGTGAGAACCTTCCTGATGTGCTCAGAGCTCACACAGTGCAACCACATGGGTGTCCCCCACAGCAAAACCCATCCCCACACCACTGCCTTGCTCTGAGTGCTTTGGAACACAAATATTTACACAGAGAGAGGAGAATCCCTTGGCAGCACAGTCCCATCGTGATCTGCCCTTTTCCCTTCTGTGTCCAACCTGCTGGGAAGGGTTTTACACCCAGACCATTGGTGCATCCTTGGCTGTTTTTTCCAGCCTTTTGGAGGCCTGGTTCAGCCCTCAGGGCTCTCCAAGCATGGCCTGATACCCAATTAAGTCCATTTAAAGACTGCCCTTAACTTCAGAGCTGCTTGGTTGAGGCTTCACAAAGAGACAAAGCATTTTATGGAGGAACAAAGTGAAGCTGGGAGTGAGCAACTCTCACCCCATGTAGGGCACAACTTTCCAGTTGTTGGGGTCATTTTTTCCAGCTGGAATGTCCATCCTGGACTGGGGACACCTTAACAAGTATATATATATTCATCCAAGCCAACCCCAGTCCACAAAACACACCACTTTGCCCACAATCACATTTTTAACAGAACTGAAACATTTTATCAGCAGTTAGTAGCCAGCCTTCTGTGTGTGTTTAATGAAGAACCATAAATGCAGATTTAGGGTTTAATTTTTGTTGTATTGTTTTCATTGCCTGATATTTTTGGGTTTTTTTTCTTTTTTTTTAATGGAGAATAATATTAAAAAGCAAAAAAGGCCTGGAAGGTATTTATTGTTGTTTCACTCACAAGTGTATCAAAGCCAGCACAAGGCAGCACGCAGAGCACAAATAAAACGAGGCACAAACAAAGGTAATAAAAGAGACAAGTATCTGTTTCCAGAGCACTGGAAGAGCAGCAGGAGTGTAACTACTTCATGTTCCAGCTAATATAGCTGTCTGCAGTGATCCTCAGGAAGCTCCACCAAGCAGCACTTTATAGGTTCCCCTTGGAGAGCTCCTGTAAATATTTGCCTGCAGTGGCCGAGGGCTGTTGGGAACATCCCAGGCTGCCAGCCCCACAAAAACCCCACAGATTGGGGTGTCCAGAGCACCCCCAGCACCCTGTGGGTGTGGATTCAGACCTTACCAGGATATTCAGCAGCTTTCCAGTCTGATGGGTTTATTTTCACTGGATGAAAGAAAGAGAGGAGAATTTGGGTACCAAAAGGCCACTCCAAGCATCACCATCAGCATGGGTATGGAGTATTGGACTCTTGCAGCTGCTTTATTTCTGAGCAGGGAGGATTTCTTGAAGGGAAAGGAGCTGGGGCAGGTGGAGGGGATGGAGCTGTTTGCAGCCATGCAGTGCTCAAGGGGTTCCCAGCACAGAGAGCTGAGGTCCCATGGGGGCTGCAGACCCATCACCCTCATCCTCCTCTCTCCAAATGCCCAAACTGCACTGTGGCAAACCCAGAGGGGTAAAACACCAGCACCAGGGCAGCACAGGCCATCTCAGGATGTGCTGGGTTATTCCAGGAGTGGTTTTGCAGGGTGGGAGCTGCTGATGCATGAGCACTGGGGTGTCAGAGGTTGTTTCAGGTGTGAGGCTCCCCTGTGTGTGGCTTTGTGCTCAGCACAGTGTCCCCACCTCTGTGCCTGGCCTGGCTCTCCAGCTGGCAATCCATTGTTCCCCACAGCCTGGTGTCACATTCACATTTTCTGAAAAAAATCCCTTTGTCCAGGATTTCTCTCCTGGGAAGCTGAGAAGCCTCAGAGAAAAAGGAAAACAATTCTGATCTCATTTGCTTCTCCTGTGTTTTGCAGCTTTGGATATGTTTGGAGATTGTTTACCCTCAGGGGATTATTCCATTGGACTCTGCTGTGAATTGTTTTGACTCTTTGGCCAATCAGAGAAGTAAAGAAAGTGGTAAAGACAGAGAAGGCAAGAGTGTGGTAAAGAGAAAATGAGAGAGCGAGGAAGACTAAAGAGGGTAAGAGAGCGAGGTTCCCATTACAATACAATAAATCTTCTTCTGTGTTGAATATTCTGATTCTCACTAACCAATCTAGTACAAGAAACAAATCCTACAGCATTTACATACAGCCTATAAGAATCATTACGTTACCATACTATGTTAAATTTTAAACCCTAAAAACTCCTCTTTGGGCCCCTTCTGCCAAGCTGTAGGGTCTGCTTGGACCCTTGGGCCTGTCTGCAGGCAGAGGGTGTTGTTCCATCAAAAGGGGATTACCTTCAGCCGGCCACACCATTGTTTTCCAGTTGTTCAGTAACTAAGGGATCTCAAAGCTTGCTTTCATTTCAATCTTGCTTATAGTTTCTATATTCTCCAAATCTTTTGCCAGGCAATCATATTTATAAGGCTTTTTATATTTCATATTTATAATCATGTATATAATCATATATACATATATATATACACACACATATATATAATCATATATACATATATATATATATATACACATACATATATATATAATCATATATATATATATATATATATATATATGTAAAAAGCTCAGGCAAGAGGGGAGAACATGGTCCTGCTGGCCCCAGGGCTCCATAGCCTTCTCCAGCCTTTGGGAAACACTGCTGCTGGCATGGCAGGCTGAGCCATCAGCCAGGCTCTGCCCTCCTGCATGGCACAGGCATCCCCTGAGCAGGATGGGCACTTTGGGAAGGGCAGGACCCCATTCACAGCAGCCAGGCACCGTGGAGCTCCTGCCATGGCTCAATTCAGCTTCCTCCTCTTTCTGGTTCTTATTAATTCATGCTCCTGCTCTGAGGCCTCCCAGATGTCCCCATGCCTTGTGCCAGCTCTGTAATCAAGTTGGCCCCATCCCAGCTGGGCAGGAGCTATCAGGACAAGGTGCATTCACTCTGTGCCATGGCCAGGCAGCAGGGACAGGGATCTGTGGCCTCCAGCCCCAGCCAAAGCAGGACTCAGATTTCACTGGCTTTCTGCTCTCAGCTCTGCTTGCTTTTGGGCACAGGCATTGCAAATTAGACAGCAGACCAAGTCATTCTGTCAGGTTAGGAGAGTGCAGAGTGAAAACAGTCTCTCAAAACTTTTAATTTTTCCTTTTTTCCCTGGTCTACATGGTATTTCCTGTGACTACTTTTGTCCTTCCAAAATAAAAAAAAAATATTAAAAACCAAAGCCAAATCTCATCCCTACATTTTTAGTGTCTCTGGCTCAGTATTTCAAGACATCTTTTCAACAAAACTACCAGGACTGGAGTTGATGATCAGGTCTTCATCACCTGTCCCATCTGCTTGGACTCTGTGGATGCTCCCTGGGGATGCAGCTCCTGTTCCCAGTGTCCTCATGGCCTTGCTGCTGCCCTGAACACCCTGGGACATGGCAGGGCAGAGCAGCAGCAGCTCCAGGGCTGGGACATGGCAGGGCACAGCAGCTCCCATGGCTGGGACATGGCAGGGCACAGCAGCAGCTCCTCCCTGGCCTCTCAGCCTGCCCCAGGCTCTCCCTGCACACCTCAGTGGCTCTCCAGAACAATGCCTGTTCCTACAATCTGAAAGCAAAAAGCCCTTGAACTTTCTGTCTGTTTTCAAGGCGGGGAAAGCCCAGGAGATTATTGGGATCAATGGAGGATTTGGGTAGAACAGGAGCTGTCATTGCCTCCTCCCTCTGCCCTGGCTCTCAGATCCTTGCCCACTGCTGCCCTGTCCCCATTAGCCATTGTTCCTATTCATTTTAGATGAAGGGGCTTTTGTTGTGGGAGCCGATGTGGGGTCACATCACCCCCTGGTTATCAATCTGCTTCCCTCTGCTCTGTCCCATACTCCATCTCCCCAGCACAAAGGGATGTTTTCTTCAGCAGCAGCTTCCTGACAGGCAGGGCTTCCCTTTCCCTTCAGACCTTATAATCACTTGTTAAGTTGCTCTAGCCCCGGGCTCCCGGGCCCTTTTCCGCCCAGTCCCAGTTTAACCCCTGATCCCATCTGTGCCACGGGTCACTGGGAAAGGGGAAAAAATACAGCAATCCCAGTGGGGCTGGCACGGGCTGCTCAGAGCCTCCGAGGTGTGAGCCTTCCCCTTCCCCAGCTGTGTGGAAGCACCTGGAAACATCAGACGGTGGAAGCAAAGCCTTCAGCTCTGCTTTGCCAAGGGGATAGATAATTTTGGTTTAAGCCAGAGGTCTCTCCTGGTGAGCAGGTGTGTTTCTTCAGTGAAGAGCATTCCAAATCAGCCCGTTTGGAGAGGGAAGCCTTGCTGCTGAAAGGAGGATTTTGGCACCAGGCAATGCCAGGAGAGGAGCCCCACTCACCCCCAACACCCCAAAACGACTGGAGCAGGGCAGAGGCATTCCTAGGGGGGAGGCAGGAATGCAGCAAGCACTGTAATAAATAATAAATAATAAACAATAAAACTGCAGATAAAAGTTAAAAATAATAATAATAAAACTGTAAATAGATAAAAGGAGAAAGGAACAGGGAGCAAGTGCAAACAGGAGCACAGAGGAGAGGGAGCCTGCCATGCCAGCAGCATCCCATGCCAGCAGCAGGGTTGGTGCCAGGGAGCTGTGAGTCACAGCCATGGGCACAGCCACACTCCCCTCCACCCTGTCCCACTCTGGGGACATGAGCAGTGCCCATGGGGCCAGCACAGGCTGCAGAGCTGCCCTGGGATCCCCCCCATGCTGGGTCTGTGATGGGTGCAATGAACAGTGCTGAGATGGGCAGACAGAAATTTAAGGGGCAAAGAAAGAGCCTGCTCTGAAAATGTTAACTCAGTTGTGCAAGGGACTGAGTAAAATGAAAAGCAACTTTTGCTGCAAGCTCTAAGTTGTTAAAAAACCCTGAAGTTATCCCTGAGAAGGGTTGTTTTTGCAGCAGGGCTAAAATAGATAAGAGGAGTAAGTTCTCAGCGCTCGATGTCATGATCTCAGCCACATAATTTTTCTGGCTTTATAGTACACTGTTCATCAAATGCTCTCTGTAGCAAGAAAAACTCATCCAGAAATAAGGTCCAGAGCAGTCTGCTGCTAGTAAAGAATCTCAGATTTGCAGCTGTACTAACAGAGCCCACAGCAATACGGGTGGAACTATTTCCCTGTATTGCCCTTTCTAAAGCATTAAGACACCTTCCTTCTTGGAGAGCTGCTCCTGGCTGCAGAATTACTGGTGCCTTCAGCCCCAGGAGGCAGAAACCATGAGTCAGGGGCTGTAAAAATATCACAAGTTTGCCTTAAATATCATTGGGCTCTTTTAAATATAGATATATTTAGCTTATTGCTTTCTAGACACTGAAACTTTTTATACAGGCTCTGGTCATATTTTCCCCAGTCAGCCAGTGACTCTTTAAAGGAAAGCTCAGATTCACACAAATATTTCCAGGAAAAATGCTGCAAACATAAGTCTTGCAATGCAATCCCAGCAGATACATGCTCTAAGCTCTTTCACACCAATTTCCCTTATCTTTTCTGTTTTTCTCCATTTGAAATTACCATTTTTTTCAAACAGAAAGTGTAGCACTGTTCTAAGTGTCTAGGAAAAAAGAATCATAATGAGAATAATAAGAAGTGAAACCACTTTTACCCTTCTGCAGGGCCCAGTCCAAAGCCCATTGATGTCAGCAAAGTCTTTTCATTGACTTCAATGAGCTGGATCAGAGCACAGATTTATAAAGGCATTAAGGTTCCTAATGATGGAAGTAGTTTCCTAGAGGTGTTGGTGGCCTAACCTGCTTATAGCATTTTGTAAATCTACTTATATATTGGAGCATTGAAATACCTGAAATGCTACAGTATCTTAAAGTCACCAAACACACCAAAATCTAGCAGACTAATTCACTGCAAATAGCATTTGTTATTAATTTTGCTCTGTTTACTATTTGGAAACACATTTTTATTAGCCAGCCAGCTCTGCAGATGGCTGATTATAATTCAATGCAATTTTTCTCCCCTCTTTTCATTGCATCATTTGTGGATACACCAGCTTTATTTCCAAGTAGTTGAAGTTTAAGTCCTCAGCTAGGTCCACACCAAACAGAAGGGAAAAAAAAGGGATCTAAGTCAAGTGTTTCATGTGTGAGTTTGTTTGAAAATTCTATAATCTATGACAAACATTTCAAATTAAGAGGGCATTCCCACAGGCAATGAAATAACGAAGCCCTTAGAATCAGGCAGCCACGGAGCTGAGAGCTATTTCCACATTTTATGTACTCTCAGAGGAGACGAGCAAATTCCAACAGCAATATCGTGTTGCTTTTGTAGATATTTCTTACCGACCGTGGGCCAGATTCTGCAGCCAGCCCAGGGGCAGCTTGTGCAAATTAGGGGGGAAAAGTCTGATTTTGGGTGTTTCTGTGCTGTGTTCTGTACGGAGCTCGGTGGAAACGTTGGTTGTGATACCGTGAGTGTGTTTTACACCCACCAGAGCTTTAGGGGGGCTGTTCTTCCGTGCAAAGGTATTTGTGTCTGTCAGGGTGGATTATTAACATCAGGAATTTGTTCTTGGGTCCGGAGGGATCCGGGGGGGGTTCAATTAAAACCCTGAGTGTCCGGACAGGCAGGTGGACATGGTGGTCAGCCAAAAGTCCTGCAGGGTTCGGCTGCCGAAAGAGGCAGCCCGTGGGCAGCAGGATGTCCCTGTCAGCACCGAGAGGAAAACTAGCAAAGAGTTCCCAGCTCTCCTCCCTGCCCCGCGGGATGGACTCAGGGCATCCCTGCTCCTTCCACAACAGATTCTGGGGCATCTCCGCGCCTCCCGGCACAGCCTGCGGGCATCCCTGCATCAGAGTACCCCTGAACAGCCTCCCGGCCACTCAGGGCATCCCGGCACCATCCGTGACAGCTTCTGGGGCATCCCTGCACGTCCCAGCCGAACCTCCGGGGCATCCCTGCATCCCTGTACCTCCAGAACAGCCTCCCGGGCATTCAGGGCATCCCTGCACCATCCGTGAGAGCCTCTGGGCACCTCAGCACCTCCCGGCACAGCCTCCGGGGCATCCCTGCATCCGAGTAGCTTCGGAACAGCCTCCCGGCCACCCACGCATCCCCCGGCACGGCCTCCCGAGGTGTTCCCGCATCCCCCGGAGCATCCCCCGGAGCATCCCCGCATCCCCCGGCACGGCCTCCCGGACCCCCCCCCCGCCCCCCCTAAAGGGCTCGGCAGCGGTTTCCCGGCGGGTCCGCCCGCTCCGGGCTTGGCTTGGCCCCCCGCCCCCGCCGCGCCATTGGCCCCGCCGCCGGCCGCGCTCCGCCCCGCTGCCGGTGATGCCTCGGCCGAAGTTTTCCGCGGCGGGATCCGCACGTGGGAGTCCCGCGTCGAGCCCCGCTCCCGCATCCCCGCCGAGCCCCCGCAGCCAGCCGCGCTGTCCCCCGCGGGGGATGCCGCCCTGAGCGCGCCGGGGATGCGGCGGCAACAGCGCGGAGCCGCCCGGCCCCGCGGAGCGCAGCGCGGAGGGGCCGCGCCGGGCGGCGGCCGCGGAGCAGGAGCATGGCCCGGGCTCCCCGCAGCCCTCTCGGGGTAGCATGGCCGTGAGCGCGGCGGCCGCCCCCGCCGCCGAGCCGCTGCCCCGCAGCATCTTCAAGAAGTTCCTGGTGATGCTCTGCTCGCTCCTCATGTCCCTCTACGTCTTCTACTGCCTGGCCGACCGCTGCCAGACGCTGCCCGGACCCATCATCGCCGCCGGTGCCGCCGCATCGGAGGAGGACGAAGGCGGCGGCGGGGAGTTCCTGGGCGGCTCGGCCGAGCTGCCCCCCTGGCAGGCGGCGGCGGCGCGGCGCAAGCGGCTCCTGCAGCGCCTGAAGCAGCGGCGGCGGCGGCAGGAGGCGGCTCCGGGCGCCGAGGAGCCGGCCGGGGGCGGCGGGAGCCGGGCCGGGGGCTCGGGCGGCGGGGCGGGCACGGCCGGCACCCTGGCGCTGCTGCTGGGCGAGGGCAGCAAGCGGCTGCCGCAGGCCATCATCATCGGAGTGAAGAAGGGCGGGACGCGGGCGCTGCTGGAGTTCCTGCGGGTGCACCCCGACGTGCGCGCCGTGGGCGCCGAGCCGCACTTCTTCGACCGCAACTACGACCGGGGACTCGCCTGGTACAGGTACGGCACGGGCGGCGGGACGGGGACGGGGATGGGATGGGGATCGGGATAGGGACGGGGATGGGGATGGGGATGCAGCCGTGGCCGAGCCGCCAGTGCCCCCCGCTGGCCGCCGCTCCTCGCTCCCGAGCCACCTCCGAGCCTTTCTCAGCCCCGCGTTCGTTCCTCCGCTCATGGAGCTCTTTTCCCCGCAGTCTCTCGCTCCACCCGTTCTTCCGTCCCTGCTCTCAAATCCTCCTGCCCTCCTCTCACGGCTGTCCTCAGGACCCTCCTGTCCCTCTCCCGGGCTGTGTCCATTCCTCAGTGCCCGCATCCCTCTCCCGGCTGTCCCCATTCCGGAGTGCCCCAGGACCACCAGCGCTCCCGGGGTCCCTCAGGCGCTCCCCGCTGCAGCCCGGCTGTTGCCTGCTCCAAAATCCTCCAACCCTCCTGTCCCCGCATCCTTCTGCCGGCTGTCCCTATTCCTGCGTGCCCCAGGACCCTCCGGTCCCCATTCCCGAGTGCCCCAGGACCCTTCTCTCCCCGCATCCCCCTCCGGGCTGTCCCCATTCCGGAGTGCCCCAGGACCCTCCCGTCCCCCGGCGCTCCCTTCTCCAAAGGGAGAAGCGCTGAGTGCCCCGCTGGCCTGGGGACTGCACGGGGTTGCTGAGGCACAGCTAAACCCTGCCGTGAAAAGCGCAGCCCCTCAATATCTTTATGCTCCCGCAGCTCTTTGCCAAACCTGTGGCTGACCGCTGAGTCTCAGCCGAGCCCCGGCTGCCTCCCCATCGCCTCCCGCCGCTCCCAGCCCGGCGCTGCAGAAGCCGCTTTTCCTGTAGTCAGTGTGGACTACTTTTCCTGTAGTCAGTGTGGACAAAACCCCCTTATTTCCCACGTAAATGTTTCGGCATCCCACTAGCGACTAACCAAAAATGTCACTTTGAGGAACACACCCCGCATGCTCACCTCGCCTTTGAAATACCAGCAAAGGGTTGATCGGGTGTTTCTTGCAATGAATTAGTGTTTTGTTAAACAAACCAGTAAATGTGAAAGCCAAGAGGGTTCTTGCTGAAGTTGTTCAGGTCTTTTTTTTGTTGTGTGTTTTAAAGTTAGCAGAAGAGCGTTTTCCCGGCAGCTTGGTTAGGGTGAGAGTGAAACTGCTGTCTCCAGAAGTGTGTCCTGTGTTTGTGGCTCTCTTGAATGAACAAGCAAACAGGAGAGGATTTGGGTACCCCTGGAGTTTGTTTTACTTTCACATAAAGCCTGGCTATTAGCAGAGAGAAGAGGATTTTGGCTCAGCTTGTGGTGACAGCATTGAAATGTGGAGTAGGGTAGTACTGGCAGTCCGAGTGTTGATGTAAAAGTCTTAACACGTGGAAGGGATGAGCTTCCTTGTGTATCTGCCAGTGTCAGAAACACTCTGGGTTCCTGCAGCCTGCAAAGTGTGACTTCTCTTGAGAAGGAAGATTTCCTTTTGTGTGGGCTGAAGCTGTCTGCAAAATTATATTTTTAGTCCGTGCTTATCCGATTTCCACATGCTGACCCTGTGGCAGAAAGGAAACGTTAAAAATGAATCTGAAAAACCTCAAGAACTCTAATCAAGCCTTGACTTTGAAAAATAAACACATGGCTGTGGGGTGGCATCTACTGAAATTTATGGTGGATATGCAGAAAAGCTCATTTGTCAAAGATGCTCTGGAAGCTTTGAGGAGCAGATGGCAGTGGGATAGACAGACCTGCTTGTGGAGCAGTCCTGAGCGAGGAGTGCAGACCTAGACAGAGGAGGAGCCACAGGCATTTAGGGCAGGGGATATAATTTTCCAGAGGTTTGGTCTTGATCTTGCAGCTCTTTTTGCCTGGCTGTGCTGCCCCGTGTGCTGTTTGTGTAATCATTATGTTTTAGCAGTTGGCACATGAGCTCTCCCATTAATTGCTGCAGTTTGTTTGTTCTGGTATTTGATGTGCTGAGTTCAGTTTCATCTTTTTTCTTTTTTTTTTTTCCTTTCCTTTTTGTTTTTGTTGTTTTATTAGCCCTGTGGAGGCTGAGGTACAGTGAATTCTTTGTGTGGGATTATTCCTTTGAGACCTAATCTTGCTGGCTTTGCTTGTGTGAGTAATCTTTGCTAACACAGGATGGTAGAGCCGTGGTGCCAGCACTCTGGTCACCACTCACAAATACTCATTTACAAACCTACCTGTCTGTCTGCAGGCTTTGTTGTGATCTTTGATGAGGGTTCAGGGCTGGGGAAATGGCCAGATGTTTGCCAGAGGTCCCCATTCCTTATCTTTGCCATCAGAGGCTTAGGTTTCATGTGTGCTGCTGTTTCCCAGCAGTCAGACTAAACAGGTTTAGGGTCATTACAAGGTATAAACACTTGGATTTGTTTTCAGTGCCCCAGGAAGCCAGCACAGGCAGCCAGCACCCAAGGAACAAAAAGCTGGTGGCTGATGCACAGATTGAAGGGGCAGCCAGCCTGTGGAGCTGTCACAGGGACAGGCTGGCTGAGGGGTTTTGGCCATGAGGAAAGCCCTGATTTTCCCTGGAAATAAAAGAGCTGCTCCCTTAGCAGGGGGAAGGGTTGGGCTGTGCCTGCAGCAGTGGTGATGCTCCTGGAGCGGCCAGCCAGGTGTGCCTGTGGGGTTTGTGAGGTGTTCACAGGGGGCTTATGGTGAGGGAAGAGATGAGCATCTGACTCCATGTTTCAGAAGGCTGATTTATTATTTTATGATATATATTACATTAAAACTATACTTAAAGAATAAAAGGAAACGTTTCATCAGAAGGCTAGCTAAGAATAGAAAAGAATGAATAACAAAGGCAGCTCTCTCAGACTCTCTGTCCAAACCAGCTGGACTGTGATTGGCCATTAATTACAAACATCTAACATGGGCCAATCACAGATGCACCTGTTGCATTCCACAGCAGCAGATAATCAATGTTTACATTTTGTTCCTGAGGCCTCCCAGCTTCTCAGAAGGAAAAATCCTAAGGAAAGGATTTTTCATAAAAGTTGTCTGCAACAAGGCTTGGAGACGTGCAGGTCACCTGCTGGGGTGCATGGAAACATCCTCCAGGGAATAAAAGGAGTAACAGTGCAGCTCCTGGTCCCCTGGAGAAGCTGACTTTGTGAAATCCATCTGTGGGATTTCATTTGGTGAGTGTGACACCTCCGTGTGTGGGTTGAACATCAAGGGCAGTTGTGTGCCCCAAGGAGCTTTTTCTGCTTTGGGTTTGAGTCCCCTCGTGCAGTGGGGACAAAAGGAGGGAGGGGACAGCCCACAATGCTGGCATTGACTTCAGTGCTGAGCTGGCTGCTGCAGCCCTGAACAAGGCTATTGAGCCAGCTGGGTTCAATAGCAGGTGAGCACGGGCTTTAATAGAGTTCAACTGCCAACCCCCAGCCCAAAACGGCTGCACAGCCTGGGGAAAACTCCCAGGAACAGGGGCTGAGCCAGGCATGGAAAAAAAACCCCTGGATTAAAGGGAAATATCTGTGTTTGCGGCTGATACTGCGAATGTGGCTCTTTCCCTCTGATCTTTTGTTAGTCTGCACTGATTGAGCTGCCTGTTGGAATGCCATTATACTGTCACTCAGCCCAGGAACATTTATTTCATATGTTTTAATCTCCCTGCCTCTGTAGCACCGATGCCACTTTCACTAGAGTGAAGCCGAGTTAATGTCATTAGATTACATCTGATGCAGGGGAAGATGAAAGATAATTCAGAGTTACTCCGTCAGGTTGGGAGTTTAAATATCTCTGCTCCTCAGTGTTTCCAGAGCTGGGGAGTTCTGACTCCTAATTAATGTCCTCTTGGGATTTATTTCCAGGTGTTTTTTGTGGGTTTTTTTTTTTTTTTTTGCTTCTTTGTAATCTAGGCAATGACATTTCTGAGTCATGGGGAACAGAGAACATCTCAGATGCTGAAGGGGTCTGAGATGGAGGAAAAGGGGGAATTTTGGGGAGGGGAGATGCTCCCAGCAGGAACACAGAACACCTCAGATGCTGAAGGAGTCTGAGATGGAGGAAAAGGGGGAATTTTGGGGATCCAGCTGCTCACAGCTGGATCCCACCTTGAGCTGTGTCCCATCCTCTGTTGCCTCAAACCAGGGTGAAATCAGAGCCTGATGGGGCAGGAGGAGTCAGGGACTTCCTATCCCTGATGGAGATGGAGTCAGGCTGCTCCTGGGGCAGGGGTTTGAGGTCTTTGTGATCCAGCAGAGCATTCTGTGAGTGAATTATTGTGGGAGAACAGGAGTGTGTGGATGATGTTGGAGGGACATCAGGGCAGTAAATACAATTTATGGAAGGTGGAGCAGGACTGGGTGGCCTTCAGGAGGAAAACCCTTGTTGCAAACCCCCCTGTGTGAGGGAGATGCTGCTGCAGGAGTTGCCTTGAAGGGATCATCTCCCCACCTTCCTTCTGCAAGACGCACCAGCTCAGCTCTGTGCCTGTGTTCAGGGTGTGCCCAGCACAGAGCATTGCCTGTTTTATTGGACATTCAACCAGTTTGGGTTTTCCACTCCTAGCTGCAGGTAGGAAGGGCTGGTTTAGCAGCACCTTCTCCTTGTCCTGGGAACATCTCATCCCATCTCATGTCCCAAACACATTTGACTCACTAATAGCATCAAGCACAGCCTGGAGCAGTTTCCCTGGAAATTGCAGCCTTGCACAGCCACATGCTGGAGAGGATCAAGGTCCTTGTTTATTTATTAGCTGTGTAATCAAACACCTCCTGAACTGAGCTGGCAGGGCCAGGTACTGTATAAAAAGGAAACAAAAGGTGGTTGTGGCCCCAAAGTGCAGCTAATTCAGTGTAAACAGCAGATGGAGATGGGCTGAGCCTGTGCTGGGTCTCCTGGGCAAGGAGTCCCTGCAGGTGGAGGATGAGGAGGGTCTGGGGGTGGCTGAAGGGACCTTTCTGTGCTGAGGAAAGGAGCTGGAAATGCTGGGGAAATCAGGGCTGGGAAGACACTAACTGGTTCTGGTGCTCATGTGCTTTGCCACTGCCTGGAATTGGATATTCCAAGGGTTTTCAGCAGAGATCTGAAGCAGTTTGGAAGTTTGGGGAGGTGTGGTGTGCCTCAGTTTGCCCAGGGGTAAAGGAGGAGTGGCTGCAGGGCTGGAAGCAGCAGGGCTGTGGTGGGACACATCTCTGCAGCACAGAATGAGGAGTCACAGGCATTCTGATGGGTTAAACACCACCCAGAGCTGCTGGGTGGTTGTTGGGATCTCTCGCTTGTCAGAGTGACCCCAAGAAAAGTTGGAAAGTCTTTTTTCCCAGCCCGGCACTTGAAGAAGGAGTCAGAGCTCTTCATTTTTCGGTCTCAAGGTTGTTTATTGTATCTTATCTATAAAATTCTTTCTCCTGCCCTGCCGAGGTCCATCCAGCAGGACAGTTCCAGGCACTCTGCCTGCCCCCAGGGCAGTGTTATGTCTTTATACTAAAAACTACATATACAACATTTACAATTACTTCCCAATACCTGTCACCTGTGTTAGACAGTGAGCTTCTACTCTAAACCAATCTAAAAGTGCCAATATCACAGCAGAAGATGGAGGCCAAGGAGAAGAAGGAGAAAGGCTGGACATGCCCAGATCCCTCCGTCTTGCCTCCTGAACCCCCATACCAGAAACCCCAAAATCTACTTTTCACCCCATGATAACTTCACTATTATTCTACCTAAACTGTTGTGGCTTGTAAATTACCAACCATATAAGCTTGGTAATTTGCTCCATGGGTCATAACCAAAAACCCTGAGGTGTTTTGTCCTCTGTGCCAGGGTCTCTGAGCCCCCTGGCAGGGGTCTTGGCTGCTCAGGACAGCCAGAGGGATGTCCTGGGTCCTGACAGGTGCTATTTAACCCATCAGAAACCTTGGCACAGCTTTGGCTGTCCCCTTGCACCTGGATGCACCTCCAGGGATGGCACTGCACAGACACTCCTGCAGAGATCTCCCTGCAGAGAACTGGGCTCTTTCCCCTCTTACTGCTTAAACAGACCCCAAAGAGTTATTGTTTTTTTGGTGTTTTTTTCCAAGCATTTTGTGTGTCTACATATCCCTTCTGTTTTGTGTTAATGGAGGAGATCATATCTGGGGTTTGTGTCTGTTCCTGGTGATGGAGTGAGCTCTTGAGTTGGCATATTAGGAGAAGTCAACCACATTCCTTTCAGAAAGCACCAAAATAAATACTTCAGATTTCACTGGACTCTTCTTTCCAGATGCTGTGGTCTGAGCAGGGGAGTCTCAGAGGTCTGTAGCCCATCCTCCTCTTCAGTGCTGCTCCACACCCCAGTCCTGGAGAGAGCAGCACCTTTCTCACCCACGGTGGCTCTGCCGAGATGTTTGCAAATAAAGCTCCCCTGGCCCTGTCTGCTGGTGCTGAGCAATTGGGAAAGCATGGCCTTGGCTGTCCAAGAAGCTGTCAGTGAAATTCTCAGAGCCAGCTCTCGTGGAGAGCAGCACAAAGCTGCAGCTGGCTTGGGTGAGAGCTCATCTATGGCAAAAATTGGGATAAACTTTAGAGAAGCAGCAGATTCACCTGCTCTAACTACTCTGGTTGAGTTTTGTGAGTGTCCAGCTGTGCTCCCAGCCTGCCCTGCTGCCCTGGGGGTCTCCTGGGAGTCATTCCATGGACTGTGGGAGTCGGGGCCATGCCCTGGCCACACCATCCCTGTCGCAGACATCTTTTCATTAAAATTCCTTTCCATAGGACTTTTCCTCCTGAGAAGCTGGGAGGCCTCAGGAACAAAATGTAAACATTGATGATCTGCTTCTGTGGAATGCAACAGGTGCATCTGTGATTGGTCTCATGTGGTTGTTTGTAATTAATGGCCAATCACAGTCAGCTGGCTCGGACACAGAGCCTGAGCCACAAACCTTTGTTATCATTTCTTTCTATTCTATTCTTAGTTAGCCTTCTGATGAAACCTTTTCTTCTATTCTTTTAATATAATTTTAATGTAATATATATCATAAAACAATAATCAGCCTTCTGAAACATGGAGTCAGATCCTCACCTCTTCTCTCATTTAAGAACCCCTGTGAACACCGTCACACATCCCCACCACGATGTCTTTACTGCAGCCCAGCTTGGGTTTCACCTTTTGAAGTTTAGAATAGGAGCAGAGAGGTCTGGGGAGGGGGAAGGGAGCTGGTGCACCTCCAGAGAGTTCAGGGCAGACAAGCAGTGATAGAAAACCTGAGAGCAGCCCCCTGTGTGAGGCAGGCATTGAAACCCCTGAGCTGCCGATGATGCTTTTCCCCTGGAGGATTGTGAGGTAACCCAAACTGCTTTCACAGGGAAACTGCAGAATCTGGAGAGGGGCAGCAGGGGCAGGGTGTTGTGGCCATAAATCTTTGGAAATTCTCATTATGTGCAGGTATTATGGGAGGGGAGTGAGTTAGGTCAGTTAAATTTGTGTTGCTGGGGTTGGGTACTGGTGTTAGCGTTCAGGAACACATAATCACAATAATGATCATATGCGGGTGCTTTTATTGAAGAGCTCTGGGTATCGGGTACAGACCCAAATCTGACTCCAACATGGGTTTGGGATGAACATGTTTTTATATTCTATCATTATATAACTTTCATGTTAATGAATTATTAAACTTATATTGTTCTATTGTATACATAGATTTCATCCAAGCATGGGCTCCTCGTGGTCCTCCTCAAACTTCTAACATAGTTTCTCATGATTCTTCTTACGATTAAACAATAATTATATTTAATTACTAAACAATCATCACATCTAACAATTATATCATTTATCATATACTGCTTATGCAGGTGCAATTTCACATGATCTGGCAAACACAAAGCCTAACATTTTCAGAGCCTATTTTTAACATTTTTCCAGGGCCCCACTAAGTCTAGCTTTTTTCTAATTCCCCAAATTTTATGATTTGAAAACCTTTTACTATCACTGGGGGCCATCCCAGGGATTGTGACAGTGGCTGGGGTTTCTGCCTTTCTCCTGCATAACCCACCTCCTGAGAAATTCACTTTTTCATGGTTTGGCGTTTCTGCCTTTCTCGTGCATAACCCACCTCCTGAGAAATTCACTTTTCCATGGTTTGGGGTTAAACATGTTCAGCTGCACACCCACCTGAGCCCTGTGAGCAGGATGGTGCTCACAGTGAGGGTATAAATAGAGCTGCTCGAGGAAGTGAATTATTCCTGGCATTTCTTCCGTCGAATAACGGGATTCTGCAGCAGGAAATCTTTCAGCAGAAGGAATTGCTGGTTCCCTTCATGCATGGCAATGCCATCCTTCTTGCTTCCTGGAAGTGAGGAGCCTCGTTCTGTGCTCCACCATCTGTTGCAGGGTTTGAAGATCCCTGCTCAGACTCCCCCAGGCTGCTGGGTTTGTCTCTGGTGGGAAATAGAGGGGGAAATTCTCCTCCCTGCTGCCCCAGGGGAGCTTTGGAAGCCTCCTGGGGTTGTTTTCCCCACAGCCAAGGGTCACATAAGGAAATCCCCCTGGGGTGATTCCAGGCATCTGGGGGCATTTCTTGCACCAAACTCCTGCAGTTTCAGTGGGATCCTGCTCTACCCCTTGTCTGCAGCTCCTGAGCACAGCTGCGAGCTGGGATGTTAACAGCTGGATCATTTCCATCCACAGCCACCCTCCTCACATCATCCCCTGGGGAGAGATGTTCAGGTTCAAGTGCAGCATCACCATGGGAAGCTGGCTCTTTATCAATTTAATTATTTATTTCTCTCTCCAGCGGGGTCTTTTTTTCATTAAAAATTGCAAAAAGCCAGGCTGTTCTGCCATTGCCTGTTGGAAGAGGGCTCCCTCCCATAAACCAAGCTGTCTGGGGAAGCCTTTTATGGAAAAACACCAGATCAATAATTGTGCCTTCTGTGTTTTGCCATGTGTGGCTCTGTGTGTTCGTATCTGCAGCTTTCAACTCTCAGTGTTGCATTTTGTCATTACCATTTCACTTCTGCCTTCATCATCTTGTCTGATAACACAGAGCATCTTTTGTCGTTATTTAAACACTTCAGCACAGACTGAGCTGGACTGTTTGGGAAGCCTGATTACAGAGAGAAATCCCAAGAATTGGCTCTGTAGAACAAGTGAGGAAACATCTGGATTTCCCACCTGTGTCCTGACTCCTCCAGCTCAGAGTTAGTGAGTGAAAGGCTGGAGATGTGATGCCCAGGAGAGATGCTGTGCCAAGGAGGTGCCCTGTTGTATTTGCAGGGATGCCCTGATGAAGGAATGAATTATGAATCTGACTCCGTGTTCTTAGAAGGCTAATTCATTATTTTTATAGTACTATATTATATAAAAAAACCCTAAACTATATTATACTAAAAATACAAAAAAAACCCCTTACTAAATACTAAATAAAATTTAAAAATACTATAAAAACCCCCTTACTAAATACTGAATAAAAATGCTAAAAAAATTTAAAAACTCTTACTAAATGCTAAAAAAATACTAAAAATTTTTAAAAACCCTTACTAAATACTAATAAAAACTTGTGGTCTTTCTAGAGTCTCGACACAACATTAATTAATAAAACAACTTGCACTAAAATTTAATAAAACAATCTCCAAACACGTTCCACAGATAAACACAGCACAAAAAAAAAAACCCAAATAAAATAAAAATTATTTTCTTTTTTTCTGAAGCTTCTCAGCTTCCCAGAAAAAAAATCTTAAACAATAATTTTTTTTTCAAAATATATAAGTACCACAGGTGTTCAGTGCTTCCCTTGGCACCAGGCACATCTTCCAGGCTGCTGCTTGTGCTGAAGGTCAGGAAAAGTTCCTCTGACACCTCTCACAAGAGTTGAGGGTGCTAATCCTCATGTCTGGGCTGAATTCCATCTCTGGTAATCCTGGTCTGTGTCCCTAAAATGAGCTCTGCTGTTTGAGCTGGCTCCAGTTCCTTTGTTCCCTGCCCATGGGCCTGCTGGCAGAGCCCCACCACAGGGCTTGGGGTGCTGTGCTTCTGATTGCTGAGAGGTGGATGTTCTGAAAGCCAGTTTGGGTTTTCTGCATGCAAAGCTGCGTGTCACAGCAAGGCACAAAGTGAATATTGCACAATTATCCTCCTGCACTGCTGAACTCTGCTGTGTGAATGTGACTATTTGCCCTTAGATGTTTGCCTGGCGTTCAGCATTCTTGTGCGTGTGTGGCAAAGGTTGTTAGAGCCTTCATCACCTCTGAAAGGAGGATAAAAACACAAAGGGAAAATCTCTGTGCCTGCAGCAAGCAGAGCACAGGCAGTGACATGCAGAGCTGGGGTTTGGGGCTGTGCAGGGCTTGGGGAGCCCTGGCTTGTCCTTGTTTGTGGGAACTCAGCACTCAGCACATCCCTTTGGACGTCCAGAGTTGCCAAGAACCCCGTCAGGGTGCTTGGAGACCCTGGCATGCTGCCCAGAACACCTGGAGACTTGATTTTGACCCCTGGAGCAAGTTGCCAACTTTGTATGAGGACCTGAAAGTCACACAGGTTTCAATGGTGTAATAGTAAGATATTCACGAGGTGAAAAGGCAGATATTGGGATTTTTGGTATGGGGGTTATGGGGACAAGATGGAGGAATCAGGGCGTGTCCAGCCTTTCTTCTTTCTTCTTCTTGTTCTCCATTTTCTGCAGTGATGTTGGCACTTTGGGATTGGTTTAGAGTAGAAGTGCACTGTCTAACACAGGTGATGGGTATTGGGAATTAAGTGTAAATATGTTATACGTAGTTTGTAGTATAAAAGGACAACACAGAGTGCCTGTGGCTGCCCTGCTGAGCAGATCTCGGCTGGGCAGGAAGAAAATTTTATAGATAAGAATTAATAACCAACCTCAAGACCGAAAAGTGAAGAGTCCAGACTCGTTCTTCAGTTGTGCAGGCCGAACCAGAGATGTCCTGCACATCTCGGGGCAGAGAACATCAACAGCAACCTGAGATTTGTTCTTTCCAGGGAGGTTTCATAGGGTGGTTTCTGAGGCACCCTGTCATCCCCCTGCCCCTGCTCCCCCTCTCAGGTCTCCATCTGTCCCCATCAGCAACAGGTTGGAAAGAAGCAGAATTAGAGACTTCCTCAAACAGTGTGAGGTTAAGCTGTGAAATTGGCTGCCACGGGAGGTTTTTAGCTAAAAGAGTCTGAAAAGTGCTTGGCAAAGAACAATGCACCAGGAGCTGCCGAGTGTGATGGACCAGAAGCAAAGCCCAGCTGAGGGAGCTGCCAGATCTTACCCTGGAGGGACCCATGGTCTGCTCCTGCTCCTGCTGCAGGAATTATCTTGTGGATCACAGGGTGACCCAGGGAGCCTCATCCTCCCAAATGTTACTGAAGGGGAATTATGGCTGGTGTTGTTTTGTGTTTGTGCTGCCCCCAGATGAGGAAGGAAGGAATGATGAATCTGACCTCATGTTCTCAGAAGGCTAATTTATTATTTTATGATAGTATATTATATTAAGGAATGCTATACTAAGCTATACTAAAGAATACAGAAATTATCACTGGTTGGGGTCTCTGTACAAATCACCAATGGGACAGGACTGCTGGGAACGTGCCTTGATCTGTTTTATTTTCCAGCATCAGTCTCATTACATGGGTATGACAATGGGAAGATGCCAGCAGCTCACCTCCCAGGCAGCAGACACAGAACTGAATGTTACAACTTACTTTAAAAGCTTTTTGACCAATCACACAAAGCAAAAGCACATTGACAGTAGTTTCATCCAACCACTATAAGCACAGGTACCTCTGGTTAAACAATGCTTGCTTATTTCAAATACAATACCTGCTTGTGAGCCTTAAACACAATGCACAGAGCTCCATTATGAAGCTTAGAACTTCCTAATATCTCACTGATAAACTTTTCTGCAGTTTAGGGAGTTATTCTAGACAAGTGTTAATACACAGACCATTGTTCTATTTGTCCTGACTTTTCTACTTCTTACATAATTTTTCTGCTGATCAATCTCATGGCTCCTGCTTAGCTCTAATCACAGTTCTGCTGTCTCTGAAGCCTGCCTTTTGCAGCTTTCCCAAACCCCTCTGATTTTATGGATTCCCACAATAAAGGATACCTACAGAATGATAAAAAGATAATAATGAAAACCCATTACTGTTTCTAGAGTCCTGACACAGCTTGGCCCTGATTGGCCAAAAAGTGAAAACAACTCACAGCGGAGTCCAATGAAACAATTACCTGTGGGTAAACAATCTCCAAACACATTCCAAAGCAGCAAAACACAGGAGAAGCAAATCAGATAATTATTGTTTTCCTTTTTCTCTGAGGCTTCTCAGCTTCCCAGGAGAAAAACCCTGGGCAAAGGGATTTTTCAGAGAATGTGAATGCCACAGTGTTGTTTGGTTAAAAATTCAAGTTGCTGTGCAGGGAGGAATTTTCCACTGCTTTGCACCATGGTCTGGGTAATTTGGGTAGAAATGACCCTCAAATCCCTGCTCCCTGTCAGCTCTTGTGGTCATTAGCCCAACCTGTGCAAACCTGCCAGGGTTTAAGGGCTGCCAGAGGTTCCTGAGCAAGTACAAAAACCCCAAAACAATCCATGGGTGGGTGTGAATGGCTGAGAGTTAATGTGTGTCCCACAAAACACCAAGTGTTTCTTGCCCAGCTGCTCTGTTGGACCCTCCCTAGGAGCAGGGATGGGATTTTGTTGGGCAGCTGCAGAGATGGAGGTGCAGGGGCCAGCATGGGCATTGCCATGGCTGGGACAGCATCTTCTGTGTTGTGTCCAGAGCAGCTGAGGAGGCTTTGGCACACACTCAGCTGGCTGGTGGTGAGAAGGGCCTGATGAACTGACAAAGCTGAGCTCCCAAAGCAGCTGGGAGGGCTGGGACTGGCTTTCCCTGCTCTGAGTTTGCTCTGACCGCAGGCAGACACAGAAGGTGCTCAGAGTCTTGCACAAGGAGTCACACTGTGCTGAAATCTTGTTTTTACATGCCCAGGGTGTGATCCCTGAGCAGCCCAGCACAGCACCCAGAGCTGTTTGTCACCAGCTATGATGGTGCTCTGCCTGCTCCTGGCTCACCACAGAATCACAGAATAATGAGCTTGGAAGAGACCTCTAAGACTGTAGCCATGATATTTTATGAATAATCCTTTTGCGAGGATTTTTTCTCCTGAGAAGCTGCGAGATCTCAGAGGAAAAGAAAAACAATAAATATCTGCTGCTGTGGAATGCAACAGGTGCATCTTTGATTGGTCCTTGTTGGTTGTTTCTAATTAATGGCCAATCACAGTCAGCTGGCTCAGGCTCTCTGAGAATCACAAGCTTTTGTTATCATTCTTTTTCTTTCCTTTCAAGCCTTCTGATGAAATCCTTTCTTCTGTTCTTTTAGTATAGTTTTAGTATTATGTATCTATCATAAAATGATAAAATATTATTATTTTTATAAAATAGAAATGTTATATCTATATTATTATACATATAATATCTATATTATTATAAAATAATATTTCGATTATTAACAATAGAAATAAAATTACTATTTCATTATAATAATAAAAATATTATTATAATTTCATACTAATTATTATATTAATAATATAAACATTAAGACAAAAATTATTGTCTTATATTATAATGTATATTAGATATAATATATAATATGACAATATATATTATACATAAATAGATCAATATATAACTATGTAATATATATTATGTATTTATATTAAAAACATATAAAATATATATAAATATAAATATAAATATAAATATAAATATATATTGTATATTATAAATTGTATATAGTATATTAAATGCATTTATATTTATATTTATATTTATATTTATATTTATATTTATATTTATATTTATATTTATATAAATCAGCCCTCTGAAACATGGAGTCAACATTCTGATCTCTTCCCATGTCAGGACTGGCAAATTCCCACATGAGATCATCAAGTCCAACCTATGCCCCAACACCTCAACCAGACCATAGCACCAACTTCCATGCCCAGTCTTTTTTAAACACACCCAGAGATGGTGATGCCACCACCTCCCAGGGAAGAGCATTCCAGTGCTTTATTATTCTTTTGGTGAAAAACGTTTTCCTAATATCCAACCTATCCCTTCGCTGAGACAGCAGTGCCTCCTCTGGAATAGGCTTCTGAGGAGTTCAGCAGGCAAGCTGGAGGCGCTGGGGCAGGGAAAGGCTCCCAGGCTGACCCAGATGCAGAGCAGAGAATTAACGCAGAGTTAATTGAGTTTGACCAAGCCCGGTGTTCCGGTGGGGTCAGCCCCAGCCCTGGAGCTGTTTTGTTTGCTGTGGGACAGCTTGAGCTCTGCCCTGCCTGCACGGGGGGCCGTGGCCCCCTGTCACATCCTGGGACCTGCTGTCCCCGTGGTGTGATGTGACAGCTCAGTGAGCTGTGAGCTGTGCCTTTGGGGGCTGCACTGTGCAGTTCACAGCTTCATCTGCTCCCAGCCCCCTGATTGCACTCGGGCTCTTTGGCACAGGGACAGCATCTCGGGATTGCTGCTGCTCACAGTGACTCTGAGATGTGTCACAAAGTCTCTTTTCTCAGCCTGGTGGTCGAAGAAGGAGTTAAAAGTCTTCTATTCTCTTTCCCAAGGTTGTTTATTGTTTCTTATCTATAAAATTCTTTCTCTGGCCTGCCAATGTCTGCTCAGCAGGTCAGACAGAGGCACACTGGTGTTATATTTTTATACTAAAAACT